>NC_025994.2:72714072-72802353 GCF_000442705.2 Elaeis guineensis
TGTATTAGTACATAAATTATAAATAAATAAAAATTATTTTGATATTTTTCATCACAAATGTTTCATCTTCTAATGAACTCCTGTGTTGTGGTGAAGTCCTTAGGACTATTTAGACTCGACAAAAGAAGATTTGTCGCTTAGTCCTTAAACCTGTTCACGACCAAATGATACGTTGTTACCAAAGACGACAACGTTTATCGAGCATAGGTCGTTGTGTGCCATATGGGTTAGTTGTCCTCATAACCAAGGAGTGTGGAGACACTGGTATGGCATACAGGTGAGATGTAATGGTACATCTGCAATGAACGTGACCGACTCTGGAGCTATTTCTGCTGTCAAGATTTGCTCCGATGGGATATGGGTATAAATGTCCCTCCGACCTGAGACCGCCACGGTGACTTGCAAGCAACTCACTGCACTTAGGCACTGGACTACCTAAATTTCTAATTCAGTGATGGAAGGCTGCTGGGTGTAGTCAAGTACTTGACTTGTCAGTGCATATGTCAAGATGGGATTGACCACTCCAGTTTAGGAGCTGTGTACAGTCGTGTTTCAATTTAGCAAAACCTTGACTAGGGTAGTCCTAGTGAGGAGTCACAGGACTAATTGAGTTGAGCACGATTCGGATGATCTCATCAGGGTTGACAGTTTAACCCTGAGTCGTCCTAAACACAGGGATCAAAAGGGATGAATTATACAGTAACCATATTCACGTAGGTTCTGAATATTGCGATTGTGACTATTCGACCTATCCGATCGTCGGGTACTATTGCTAGATGGTCACTTCGATTAGTACAGAAATTGGTTCTTGTGCTACCGACTTAGGTTCGAACCTGCGGGATCACACACATTAGAGGTTTCTTTCTGATCTGATGGCTGATTATGAGTCTTATGTATCTGAGACTCTATGATTGAGAATTAGGATTCTCTGATCATGAGTTCCACACATTTTGGGTACCGGGGTCAAAATTTTGAATTTCAAATTTTAAATTTGAAATTTGAACTCTTCGATCAAAGTTTCATATTGATGGACTTTGATACCCGATTGCCCATCGATTTGGACTCAATAATTATGAGAGATTTTATTAGTAATTTGATTGCTAATTAACTCAATTTGATTGAGTAATTATTTTTGGATCAAGTCCAATTGAATTGGATTCAGTTGGGTTTGACACGATTAGGTTAAGAGTTGACCTAATCGTCGAGATGGTTTGATCCTTGATTTGATCAAGGGTTGGGCTTAGTCAGTTTCTGATTTGATTAGGATTTTGTTGAGCCTAATTAAGCCTAATTAAGTTGGATTTAATTTAGTCTAATTGTGCTTAACCTATTTTGATTAGGTTGGTTCAATTAAGATCAAACCACCATTTGAATTTGAATCCCTACACCACTTAAATCTCTGCGCCCATTCGAATTCACGAGAAGAAACTTCTCAAGAATTTTTTCTCACGCAAAGCCCTTCTCACGCCCACTCTTGTGCACCAATATTTGGATAAAGATGATTAGTTAGCCATTCAAATTCAAAGCGTGTTTGAATTTGAATGGATAACTTATCTCTTGCGCATACATGACATTATCCACTTTAGCGCCCCACATCTCACACGAGAAAGAATTTCTCGTGAAACCTTTCCACGCACAAAGCAGACTCTCACCTTCTCTTCTCATGCCCAAGTGGATAGGGATGAGTTGGTTTTAGTTTAAATTTAAATTTGATTTGAATTCAAATGTGTAACCACTTGTCTTTATCCTCTCACGCGGATAAGACACGTTTTGAACTATTTTAAAGAGATAGGGAGTTGGGGCGTGTGTAAAAAAATTCTAAGAAAGAAAGTGGGGTGTGAGGAAGCCTTGTGCATGAGGTGAAGGTCCAAACCTTTCGAGAGAAAAAGAAAGAAAATTGGGCGCAAGATTTTTGGTGTGTACCCTAGGGTTTCTACCTAGGGTTCGGGAAGTGAGATTGGTGTGCCACGAGTGTCGTGAGTCCACCAAATTTTAGGAAGAGATCCATCAGTCTCTCAACCAATCATGCAGACGATCCAAAGTATCCGAAGAGTCAGCACACATCGATCGAAGGAGTTCGATCAATATCAGCCATCAAAAGGATGAAATCACGAACTAGCATTCGTGAGGAGCGGATCAGACGGAGCTTCGTGTGGATGATCCGCAGAGGTCAGATACTAGTGTGACTGCGACGTGACGATCAGAGCCCCCGATGATGATCAGATTGCGGTGATCGACTACCCACAAAAAGTGATGTGTTCTGAACACAGTACAGTAAAAAGTTTACTGTTTCAAATTTGAATTTCAAATTTAAATGCATACTATTGTATCATATTTAGATTTAGTGTAGGTTAATTAGTATTAATTAATAAAATTAATTAATAATTTACTGTAAAATAGTAATTTTGAAAAAATTTAAAATTACCATTTTGCCCCTGCACTGAATTTTCACTTCATAGATCTGATCCAAGGTATGTTTAGAATTTTTACTATAAAATTTTAAAAATACATACTTTGAACTTGTTGGGAATAGTGTCCCAAAGTCAATCGTCAGTCTGTTGACGGTTGTGCTCCTTTTGTATTAGTACATGAATTATAAATAAATAAAATTATTTTGGTATTTTTTCATCACAAATGTTTCATCTTCTAATGAACTCCTGTGTTGTGGTGAAGTCCTTAGGACTATTTAGACTCGACAAAAGAGGATTTGTCGCTTAGTCCTTAAACCTGTTTCTTGATCAAATGATACGTTGTTACCAAGACGACAACGTTTATCGAGCATAGGTCGTTGTGTGTCATATGGGTTGGTTGTCCTCATAACCAAGGAGTGTGGAGACACTGGTATGGCATACAGGTGAGATGTAATAGTACATCTGCACTGAACGTGACCGACTCTGAGCTATTTCTACTGTCAAGATTTGCTCCGATGGGATGTGGGTATAAATGTCCCTCCGACCTGAGACCGCCACGGTGACTTGTAAGCAACTCACTGCACTTAGGCATTGGACTACTGAATTTCTAATTTAGTGACGGAAGGCTGCTGGGTGTAGTCAAGTACTTGACTTGTTGGTGCGTGTGTCAAGATGGGATTGACCACTCTAGTTTAGGAGCTGTGTACAGTCGTGTTTCAATTTAACAAAATTTGGCCAGGGTAGTCCTAGTGAGAAGTCACAGGACTAATTGAGTTGAGCACGATTCGGATGATCTCATCAGGGTTGACAGTTTAACCCTGAGTCGTCCTAAACACAGGGGTCAAAAGGGATGAATTATACGGTAACCATATTATGTAGGTTCTGAATGTTGCGATTGTGACTATTCGACCTATCCGGTCGTCGGGTACCATTGCTAAATGGTCACTTCGATTAGTACAGAATTGGTTCCTGTGCTACCGACTTAGGTTCGAACCTGCGGGGTCACACACATTAGAGGTTCCTTTCTGATCTGATGGCTGATTATGAGTCTTATGTGTCTGGACTCTATGATTGAGAATTAGGATTCTCTGATCATGAGTTCACACATTTTGGGTACCGGAGTCAAAATTTTGAATTTAAATTTTGAATTTAAAATTTGAACTCTTTGATCAGGTTTCATATCGATGGTCTCTGATGCCTAATTGCCCATCGGATTTGGACTCAATATTTATGAGAAATTTAATTATGATTTGATCGCTAATTAACTCAATTTGATTGAGTAATTATTTTTAGATCAAGTCCAATTGAATTGGATTCAGTTTGGATTGACCCGATTAGGTTAAGTGTTGATCTAATCGCTAAGGTGGTTTAGTCCTGATTTGATCAAGGGTTAGGCTTAGTTAATTTCTGATTTGATTAGGATTTTATTGAGCCTAATTAAGCCTAATTGTGTTGGATTTAATCTGGTCTAATTGTGTTTAACCTATTTTAATTAGGTTGGCTCAATTTGAATCAAACCACCTTGTTTTAAATTTCCTGCGCCACCCAACTTCCTTGCGCCCATTTGAATTCACGAGAAGAAATTTTCTCATGAATTTTTCCCACGCAAAGCTCTCTCACGCCCATATTTTGTGCACAATTATTTGGATTAACTTGGTTTGTTACCCATCCAAATTCAAAGGGGTTTTGAATTTGAATGGATAACCAAATAACCATGCGCCAGCTTATTCTCTTTTGTGCGCCCCATATTCCACACGAGAAATAGTTTCTCGTGAAAGTCTCCACGCACAAAAAAAAAAAAGGCCACTCCATCTCTTCTTTCTCGCACAAATGGATGAGGATAAGATTGGTTGACACTTGAATTCAAATTTGATTTGAATTTAAGTGAGCAACCACCTCTTCTTATCCACTCACACGCTTTCAACATCTCTTGCGATGTTTTATAAAATGAGAAAGGAAGGGGCGTGGGCAATGAAAGAAAGAAGAGATAAGGGGCATGGGGAGGTTCTGAAAAAATTTTGAAGTGTTCAAAATTTATCGAGAGGAGAGAAAAAGGAGAGAGAAGTGGGCGCAGGATTTTTGGTGTGTATCCTAGGGTTTCTACCTAGGGTTCGGAAAGTGAGATTGGTGTGCCACGAGTGTCGTGAGTCACCAAATTTCAGGAGAGATCCATCAGCCTCTCAACCAATCGTGCAGACGATCTGGAGTGTCGAGGAGTCGGCACACATCGATCGAAGGAGTTCGATCAACATCAGCCATCAAAAGGGTGAAATCAGAACTAGCATTCGTGAGGAGCCGATCAGACGGGAGCTTCGTGTGGATGATCCACAGAGGCAGACACTAGTGTGGCTGCGACGTGATGATCAGAGCCCCCGACGGTGATCAGATTGCGATGATCGACTACCCGCAAAAGGTGATGTGTTCTGAACACAGTACAATAAAAAGTTTACTGTTTCAAATTTGAATTTCAAATTTAAATGCATGCTGTTGTATCATATTTAGATCCTAGTGTAGGGTTAATTAGTATTAATTAATAAGATTAATTAATAATTTTCTGTAAAATAATAATTTTAAAAAAGTTTTAAAATTACCATTTTGCCCCTGCACTGAATTTTCGCTTCAAATGGTATCAGAGCATGGTTCTAGAATATGATATACATATGCATGCGTAGATTAAGGTGTAATCTATAAGTTTAAATTTAAAATTTAAAATTTAAAATTTGAAATTTAAAATTTGTTAAAGTTTCAAATTTAAAATTCAAAATTTAAAATTTGAATTTTGAAATTTAAATTTGAAATTTGAAATTTGTTGAAATTTAAATTTAAAATTTGAAATTCAAATTTAAAATTTGAAATTCAAAATTCAAAATTTAAAATTCAAAGATTGAAAATTCAAAATTTAAAATTTGGTTGAAATCTCAAATTTAAATTTGAAATTTGAAATTTAAATTTAAATTTGAATTTAAAATTTAAATTTGAAATTTAAAATTCAAAATTTAAATTTTGAAATTGTATATTTAGATATACTTGATCCAAGTAGCAAGTAATCTAATTGGGTTGGTTGCCATGGCCGTCCGTCATAGGAGAAAAGTAGGGTTTAAAGGCCCTCTCTTCCATTCGATGGGGTCTCCTATGGCGGTAGGGGTGCCGATGCAATTATATCCCATGCCGATGAAGCAGTGAAAGGACTTAATTATAAGATTTATCATGAATGTGTTAGATTAGATCTAAAAAAAATTCATGATTTATTTTGAGTTATTTTCTGTTATGAAATGAGCAATAGGATTGCTGTTTATGAATTGTGCTGACCCGTTTGTGAAATGAGTAAACACATTTGGTGAACAGAAAATAAAATCTTTCAAAATTTAAAAATTATTTTGAAATCCAAACCCTGACCCATCAGCCCAAGTACTTAATTAAAAGAATTAAGTGTTGTCTAGTAGGTCTAGAATTGTGAATTAAGACCTAAGACAATTGCATAAACTTGTGGGTCAATGGGTTAGATGAATTAGGTCCATAATTGGGTTAGACCTAAGGTTAGCTTAAAAATGGACTAAATGGAGTAATTGGTCAAATCTAATCAAAAGTTGAATTAGATTAGGTCAAGGATACTCTAGACTCAACTTCAATAGTTGTAGTTGAATGGGTCCATGTCTTTAACTAGACCAAGATGGACTTAATTCATGGCTACGCGGTGGAGCCCTATTTACTAAGTTGATCAAAATTAAAACTAATGAACCGGTTGGTGTCTAAGGTAAGTTCGGCAGTTTTGACCAGTGGTTCTTAAGCGGGAGCTACTCGCATTGATTCGATCATTGACGAGTTAATGGCAAATCCCCTCTACTGATCTCACTTACCTGGCCAATCTGGTAAGTTAGATTTTGATTAGATCACTTGGTGATTAGAGCTCACCCATATCATTAGGTAAATCAGTGTGACTGATTTAGGTGCTCCTAATGCCAGCTTTAATTAAATCTTTTTTAATCTGACTTGGTGAAGTCAGTGGGAGGATTGAAATTGGCTGGATGATTTCTTCTCTACTATCCTTTAATAAAATCCTCAAAAATTATTAGGTCCCTAAAATGATTAAGTTATAATGATAACTAAGTCAATGCCTCCCATTAAGTGAGTGATAATGAGTCCATTAGTTCAATGATCATTGGAGGCCCAAAGGCCTGGTGCTCATTGGCTAATGGAATTATCATTCATAATATGATAATTTGGTTGAGTCTTTCTGATGGTGGTTAGGTTGGCCGGCCAAAGTCGGGCCTGATCATTTATTGGTCTGATTCATCAAATTAAGTCATGTTAATGGTTGGACCTAACCAGATCTTTTCAGTGGAGGCCAAAGCCTACTGATTAGGTTCTGGGGCAAAATCAATTACTAGAAGTTGTTTAGAGAAACAACTGGTTAAGAACCTACCCATAGATGCACATGGGTTGACCAACCAAAGTTGGGCTCGTGTGTAGTCTGTGTGGATTCTAGTACCCATTAAGGAATTAAAGTAATTCCTCGAATTGGAGGTTGAGGCTACCAGTTCGTAAAAATATTGGAAAAAACTTTAGACTAAAGTCCAAGTCTTTAGTATTAATTTATGTACTAATAGAGGTCTGGTTTTGCTTTATACAGCTATGGCCACTACCCTGTCGCTCCGGTCATTATTAGATAATGACAAGCTCATGGGACCTAATTTCGATAGCTGGTATCGAAAATTGAAAATCGTCCTTGAGCATGAGCGGATCCTTTATGTAGTAACGGATCCAGCACCTGAGGAGCCAGCTCCGAACGCTAGTAAGGCGATCCGAGACACTTACCAGAAGTGGCTCAATGACCGCACCACCGTCGATGTATTATGCTGGCAGCAATGAATGACGAGTTCAACCGCAGGTTTGAGAATGCCCAGCCACAGGAGATGCTTCAAATGTTGAACGACTCCTTTGGCACGTCTGACGACGTTGAAAGGCACAAAACTAGTTGTGCCATTTTCAATGCTCGGATGAGGGATGGGGCCTCAGTCACTGATCATGTACTGTACATGATCGAGATGATTGAGCGCCTAAGCAAATTGGATTTTTCTCTGCACGAGCAGCTCGGTAAGGATGCGATCCTTAATTCCTTGCCCAAGTCCTTCCTCCCATTCCTTACTCATTTTCGAATGACAAAGCCTGCAGTAAACTACCATGGGTTATTGGGGTTGCTGCAGAACTTTGAGAAAGATCACCAGCTCCATAAGGAGTCGGTGAATGTAGTGGGAGGGTCTTCTTCTCGTCGTCGACCCTTTGGGAAGGGGAAGAAGAACAAGAAGAAGAAGAACAAGAAGGTGCAGCCTCATGCTGGGACGGTTGCACAGGGTCGGACCAAGAAGCGCAAGCCTGACCAGAGCCAGGTGGAGTGCTTCTTTTGCAAGAAGCAGGGGCATTGGAAGAGGAACTGTCCTCTATACATTGCCTCCCTGGACCGAACAGGCCGAAGAAGAAGCAAGGTAATTATATGATAACTCCTTGCAACTTTTTCATTTGTGATACTACTGCCTGGGTATTGGATACCGGAAGCCCTTATCATATTTGTAATTCGATGCAGGGTCTGCAGGTCAGTAGGAGATTTGATGAAGGCGAGAGGTTCTGAACGTTGGAGATGGAAGCAAAGCTCCAGTTCTAGCTTTAGGAATCATGAGTCTTGTAATCAATTCTCGTAATGTAATTCTGAGTGAATGTCACTATTGCCCAAGCTTTTTATTAAATATTATTTCTGTAGGCCTTTTGGCCATGTACGGTTATGATTTTTTAATAAAAAAAATATTTGCAATATCATTTTGAATGGTGTTACAATATTTATTGGATAATTAAATAATAAAATTTACTTACTATCACAGTCTGTTAATGTGGTTCAAAACTTCGGTAAACGTCCTAGAATAGATAATGTGTCAGAAGTCTACCTTTGCATTGTAGGCTAGGTCATATCAATAAGAACAAGATAAACAGGTTGGCTCAAGAAGGAATTCTTGAACTTGATGATTGTGAATCACTTCCAACCTGTGAGTCTTGTCTTTTTGGAAAGATGACCAAGTCACCTTTTACTGAAAAGGTGAGCGAGCCAGTGAACTCTTGGGTCTGGTACATTCTGATGTATGTGACCTATGAGCTCAAGTGCAAGAGGTGGATATTTCTACTTCATAACCTTCACAGACGACCTATCGAGGTATAGGTATGTCTACTTATGAAGCATAAGTCGGAGTCGTTTGAAATGTTCAAACTATTTCGAAATGAGGTAGAAAAATAAACTGAAAAGTGTATTAAAATTCTTCGATCTGATCGAGGAGGTGAATACCTTTCCAATGAGTTTCTGACGTATCTAGGAGAGAATGGATTCTCTCTCAGTGGACTCCTCTGGAACACCACAGCATAATGGTGTGTCTGAAAGGAGGAATCGGACCTTATTGGACATGGTTTGATCCATGATGGGGTTTGCTGGTCTGCCGATCTCCTCTGGGATATGCGCTCGAATCGGCTTGTTACCTTCTAAATAGAGTTCCAGTAAGTCTGTAGCCAAAAGCCATATGAGATATGGATAGGACGTAAGCCAGTACTCTCGCACCTTAGGGTTTGGGGGTGTCCGGCTTATGTTAAACGTTTAATTACAGACAAGCTTGGACCTAGGTCTGACAAGTATAATTTTATAGGTACCCAAAAGAGACCAAAGGGTATTATTTCTACCTTGCTGATGAGCAAAAGGTGTTTGTCAGCTTTAAGGCAATCTTTTTAGAAAAGAAGTTCCTTATGAAGGAACTGTTGCCTCTAAGATCGAACTTGACGAAGTTCGACAGGTGAAAAAACTGACACATGTTACTGAACCTGAACCGGATTTGATTAGATCAGATCCGGAGCCCATTGATTATGCACCCTTAAGGCGGTCTGGTAGAGTACCACATCAACCGGACAATACTATGATTCTTGGTCGGGATGGCGATCCTGTCGAACTTGATGAAAATGATGAGGATCCGATCACCTACATGGATGCAATGCAGAGACCTGACTCTGAGAAATGGCTAGAGGCCATGAAATCCGAAATGGAGTCCATGAAGGTCAACGATGTGTGGACATTGGTTGACTCACCCGAAGGAGTGAAACCATAGGGTGTAAGTGGGTCTTCAAGAGGAAGAGGGGTGCAGATGGAAAGGTGGAGACCTATAAAGCCCGTCTGGTTGCCAAGGATATCGTCAACGTTATGGTATAGACTATGACGAGACATTTTTCTCCTGTGGCAATGCTCAAATCATTCGGATTATGCTTGCGATAGCTACCCATCTAGACTATGAAATCTGACAGATGGATGTGAAGACAGTTTTCTAAATGGAGAGCTGGACGAAGAGGTGTATATGATACAACCTGAAGGGTTCACATCCACAGATGAGTCTAAGGTTTGCAAGCTACAAAGGTCCATTTATAGACTTAAGCAGGCATCTCGGAGTTGGAACATACATTTTGATAGGACAATCAAAATGTATGGTTCGTTAAGAACGGAGAAGAGCCTGCATTTATAAGTGGGCTAATGGTCCAGTAGTAGTATTTCTTGTATTGTATGTGGATGACATTCTCTTAATCGGAATGATATCCCTGCATTACAGGAAAATAAAGATTTGGCTATCGTCACAGTTCTCCATGAAGGATCTGGGAGAAGCTTCCTACATCCTAGGGATGAGGATCTATAGGGATAGATCCAAAAGTTGCTTGGCTTATCCCAGTCCACGTACATTGATACTATGCTGAAAAGGTTCAGCATGGAGAATTCAAGAAAAGCTATCTACCGATAGGTCATGAAATTTCTCTCTCGAAAAGGGATTGTCCGACAACACCTCAAGAGAGAGAGCGTATGGATAGGATTCCATATGCTTCGATAGTGGGATCTATCATGTACGCCATGACATGTACACGATCAGACGTGGCATACTCACTAGGGATAGTGAGTAGATACCAATCTGATCCAGGGGAGAATCACTGGAAGGTTGTTAAAACCATCCTGAAGTATTTAAGAAATACTAAGGACCAGTGGCTTGTTTATGGTGAATCGGACTTGAGACGTATAGGGTTTACAGACTCTAGTTTCCAGTCTGATCGCGATGACAGCAAGAGTGTATCAAAATTTATTTTTATCCTTATGGTGGGGCTGTCTGCTGGAAGAGTTCCAAGCAGCACACTGTGGCTGATTCAGTATGCGAGGCAGAGTATGTTGCTGCATCAGATGCTGCCAAAGAAGCGGTATGGTTGAAGAAATTCATCACCGAGCTCGGAGTAGCACCCTCCCTTGTTAGTCCAGTTTTGCTCTACTGTGACAGCTCTGGAGCCATTGCTCAGGCGAAGAACCGAAGGCACATCAGCGGACGAAGCATATTCTGCGCCGCTACCATCTCATCTGGGAGATCGTGGATCGAGGTGACGTCGACCTTCAGAAGATCGACGGAAGGAGAACCTGGCCGACCCATTCACTAAAGCCATTGCGGTGAAGGAGTTCAACGACTACAAGTCGAAGATGGGTATTAGATACTGCACCGATTGGCTTTAGGCCAAGTGGGAGATTATTGGGAATAGTGTCCCAAAGCCAATCGTCAGCCTGTTGACGGTTGTGCTCCTTTTGTATTATACATGAATTATAAATAAATAAAATTATTTTGGTATTTTTTCATCACAAATGTTTCATCTTCTAATGAACTCCTGTGTTGTGGTGAAGTCCTTAGGACTATTTAGACTCGACAAAGGAGGATTTGTCGCTTAGTCCTTAAACCTGTTCGCGACCAAATGATACGTTGTTACCAAGGACGACAATGTTTATCGATATAGGTCTTGTGTGCCATATGGATTGGTTGTCCTCATAACCAAGGAGTGTGGAGACACTGGTATGCATACAGATGAGATATAATGGTACATCTGCACTGAACTGACCGTTTCTGGAGCTATTTCTGCTGTCAAGATTTGCTCCGATGGATATGGGTATAAATGTCCCTCCGACTGAGACCGCCACGGTGACTTGCAAGCAACTCACTGCACTTAGGCACTGGACTACCTGAATTTCTAATTCAGTGATGAAAGCTGCTGGGTGTAGTCAATACTTGACTTGTCGGTGCGTGTGTCAAGATGGGATTGACCACTCCAGTTTAGGAGCTGTGTACAGTCGTATTTCAATTTAGCAAAACCTTGACCAGGGTAGTCCTAGTGAGGAGTCACAGGACTAATTGAGTTGAGCACGATTCGGATGATCTCATCAGGTTGACAGTTTAACCCTGAGTCGTCCTAAACACAGGGTCAAAAGGGATGAATTATACGGTAACCATATTCACGTAGGTTCTGAATGTTGCGATTGCGACTATTCAACCTATCCGATCGTCGAGTACCATTGCTAGATGGTCACTTCGATTAGTACAGGAATTGGTTCTTATGCTACCGACTTAGGTTCGAACCTGCGGGGTCACACACATTAGAGGTTCCTTTCTGATCTGATGGCTGATTATGAGTCTTATGTGTCTGGGACTCTATGATTGAGAATTAGGATTCTCTGATCATGAGTTCCACATATTTTGGGTACCGAGGTCAAAATTTTAATTTTAAATTTTGAATTTGAAATTTGAACTCTTCGATCAAGTTTTCATATTGATGGACTTTGATACCCGATTGCCCTTCGGATTTGGACTCAATAATTATGAGAGGTTTTATAGTGATTTGATCGCTAATTAACTCAATTTGATTGAGTAATTATTTTTGGATCAAGTCTAATTGAATTTGATCCATCAGCCTCTCAACCAACCGTGCAGACGATCTGGAGCGTCCGAGGAGTCGGCACACATCGATCGAAGGAGTTCGATTAATATCAGCCATCAAAAGGATGAAATCACGAACTAGCATTCGTGAGGAGCCGATCAGAAGGGAGCTTCGTGTGGACGATCCACAGAGGTCAGACACTAGTGTGGCTGCGACGTGACGATCAGAGCCCCCCGACGGTGATCAGATTGTGGTGATCGACTACCCGCAAAAGGTGATGTGTTCTGAACACAGTACAGTAAAAAGTTTACTATTTCAAATTTGAATTTCAAATTTAAATGCATGCTATTGTATCATATTTAGATCCTAGTGTAGGATTAATTAGTATTAATTAATGAGATTAATTAATAATTTTTCTATAAAATAGTAATTTTGAAAAAGTTTTAAAATTATCATTTTACCCCTGCACTGAATTTTCGCTTCAGAACTATCCATTTTTTCTTCAATTAGTAACAGAGCACAGTTTCTTATGATATGAATTTTTTTGCATATAACTTGATATTACATGTATTTAGATCTATAATTTAGTTTAGATTAGAAATGATATATAATATTTAGATCTAAAATTAATTATAAATATAATCGTACAAACTGATATAAGATTGTCCTGCTGTAAGGTTTACCTTTTACAGTGCAAAGGTTATCCTAGTTTGTGCTGATCTTTATAAAATTTGATTTTAATTATTTAGATTAGATCTAAATAATTAATTTAAAATCTGAGTAGTAGAGTAATCTGATTGGATAGATCCTTATAACTGTTCGGTCATAGGAGAAATCAGAGTTTCACAACTCTATTTATCCATTCGATGGGATCTCTTATGGCGTATAGGGGTACTGCACGACTTTTTTCATGATGATGAACAATAAAAAATTTAAAATTTTATTTTAGATCTAAAATAATGTATATTAGATCTAAAATTAGTATTTTGATCATTAGATGATTGATTGTAAAAAATTTGTAAAATTGAAAACTATTTTCAAACACCGAACCCGAACCCATATCAGTCCAAAACTTATTTGAGAATTAAGCGATCTAGATTTAAGAATCAAAGATCTAAGATATTAATTTTATAATTCATGGGTTAATGGGTTAACTCGAGTCAAATCTATTTAACTGGATTAGACCTAGGATTTGAAATCATTGATAATGGACCATGTTATTAATTGATCAAATCTAATTAAAAGTTAATTCTGATTGGATCAAATTTTCTCTTGATCAATTTTAATAGTTGTAGTTGGTCAAGTCCATATCTTTGATTAGACCAATATGGATTTTGATCATAGCTCTGTGGTCGAATCCAAGTCTATAAGTTGATCAAATTGAAAATGACTAACCAGTTGATGTCTAAGATAAGTATGGCAGCTTTGATCGATGGTTATTAATTGAGAACTATTCGTATAGATTGAATCTATGTCGAGTTAATGGCATATCCTTCTCACCGATCTCACTTACCTGACCAACAAGGTGAATCATATTTTGATTAGATCACTTAATGATTGTGGTTGACCCATGCTAACTAGAAAATCAGTATGACTGATTTAGATGTCTCTAATTTAACTTGTCTTGAGTTCTCTTTATGACTTGATGAAGTCAAGGAGAGGATTCATGACTGATTGGCTGGACCAGCTTATGCTTGATCTTCTTTAATCTGACTTGGTGAAGTCAGTGAGAGGATTAAGATTAACTGGTCAAGTCTTTTCTTATCTCTCAATTCAACTAATTAAATCTTCTAAAATTGTTAGGTCCCTAAAATAAAATAGTTATGGTGATAACTAGATCATAACCTCCCATTAAGTTGGATGATAATAAATCCAACAGTTTAGATGATCATTGGAGGCACCACATGCCTGGTGCTCATCTGGCTATCGTAATTATCATTCATAATATGTTCATTTAGTTGTGTCTTTCTGATGATGGTCAGATTGGCCGAGCCATACTTGGGCCTGATCACTCGTTTGTCAGATGCACTAAATTCTGATATGTTAATGGTTGGACCTAACTAGAACTTTCAATGGAGGCACCACACGTCTGCTGAAGAGGTGCCTGAGGCAAAATTAAATGTTAGAAATTATTTGATGAAGCAATTGGTTAAGAACCTACTTATGGGTGCACGGGGTTGGTCGAGCCACACTCGGGCCCATGTGCAGTCCATGTGGATTCTAGTACCCATTAAGAATTAATGTAATTCTTCGAATTGGAGGTAGGGCTATCAATTCGAATAAAATAATGAGAGAACCTTTAGACTAAAATTCATGTCTTTAGGCTTAATCAATTCATATACTAATTAGGTTTTGGTTTTTCTTTTGCAGTTATGGCCACTATCTTGTCGCTTCGATCACTATTAGATAGTAATAAATTGATGGGATCAAATTTTGATAGCTGATATCGAAAGCTCAAAATAGTCTTGGAGCACAAACGAATCTTGTATGTATTGACAGATCCGACACCCGAAAAGTCAGCTCCAAATGCACGTAGCACGGTCAGAGATACTTATCAGAAGTGACTCAATGACCGAACTACAGTTCATTGTATTATGTTGGCGGCAATGAATGATGAGTTCAGCTGTCGTTTCGAGCATGCTCAGCCACAGGATATGTTGTAAATGTTGAACGAGTCTTTTGACACATCTAACCACGTTGAGAGGTACAAAACTAGTTGTGCCATCTTCAACGCTCAAATGAGGGAAGAAGCATTAGTCACTGATCATGTACTGTACATGATCGAGATGATTGAGTGCTTAAGCAAGCTTGACTTTCCTCTGCATGAGCAGTTGGAAAAAGATGCCATTCTGAACTCTCTACCCAAGTTTTACCTCCCTTTCCTTACTCATTTTCGAATGACAAAGATTGCAATCAACTACCATGATTTACTGGGATTGTTGCAGAACTTTAAGAAGGATCACCAGCTCCATAAGGAGTCGATGAATATTGTGGGAGGGTCTTTTTCTGGACGTTGACCCTTTAAGAAAGAAAAAAGAACAAGAAGAACAAGAAAAGGATGCAAAGTACTGGGGCACCCAAGTTCAGTCAGATCAAGAAATTCAAGTCTGATTAGAGTCAAACGAAATACTTCTACTGCAAGAAGCAGGGGCACTGGAAGAGAAATTATCCTCAGTACATTGCCTCTTTAGATCTGAACAGGCCGAGAAAAAAGCAAGTTATTGCTGGATAAGATAATTATATGATAACACCTTATAATTTCTTAATTTGTGATTCTACTACTTGGGTATTAGATACTGGAAGTCCTTTTAATATTTGTAATTCGTTGCAGGATCTATAGGTCAGTAGGAGATTTGAAGAAGATGAAAGATTCCTCAATATTGGAGATAGAAGATCAGTTTCAGTTCTAGCGTAAGAAATTATTAAGCTTGTATTCAAGTCGAATATAATTGTTCTCAGTGAATGTCACTTTTGTCCTTCTTTTTTATTGAACATTATTTCTATAGGTCTCTTGGCCATATACGGTTATGAAATTTAAATAAAAAATAGTAATTTTAATATCATTATGAATGATGTTAATATGATGAATGGACAGTTGAATAATGGTATTTATATATTGTCACAACCTATTAGTATAATGTACATGTCCAGCAAATGTCTTAGAATTAGTGATATCTCCGATATCTATCTTTGGCACTGTAGGTTAGGTCATGTTAATAAGAACAGAATAAACAGGTTGACACAAGAGAGAATCCTCGAAGTCAGTGATTGTGAATCACTTCTAATCTGTGAGTCCTGTCTTTTTGAAAAAATGATCAAGTCACTTTTTATTGAAAAAGATGAGCGAGCTAGCAAAGTTCTAAGTCTGATACATACTGATGTATGTGGATCGATGAACACCAGTGCCAGAGATGGATATTATTATTTCATTACATTTACAGACGATCTATCGAGATATGGGCACGTCTACTTAATGACACATAAGTCAAAATCGTTTGAAATATTTAAACAATTTTGTATGAAGTAGAAAAATAAATTGAAAAGAGTATTAAAACTCTTCAGTCCGATTAAAGAGGAGAATACCTCTTCAGTAAGTTTTTGATACACTTAGAAGTGAATGAGATTCTCTCGCAATGGATCCCTCCTAGAACACCACAGCATAACGGTGTATCAGAAAGGAAGAATCGAATCCTGTTAGACATGGTTCGGTCTATCATAGGCTTTGCAAGTCTGTCGATCTCCTTTTGTGGATATGCACTCGAGTCGGCTTGTTATATTTTAAATAAAATTTCAAGTAAGTGTTGGAAAATATATCCTAAAGCCAATCATCTAGGTTGTAGATGACTGTGCTCCATACAAGTATATGAATTATAAAATGATAAATATTATCTGGCAGATTCATCATAAGGAATACATCTTCTAAAATAGAACTCATATATTATGATGAAGTCCTTAGAGCTACTTCCAAAATGATAAAGAAAGATTTATCATATAGTTCTTAAATCCTGCTCGTGATCAAATGATACAATTATTATAAGGACGATAATTGTATCGAGTATAGGTCGTTGTATGCCATATTGGTTGGTTGTCTTCTTAACCAAGACGTGTGGTGACACGAGTATGGCATATGGATGATTTGTAGGAGTATATTTCACTGAGTGTGATGACTTTTGGAGTACTCTGCTGTCAAGGGTTGCTCTGATGGGATATGGGTATATATGTCTTTCTGACCTGAGACTGTCTTGGTGATTTGCAAGCAACTCACTGTGCTTTATTACCGGACTATCCGAATTTTTAATTCAGTGACGGAAGATTTTGGGTATAGTCAAGTACTTGTGAAGTCTGAGTACGAGTCAAGATGGGATTGACCGCTCCAAGTAAGATTAGAGATGATGCATCACTGTGTTTCAATTCAACAAAACTATGACCAAAGTAGTCCTAGTGAGGAGTCATAGAATTTTTAAGGTTGAGACACAATGTGGATCATTTTTTTTGGATTTTCAGTTTAACCCTTAGTCATCCTTAAGCATCAAGTGTCAAAAAGATGAATTATACGGTAACTATATCCACATGGATTCTAGAGTGTTGCTGGACATACATTCGGTCTATCCGGATGTCGGGAACCATTGCTAGATAGTAACATCAATTAGTACAAGAATTATTCTTATGCTATCGACTTAGGTTCGAATCTATGGGGTCACACACATAGAAGTACAATCTGATCAAATGGCTGATCAATGATTTTAATCATTGAAGGGTTTAATTATCAATGTGATTGATGATTAATTCTTTACAAAGATTGCAATAAATTATTTACTAATGATTGATAAATTAGAAGAATAATTAATTAATAATTTGATTGTAATTGGCTCAATTTGATTGAGCAATAGGGATTGGATCAAATCTAATTGAATTGGATTCAGTTAGGTTTGCTTTGGATTGATTGGATGCAGCTCTATTGGATCACAGGGCTTGTTTCAATTGATCTCAGGGATGTAAATCAAATTTTGAGTTGAATAAGATTCAATTTAGTTTGATATAGGCTTTGATTGGATCAAATTCTATTGGATAATAGGCTTGATTAGATCAAGTTTTATTGATTAAAAACTTTCCTGATATTCATTAAGAATCAATCTCTGGATTAATGGAGTTTTAATCTAACTAATTCTCCAATTGAATTGGGGCCTAATTGGATTCATAATTGGGCTAGGACCTAATTAGTTAGTTTGTTATAACTGATTTCTAAATTAGTTAGGATTGGGTCTAAGGGTTAGTTAGAGTTGGAACAAGATCTTGAATCCTATTTGGAATAAGATTTAACCAACTTGAAACACCTCATGTGATATAAATCCTCCATGCCACACCTTTACCATAAGAAATCTCCATGCCACAAAAGTGTTGCACCCCCTTCTCATGTTTCGTGACAAAAAAAGGCATCCTCCCTTCTCTCTTGTTGCAAAAAGAAAAAAAGGTTGGGGCGTCCAAGAGTTGGACGCCCCAAACTCCACACACCCACCCCTACTCTCCTTCCCATCTTGGAGTATTTTTGTGAGAGTTTCATTGCTGATTTCTGGGCATCAAAGAGAGGCTCCTCTGTTGGTGATACAACAAAAAATTAGGGAAGAAAAGTTCTTCCCAAAAAGAGAAAGAGAAGGAAGAAGATGGGTCTTCTTTTTTGTGCGCAGCTTTGAAGAAGAAGTTTTTCTTTTAGATTTTTTTTCTAATTTTTTTTAAGATAAAAATTAAATTAAATCTAATTTTTAATATGAAGATTTAGAAAAAAATATTAGAAAAATCTGGTTGGGTGTTTGGGGCTTCCTAGAGTTCTAGATCAAGGAGAAAAAAGGAAAAGAAGAGAGAAGAATGGTTCTTCTCTTGGGTCTCTCTTTTGGGTTCTTCTAGAGCTCAAGATTTTATATGATTTTCAGTATAAGAAATCAGATTAGATCTAATTTTCATCATAAAAAATCAGAGAAGAAAAGTTCTTCTTAAAGGCATGAAAGGAAGAGAGAAAAATTCTCTCTTGTGCATGGAAAAATTGAGAAGAAAGGTTCTTCTCTTGATCTCTATTGTAGAGAGTTGATGCGTGGATCTAAGAAGAAAAGGAGAGGATCTTTTTGTTCTTCATCTTCTTCATATTTCTCTTAGATCAGCCAAAGCATGGTGTCTTTGCAAGCTAGCACTCCTGAGGTCATCGATCAGCACATCGGCTTCATGTGGATATCTATAGAGGTCGGACACGTGTGCAGCTATCGAGCATTATGAAGAACTAACTACTGTAGATTTTGGATGTGGTGATCTACTATCCGCACTCAGATATAGAGTTTTGAACTCAATTTATATTTAGATATGGTTTAAATATAATTTAGATATGATCTAATCACATATAAATATGATCTATACTTGCTGAATTTTAGATTTCAGATTTACATACATGTATATTAGTTCATGTCATGGATTCTGTATGGTAGTTTTAGATTTGATCTATGCATGCATTGTAGATTAAATTATTTAATCTACATATATTTCACCATAAAATTTTAAAAATACATACACAAAACCACCACACTTTCCTTCAACTGGTATCAGAGCGAAGGTTCATTATGACATGAATATATATGCATGTAGAGTTGAAATCTAAATTTAGCAATATATAAGATATGTTATGATCTAATTTTAGATATGATCTAATATAAAATTAAATCTAATATAATTTAAATTAGATTTAAATTTTTTTGCATATATGATATGTGAATTAGATTAGATGTTCTGAGTAGTAAAGTACTCAGATTGGGTAATCACTAGGCCGTCCGGTCATAGGAGCAAGTAGGGTTACATGACCCTCTCTTTTCATTCAATGGGGTGCTCTTCATGACGTGTAGGGGTGCCACTGTGAGGTCCCATGAAGAAGAACGCGAAAGAAAAAACTTACTTTTCTGCAAAATCTTAGATGTTGAAACCCTAGGATTTGTTGTATGTGATACAAAGTATGAATTGTATGAAAAGTAAAACATCTAATCTATATGATTAAAATTATTTTAATCATAAAAATAAAATTTAGAATCATAAAATATTTAGATATGATCTAAAGTTTGTTATGATTGATTTTATTTCAATTTATGCGAGAATTTTCATATCTGAAACTATGTGATACCTATTGGCTTGTCAACTGAACTGACTAGTTTTGAACTAAGTCGACTCAGTCTTCCATTTTAATCGATTCAGTGTTGACTGATCCGATCCAATTATCTCAGGCCAAACAGTAATGGTTACTATTCATGATCAGTTAGTCGATCAAATATCAGACTTAGTCGACCCACTAAAGTGAGCCAACTCAGTTCAGGGGTGAGCCAATCTAGTTTTCAGAATAAAAAATTTTGCATAAAAATGATGTAAAATTATTTTACAAAATTAAAATAGTTTCAATTAATAATCTTAATCTATGTTAATACTATACTTAATTGAAAATTAAAAAATATATTTTAGATCTAGAATTATGATTAAAGATCTAATGATATTGCATAAAATATGGGGCATGGGTTAGCTCAAATCAGGTCCTTTTAATTAGATTAGATTTAAGGTTAAAATCAAAGACTTGATGGACTAAAATGGGTAGTTGATCCAATCTAACTAATAGTTGATTTAGATTAGATTAAGGAGACTCCAGATCAAAAATAAAGTTATAAATGATCGAGTCCATATCTTTGATTAAACCAAATGGATCTTGATTGAGGCTCAAAAATTGAGCCCGAGTCATTAAGCTGATTAGATCTCTAGATGACTCAAGTTAACCCATATTGTTAAGATTAATCAGTATGACTGATTTAGGTGCCCTGGATCGACTTGTCGGTTAGATCGATTTGTCTCTAGTCCTTCTCATGACTTGATGAAGTTAGTGGAAGGATTTACGATGTATCAGTTAGACCAGCTAGTCACTAGTCTTCATGACTTGGTGAAGTCAGTGAGAGGATTTATGACTTGTAGATTGACTGATATCTTTTAAAATATTTAATTAAATCTTCTAAATTATTAGATCCATAAAATTGGATAGTTATAAGGATAACTATATCATAGCCTCTCATTAAGGTGAATGATAATGGGTCCATTATTTCTGATTGACATTACAGACGCCATCCATCTGGTATTCTCTCTGAATGATGAAATTATTATTCATCATATGACGACTCTGTTGAACTATCTGATGGTGGTCAGGTTGATCGAGCCATCCTTAGATCTAATCATTCTTTGGCTAGAATCACTGAGTAGGTTCATGTTAATGGTTGGACCTAACCGAAACTTTCAGTGGAGGTCTATCACCTATTGAAATGAAATCTGAGGCAAAATTATATACTAGAAGTTGTTTGAAAAAATAATTAGTTGAAAATCTACCCATAGATGTATATGAGTTGATCGAGCCATCTTTGGACTTATATGCAGTCTATGTGAATTCTAGTATCTGCTAAGAAATTAAGATAATTTTTTAAATTGGAGGTAGAGGCTATCAATTCGTATTAAATAGTGGAAGAATCTTTAGACTAAAGTCCAAGTCTTTAGGTTTAAAATAGTTCATATACTAATAGGTTAATTGTTCTCTTTTCAGAAATGGCTAAAAAATTATCGCTCTCTTCATTGTTAGACAGTGAAAATATTATCAGACCTAACTTCGATAGTCAGTATCAGAAGTTGAGTATAGTTTTAGAGCTAATTGATCAAGAAGTCTCAGGCTCACCCAAACATGCTTAAAAGAGAAATCAGCAAATGGTTACTAGTCAAGATAGTTATACGATAACTTCTTGAAGTTTCTCTATCGATAATCCTACTATTAGGATATAGGATACTGACAGTATAAGTCATGTTTGCAAATAGTTGTAAAAAACTTCAAGATAGTAGAAAATTTGAAAATAGCAAGAGACTCCTGAATACAAGACACAGAAGTCTGTTCCATCATAACATTAGAATTATCGAGCTTGTTCTCAATCCTGAAGATATCATTTTAAGTGATTGTCACTATTGTCCAATCTTATTGATGATGTCAATAAGTATGATTATTGTAATATCTTTGTGAATGATACTACAATAATAAGTGAATAATAAAAATGACATAAACTCAATACCATAGTCTGTTAGTGTAATATACACGTTTGACTAGCACCCTAGATTAGATAATATTGCTGAAGCCTGCCTTTGGTATTATTGACTTAGTCACCTTTTGTTGGAAAGGATGAATGAGCCAGTGATTTCTGAATTTGGTATATATTAATGTATTTACACTTATGAAGATGAGTGTCAGAAAGGACTTATTACTTTATTAAAATCTTGATGACCTATCTTGGCATAGGTGCGTGTTGCTTATGAAGCACAAATTTGAATCAGTTGAAATATTCAAACGATTTCGTAATGAAAAAAAAAATAAACTGCAAAAAGTATTAAAACTCATCGATCAGACTGATGAAGTGAATACCTTTACAGTAAATTTTGATATATCTAGGAGAAAATTAGATTCTCTCTCAATGAACCTCTCCTGGGATACCACTATTTAAAAAGATTTTGAAAGAAAAAATCAAACTTTGTTAGATATAGTTCGATCCATTTGGGTTTGCTAGTCTATTTGAAGTCATATTTTAGAGAATACTTGATATGTGCTTAAGAACATTCTAAGCAAATCGGGCACTAAAACTCCATATGAGATATGGACTTAGGTAATTCAATACTCTCTTACTTTAGCATTTGGGATGTCGAGTTTATGTGAAACATTCACAAACTGACTAGCTTGAATCTTGATTTGATAAATATTATTTTAGAGATATTTCTTCTACCTTCCTAATGGACATGAGATGTTCATGAATCTTAAGATTTTTTTTTGAAAAAAAGTTTTTTGGTGAAGAAACTGATGCTATTAAGACCAAGCTTGGTGAAGCTTGATGGGTAGAAGAACGACTTTAACACAAACCAACAAAATCAAAGTTGATTAGATCAAATCTGGAGCCTGATATTAGGCATCATTGAGTAGATACGGTAGAGTACCGTATCAGTCGAACAGATACTTCGATTTCTAGGTTTGAGATAGGAATTTGATCTTCCATACGAATGCAATACAGAGATCTAACTTTGAGAATAGCTTGGAGCCATTAAATCTGAAATGAAGTCTATGAAGATCGATGATGTATGGATATTCGTTGATTCACCTGAATGGGTAAGACCCATAGGGTGTAAGTGGATTTTAAAATGGATAAGAGGTATAGACGAATGGTGGAGACCTATTAATTCTGTCTAATTGCCAAAGGATTTCATCAAAGTTATAGTGTTGACTATGACAAGACAGTTTTCTTGTGGCAATCCTCAAGTCCATTCGGATTGAATCAAGCTTCTCAGAGTTGGAACATATATTTTGAACATATGGCTTTGTTGAGAACAAAGCAGAATCCTGTATATACAAATGGGCTAATAGTTCTATAAAAATATTTTTTGTATTATTTAGATGAAATTTTTTTAATCAAGAATGACATCCCTACATTATAGTGCTTGTCATCTCTGTTCTCCATAAAGGTTTGTAAGGTTATTAGAACTATCCTTAAGTATTTATGAAATACTAAGGACCAATGGCTCATTTATGGAGAGTCTGACTTAAAATCTGTGGAATATTGATTTAGTTTCAAGTTAGATAGAAATGATAAAGTTGTGTTAGGTTATATTTTTATCCTAGAAGGAGGAACGACATACTGAAAAGGTTCCATGCAATAGTTAGTAGCCAATTTTATTTGCGATACGGAGTTTTTTACGATATTTGATGCTGGTAAAGAAGTTGTTAGATTATGAAAGTTCATCAACGAGCATGGAGTGGCACCCTCCATTGATGATCCAGTCTTTCTGTATTGACAGCAGTACTGGAACTATAGCTCAAGCTGAAGAATTGATGTTTCATCTAAGAACCAAGCACTTTCTGCATTGCAATCCACTTGTTCGATAAGATCGAAATAAAGTCGACCTTAGAAAGATCGACTGAAAGAAAAACTTGACCGACTCATTGACTAGTGCAATCAGATCTAAAGAGTTCAATGATCTAAAATGGAAGATAGATATTTGATACCGATCTGATTGGCTTTAGTCCAAGTGAAAGTTGCTAAAAATATATCCTAAAGTCAATCATCTAGGTTGTAGATGATTGTGCTCCACATAAGTATATGAATTATAAAATGATAAATATTGTCTGATAGATTCATCATAAGAATATATCTTTCAAAATAGAACTCATATGTTATGATGAAGTCCTTAGAGCTACTTTCAAAATGATAAAAGAGAATTTATCGTGTAGTTCTTAAATCCTGCTAGCGATCAAATGATACAATTGTTACAAGGATGATAATTGTATTGAGTGTAGGTCATTGTATGCCATATTGGTTGGTTGTCCTCTTAACCAAGATATATGGTGATACAGGTATGGCATATGGATGATTTTTAGGAGTACATTTTATTGAGCATGACCACTTCTGGAGCACTCTGCTGTCAAGAGTTGTTCTGATAAGATATGGGTATATGTGTCCCTCTAATCTAAGACTGTCTTGATGACTTACAAGCAACTCACTGTGCTTTGGTGTTGGACTATTCGAATTTTTAATTCAGTAATGAAGATTTTGGGTACAGTCAAGTACTTGTGAAGTCTGAGTGTGAGTCAAAATAGGATTGATCACTTCAAGTAAAATTGAAGATAATGCATCACTGTGTTTCAATTCAGCAAAATTTTGATCAAAGTAGTCTTAGTGAGGAGTCACAAGATTTTTAAAGTGAAGACACAATGTAGACCACTCTTCCTGGATTGATAATTTAATCCTTAGTCATCTTTGAGCATCAAGTGTCAAAGGGATAAATTATACCATAACTATATCCACATGGGTTCTAGAGTGTTGCTGAACATACATTCGGCCTATCCAGATGTCAAAAATTATTGCTAAATGGTAACATCGATTAGTACAAAATTATTCTTATGCTACCGACTTAACTTCGAACCTATAGGGTCACACATATAGAAGTACCATCTAATCAAATAGCTGATCAATGATTACGAATCGTTGAAGATTTAATTATCAATGTGATTGATGATTAATCCTTTGCAAAAGTTGTAATAAATTATTTACTCATAGTTGATAAATTAAAAAAATAATTATTAATAATTTGATTGTTATTGACTCAATTTGATTGAGTAATGGGAATTGGATCAAATCTAATTAAATTGGATTCAGTTAGATTTGCTTTAGATTGATTGGATGCAATCTTATTAGATCATAAGGCTTGTTTCAATTGATCTCGAAGATGCAAATCAAATTTTGAGTTGAATAAGATTCAATTTAGTTTGATATAGCTTTGATTGGATGAAATTCTATTGGATAATAGACTTGATTGGATCAAGTCCTATTGATTAAAAACTTCTCTGATATCCATCAAGAATCAATCCCTAGATCAATGGGGTTTTAATCTAACTAATTCTCTAATTAGATTGGTGCCTAATTGGATTCATAATTAGGCTAGAAAATAATTAGTTAATTTATTATAACTAATTTCTAAATTAATTAGGATTGGGTCTAAGAGTTAGATAGAGTTGAAACAAGATCTTGAATCCTATTTGGAATAGGACTTAACCAACTTGAAACACCCTATGTGATATACATCCTCCATGCCACACCTTTATCATGAGAAATCTCCACACTACAAAAGTGCCATGCCCCCTTCTCATGTTTCGTGACAAAGAAAGGCGTCCTCCCTTCTCTCTTGTCGAAAAAGAAAAAAGGGTTGGGGCGTCTGAGAGTTGGATGCCCCAAACTCCACATGCCCACCCCTACTCTCCTTCCCATCTTGAAGTATTTTTATGGGAGTTTCATTGTTGGTTTTTGGGCATCAAAGAGAAGCTCCACTACTGGTTATACAATAAAAAATTGAAGAAGAAAAGTTCTTCCCAAAGAGAGAAAGAGAAAGAAAAAGATGTGTTTTCTTTCTAGTGCGCATCCTTGAAGATGAAGGAGTTCTTCTTTCAGATTTTTTTTCTAATTTTTTTTAAGATAAAAATCAGATTAGATCTAATTTTTAAAATAAAAATTTAGAGAAAAATACTAAAAAAATCTGATTGGATGTTTGGGGCTTCCTAGAGTTCTAGATCAAGGAGAAAAAGGGAGAATAAGAGAAAAGAATGGTTCTTCTCTTGGGTCACTCTTTTGAATTCTTCTAGAGCTCAAGATTTTATATGATTTTTAGCATAAAAAATTAGATTAGATCTGATTTTCATCATGAAAAATCAGAGAAGAAAAATTCTTCTTAAAGGCATGAAAGGAAGAGAGAAAGGTTTTCTCTTGTGTATGAAAGAATTGAGAAGAAAGAGTTCTTCTCTTGATCTCTATTATAGAAAGTTGATGCGTAGATCCAGAAAGAAAAGGAGAGGGTCTCCTTGTTCTTTATCTTCTTCATATTTCTCTTAGATCAGCCAAAGCATGATGTCTTCACGAGCTAGCACTCCCGGGATCATCGATCAATATATAGGCTTCGTATGGATACCTATGGAGGCCGGACACGTATGCGGCTATCGAGCATCATGAAAAACTAACTATCATGAATTTTGAATATGGTGATCTGCTATCCGCACTCAGGTATGGAGTTTTGAACTCAATTCATATTTAGATATGATCTAAATATAATTTAGATATGATCTATGTTGCCCAGCTATGCAACCCAAGAGGGGGGGTGAATTGGGTTTCTAAAAATTTTAAGCCCAACAAGTTACTTATGAAGAACAAAACAAAGACTTTAATTCAATATTAATTACCTAAAGCAGGAATGCAAGGATATAATAAAGAAATAAAGTGAAGCGATAAAGCACACCACAAACACAAGGATTTATAGTGGTTCGGTGCCAACCCTGCACCTACATCCACTCCCCAAGCTCCTACTTGGGAATTTCAATCCACTATACCTGTATTCAACCTGCATACAAAACGTCGAAAACTCCGACACTAGCTATTCCAAGCTAGATCACTTATTTTTCGGGTACAAGTAAATCCAAAACACTCCGATTTCAGGTTCGGATCAACCTTTCCTTGTTTTGGAAATCCTCCAAAAACAAGAACAAAAACTCACAAAGAGTTAGAAAATTTTAAGCACAGATTAATACAATAACAGCTCCTTTAAATGAGCGAATATAACAATAAAAACTTTACTCAAATAAAAAACCCCTTTTCGGATTTTTTCAAAGTGGATGAACGCTTGAACGAATGCTTGAGAAGAGGTTGATTGTTGATTGAAGATCTCTTGAAAGCTTTGGAAGATCTCTAGATCAAGGTTGAACAATAGGCTTGAAAGATCCTCTCTTTGAAAGCTCTTGAATCTCTTTCACAATCTCTCATGTGGATTTTGGATCCTCTTTTCTTTTTCTCTCAAATTATCTCGTGGATCCTCTCAATGAATTTTATCTCTCTTTTGATCTGCCGATTGATCTTCTTCATTTTCTCTCCAATTTGATCTGCTATTTAAACTGTAATTTCTTTCACCATTTCAAGCATTTTATAGCATTAAAAGCAAGAGAAAATAATTTAGGCAGATAAAGAGCCGTTAGAGCAATTTTAGGAAGCATAAAAAGCAATTAAAACGGGCAAAAAAATAGCCGTTGCTGATATTTTCCATCGCAGGGGTCGACTCATGAGTCGACTCATGCATCAGGAGTCGACTCATGAGTCGACTTCTGTTGCATTTATCAGAGAATGCGTTTCTGAAAATTCTTGGTTCAGATCAGCAGGGGTCGACTCATGAGTCGACTCATGCCTTGTGGGTCGACTCATGAGTCGACTCACAGGTCGTGCCAAGCCAGAAAACTAGCGTGCCAAGGAGAATTTTTGCGTGCTAATCAGCTCACAGTGCCATGAGTTGACTCATGAGTCGACTCATGCACTTCAAACCTTCATAACTTCAAAAATATAAGTCCAAATACAATGAAATTTTCACCAATAGTTTACAAATCATTTGTTCTATCAAATGATACTATCAAATCAGGATTTTAGTGAAATTATGATTTTGCCCTTGAAGAGCATAAGGACTTTTTCAATTTAAAATTATTTGTATCCCTTCAATCTGCTTTGTAATCATCAAAATCAATTTAGGAGCAACAATCTCCCCCTTTTTGATGATGACAAAACATTTGAATAAAAATATTTATTTGAATGCATTAATTTCAAAAGAATACATTATAGGTGTATATGCTTGAAAAGAGTATGATTCTTTTGGCATGTAATATAAATAGTCATATGCAAAAATAATTTATCCATTTACTTAAGGATTTGAAGATATGCTCATTTGATTATGTGATTTTGGTGTTAGAGCAGAAAACTTATTTTTGTTATCAGATTGAGCTCTATTTTGAAAATTCCATTCTCATTTGATTTTAGTTTTAGCATCAGAGCAAAAAAAAATACTTATGTGCTTAAAAAAAAATTATGTGTGCCAAAGTATGTTTAAAAGTTGATTTTGAGCTTGAGTGTATTAACTCATTTTGAGCTTAAGATATATCAGAGCAAGAGAAAAGAAATAAATTTTGCAATGTATCAGAGCAAGAACAATAATTTTTACAATGTTATCCGAAAAGATTTTATAATGTATCAGAGTAAATGTTATAATATATCAGAGAAAATTTCACATTGTATCAGAGCAAATATCAGAGAAACTTTCACACTGTATCAGATTAAATTTTATCATGTATCAGAGCAAGTTAAAAGAAATTTTAGGGTGTATCAGAGTAAATCAAATTTCTTAAGATGTATCAAAGTAAATTTCAAAAGATATATCAGAGCAAGTTTGAATTTTGAAATATATCAGAGCATATAAAAAATTACTTATTTGCATTGTACTTATGATTTTGCTTTTGATGGATAGCTTTTTGTTTAATTTCTGTCTGATATCAAATTTCTCAAATTTTTGCTTAATTTCTCAAAATATCATTTTTGTTTAATTTTTCAAATTTTGTTTAATTTCTCACATTTTTGTTTAATTTCTCCAAATATTTAATTTTTGAAATTTTTGTTTAATTTTTCCAATTTTTGTTTAATATTTTTAATTTTGTTTTGTTTAATTTCTCCCCCTTTTTGACATCATCAAATATGGTTAACTCTTTTTTTTTTTTTTTTTAAATATTCTTTAATTTCTCCCCTTTTAGAGTTTATCATAGAAGTTTGCTCCCCCTTAATATAGCAATTATCAACAGCAAACAAAGAGAATTGTCAAAAGAGAAGACAATTTTTCTACAAGAAGAATATATATAACCAAAATATGATCAATATCATTACAAAAGGTAGAAATATAAGTGAAAAATGATTCCATTAAAAACATAATTGTTTCAATACATAGTTCTTAAAAATAAAATTCAACCAGCTAATTGTCAATACATGGCCCCAAGGTATAGATCCTAGAACAAGACATTAGCACCTAGGATCTAGTAAAGATCAAGATAAGTCAATGATCGGAGTCATCAGATATAGGGTGAGGAGATGATGGATCAGAAGAGCGTCCTCTACCCCGTCTGCCTTTGGCACGAGCAGGAGAACGAGATGAACTGGGAGGCTGAGTACGCTGAGATGCTAAGGACTGAACAGAAAGGGTGAGTCTGATAGAATCAAGTACGTTCAGTGCTCTGGAAACAGATTGAAGTAGAGCAGTGAACTGAGTGGTAGCATGCTCACTCGATCCTCGGATCTCTTTCCTCAGTAATTCATATCCACCTTCTAGAGCTCCTCTGAGCCTACCAGCCTCTGCAGTGAGGTCTGTGACCTCAATGGTTGACTCCTGTGGTTTGGGATGGGCCAAAGCAAGGACTTGCCCCTGCAAGTCAAGAACTCTGCCAGTAAGTCTCCAGACTGTGTCCTCAAGCTGCTGGATCCTGATGGACTGATCTGATATCATTTGAAACACAGTGAAGATGTGGGGAGTAATGGTCTGATCAGAAGAGGTGGCTCCAGGTGCAAAAGAAGTACTACTCCACTGGCTAGACAGCAAAGAAGCCACACGCTGTGATATATGCTCGATCTGATCGTCAGCCAGTCTGAACTCTGAATGAGGTGCTCTACTCTCTGGCTGATACACTGGTGTGGGCATCCTAGTAAACTCTGAAGGGCCAGCCTCAGTATCAGAAATGAACTGGGTATCTGGTGAAGCTGCCCTGAAGTCATGTACAGGAGAAGATGGACCTTCTTCTTCTATTCTGCCTTCAGTTCTGACTTCAGCTCTCTCTTCAGTTCTCTTTTCAGTTCTTTCCTCAACTCTCTCCTCAGATCCCTTGATCCAACCACCATCAGTCTTTGTAAATCCCATTCTGTGTAGGCTGTGTTGGTTGAGTGTCCACATGAGATAGCTTGGTAGGTGCCTCCCCCTCACAGCTAACTCCAAACCTCCTGAATACTCTAGTAAGGGCCATACCATAAGGCAAGTGTGCCTTGGATCTATTCAAAGTTTCTCTCATGGCCTCTATCATCAGTGCAGGGAGGTTCAGGGGGGTCTGAGTGATGACATGAAACATGACACATACATCTCTGCTGGAAAGTAAGTCATGTCTACCACTCCTAGGAAAGAATAGCTTTGTTACCATCTGATGCAGGACCCTCATCTCAATGGACAAAATCTTTGCTTCCAATTTGTTTAAATTTTCTGAATAAGTTTCTCCTAAAATAATTCTGATCCTCTCTTCTTTAATTGGGAGTTCCATATATGAATATCCTTCACTAGGCAACTGAAGTATTTCTCCCAATATCTTAGAATCCAGGCAGATATCAATTCTCTTTACAGTTGAAGTCACTGACCCACTTCCATAAAGTAGGTTTTGGTAGAATTCTCTAACAAGGTCAACATAGGTGACTTCCTTAAGGGAGCAATAGAGTTCCCATCCTTGATTTTTAATTTTACTTGCAAAAGTAAAACCTTCTTTCTCAAAGAATCGAAAATCTATATTTTTTCCGATTTCTACTTTTCTATCAGAAAGAGGATTCACACTGAGGCTTATAGAGGATTGAGAGGGACCTTGAGCAGATACTGAAACTGGAGTGGAAGCAGTTGAAGACTGAGCATGCCTTTTCTTTCGGACAATTTCTTCAGGCTCACGGCTTGATTTTCTTCTTTGGGGAAGTTTCATCTTCGGAGCCATATTCAATATAGTAGCAGGCAAGGAGACTTGAATTGAGTGGAGGAGAGATTACAAGAGAGTAAAGAAGAATTTTGGTGGAGAAAAGAAGTGGATTTTGGAAGTTCGGTAAAGTGCTAGGGCACGTTCCAACCGCGCCAAGCAAAGCGAGAAAGCACAAAAAAATCCTTATCAAGGTGGCGATTTTTGGTGGAGAGGAGGAGGGAGAATTGCCTCGGAATAAATCCTTGGTTTTGAAGCAAGAAGAGTTGGAGAAGACGGCTTTTGGAAGGAGGACGATGAGAAGATGAGTCGTCTCACGAACAGGGTTCCTTATAAAAACAATGAACCCATTGAAAGTTGGTGGGATTTACAAGTTTGCCATTGAGTCGACTCATGGGGGTCGACTCATGAAGTTCAGAAATTCAGAAAAAATACAAATAAATTCCAAAAAAATTCGAAATTTTGGGAGAAGGAATTTTGCTCAATGATAAGTTTTTAGAATGATAAATTTAAGCTTTTGGGACCAGGATAGATATTGAAAATTGAGCTCTCTAATCAATTCTTTAGAAATTGAGAAATTTTAGGCAAATGGATCTAGAATTCTTAGATTTCTCCTAATTTCATAGAATCTATCCTCACTAAGGGCCTTTGTAAAGATATCAGCTAATTGATTTTCAGTGCAAACATATTCAAGAATTATATTTTTGTTTTGAACATGTTCTCTTATGAAATGATGTCTTATTTCAATATGTTTGGATCTTGAGTGTTGAATTTGATTTTTAGATAGATTTATGGCACTTGTGTTATCACATCTTATTGGTGTTTCATTAAGTTTGATTCCAAAGTCTTCGAGTTGTTGCTTAATCCACAAGATTTGAGCACAACAACTTTCGGCTGCAATGTATTCGGCCTCAGCCGTAGATAGTGCCACCGAATTTTGTTTCTTGCTAAACCATGAGATTAGGTTAACTCCAAGAAATTGGCAAGTTCCACTTGTGCTTTTTCTATCTAATTTACATCCAGCAAAATCAGCATCTGAATATCCTGATAAATCAATTTGTGAGTCCTTAGAGTACCATAACCCTAGAGTTTGAGTACCATTTAAGTATCTAAGGATTCTTTTAACAGCATTCAAATGAGATTCTTTAGGATTAGATTGATATCTAGCACATAAGCAAACACTAAACATGATATCAGGCCTACTTGCAGTTAAATATAATAATGAGCCAATCATACCTCTATAGTATTTTAAGTCTACACATTTACCTTCATCATCCTTGTCAAGCTTACATGAGGGACTCATTGGTGTGCCAATTGGTTTGCAGTTCTCCATTCCAAATCTTTTGAGTAGTTCCTTGGTGTACTTGCTTTGGGTGATGGAGATTCTCTCTTTTGATTGTTTGATTTGGAGTCCGAGGAAGAAGGTGAGTTCTCCCATCATGCTCATCTCGAACTCTCCCTGCATAAGCTTAGCAAAGTCTTGACAAAGGGATTCATTAGTAGACCCAAAAATTATGTCATCAACATAAATTTGTATAATTAGCATATCATTTTGATTTCTTTTAATAAATAGGGTTGTATCTACATTACCTCTTGAAAAACCATTATTCATTAGAAATTTGCTTAGCCTTTCATACCATGCTCTAGGTGCTTGTTTTAATCCATATAAAGCTTTATTTAATCTAAAGACATGATTAGGAAAAGCATGATTTTCAAATCCAGGTGGTTGTTCTACATATACTTCTTCAGAGATATATCCATTTAAAAATACACTTTTAACATCCATTTGAAATAATTTGAATTTCATAAAGCAAGCATATGCAAGTAGAAGTCTAATAGCTTCTAATCTAGCAACAGGTGCAAAGGTTTCATCAAAATCAATTCCTTCTTCTTGATTATATCCCTTAGCAACCAGTCTTGCTTTATTTCTAATTACATTTCCATGCTCATCTAATTTGTTTCTAAAGACCCATTTTGTGCCAATTATTGAGTAATCTTTAGGTCTTGATACTAAGGTCCAAACATTATTTCTTTCAAATTGATTAAGTTCCTCTTGCATAGCATTAATCCAATTATGATCATTTTCAGCTTCTTCAAAAGTTTTAGGTTCAAGATGAAATACAAAAGCACAATGATTAACTGCATCTCTTAGTGAAGAACGGGTTTTTACCCCATGCATAGGGTCACCAATAATTAACTCCTTAGGATGGTTGTGAACATACCTCCATTCCTTGGGTAGGTCATTTGTACCTTGAGGTTGTTCTTGAATTTTTTCACCTCTTTCATTTTGTTCGTCTTCTTGATCCTTATCTTTTGGAGTTGCTGAGTCTTTCAGAGTGATCTCCTTCATACCTTCTATTAGTGGCTCTGCATCATCAACACCCTCATTCTTCCTTGAAGGAAGATCGTTAGATTCATCAAAAACAACATGTATGGACTCCTCAACTACTAAAGTTCTTTTGTTGAAAACTCTAAATGCTTTACTAGTGGAGGAGTAACCTAGAAAGATTGCTTCATCTGATTTTGCATCAAATTTACCAAGTTTTTCTTTGCCATTATTTAATACAAAACATCGGCAACCAAAAACATGAAAATATGCAATATTTGGTTTTCTTCCTTTCCAAAGTTCATAGGGAGTTTTCTTTAAAAATTGTCTAATTAAAGCACGATTTAAAATGTAACATGCTGTGTTAATTGCTTCCGCCCAAAAATATTTTGGAAGGTTGCTTTCACAAAGCATGGTACGGGTCATTTCTTCTAAGGTTCTGTTTTTCCTTTCAACTATCCCATTCTGTTGGGGTGTCCTAGGAGCAGAGAAGTTATGGCCAATTCCATTTTCATCACAAAAATTTTTAAAATCTTGATTTTCAAATTCAGTTCCATGATCACTTCTAATATTTTGAATTGAAAAACCTTTTTCATTAGAGACTTTTCGATGAAATTTAGTGAAAATATGAAAAGATTCATTTTTGTGAGCCAAAAAGAAAACCCAAGTAAAACAAGAATAATCATCTATAATTACAAGGCCATATCGTTTTCCTCCTAGACTGGTGGTTCTTGTTGGTCCAAATAAGTCCATATGTAAGAGCTCTAATGGTCTAGAAGTTGAAACAGTGTTTTTGGATTTAAATGATACTCTAGTTTGTTTACCTAATTAGCATGCATCACAAATTCTATCCTTTTCAAAATTCAGTTTTGGCAAACCGAGAACTAAATCCTTTTTAATTAATTTTGAAAGAGAATGCATGCTAATATGTGCAAGTCTACGATGCCACAGCCAACTAGTCTCATTGATTTTAGCATTCAAGGATACTAGGCATTGCATGTCTAATTTGGCTAAGTCATTTAAATCTATCATATAAATATTGCCATGCCTATGTCCTATAAATTTAATGCCATCGTTAATAGGACTAGTCACAATGCAAACAGATGATTCAAAAACTACTTTATACCCTTTATCACAGAATTGACTAATGCTAAGTAAGTTATGCTTTAAACCTTTAACTAGTAAAACATTCTCAATGTATTTGGAGGGAGTGATACCAATGTTACCTATCCCGATGATCTTTCCTTTGCCATTATCTCCAAAGGTGACCATCCCTCCATCCTTAGCATCAAGCGTGATGAATTGTGATTCATCACCAGTCATGTATCTCGAGCATCCGCTGTCAAGATACCATTTCCTGTTTCCTTCTTGGGATGCTAGACACACCTGCAAGCAAAGGTCAAGTTTCTGTCTTAGGTACCCAAGCTTTCTTGGGTCCTTTCAGGTTAGTCAGAATGGTTCCTTTTGGAACCCATATTTTCTTTGTGTTTGTATATTTGTTAATAAGACATGTGTATGATTTATGTTCTATCCTACCACAATTGAAACAAGTAATATTTGTAGACTTGTTACTTGAATAATTTACATAAATATCCTTCAGAAATTTTTGTTTTTTCAGAGGTTTATAGCCAAGTCCAGCCTTATCATATATAGCTTTCTGATTTTCAAGAATCATATTTAGTTTGTTTGAACTTAAGGTGAACTTATCTACTATAGATTTCAGCTTGTTAATTTCATCCTTTAAGTTTTGATTTTCTTGAATCAAGGTGAATTTTTCAATTGAAAGAATTTCAGCTTGTTTCACTAAGGACTGATTTTCCAATTTCAGTTCTTTGTTTTTCTTCCCTAGTTTCTTTAATTTATCAATTGAATCATAGAATGCTTCATGCAATTCTTCAAATATGAATTCACTAGTGGATTCAGAAGTTACCTCATTTTCATGTGCCATCAGGCACAGATTGGCTTGTTCTGTTGAGGTTTCCTCGTCGGAGCTTGAGTCATCACTCGCACTCCAAGTCGCCATCATTGCCTTCTTTTTGAACTTTTTGGGACCTTTCTTCAGTTGTGGACATTCGGATCTGAAATGTCCCGGCTTCTTGCACTCGTAGCATGTAAGGGGTTGATCTTTCTCCTTTTCTTTGCTTTGATCCCCTTTTGTGAATTTCTTTCTCATCCCCTGTTTTCTTTTTCTTAGAAACTTCTTAAATTTTCGGGTGATGAGTGCCATCTCTTCATCCTGTTCTTCATCTTCAGAGTCATCCATTTCGTAATCAGGCGAAGTTGTGGATTTGAGGGCAATGGTTCTTTTCTTTTTGACTTCATCCTCTTGATGTTGCTTTATGCTAAGTTCATGAGTCATCAAGGATCCAAGAAGCTCTTCTAGAGGTAGAGTGTTCAAGTCCTTTGCTTCTTGGATGGCAGTCACCTTGGCTTCCCAAGTTCTTGGCAGTGACCTGAGAATCTTCCTTACAAGTTCACTGTTAGTATAAGATTTGCCAAGACTCTTTAAACCATTGATTATATCAGTAAAACGAGTAAACATAGCAGTTATGGACTCATCATGCTCTATTTTGAACAATTCATATTTATGTACAAGCATGTTTATTTTAGACTCTTTTACTTGATTTGTTCCCTCATGGGTTACTTCTAACCTATCCCATATTTCTTTAGCATATGCACAAGTAGAAATACGATTAAATTCACTTGCATCTAGTGCACAATAAAGGATATTCATGGCTTTGGCATTTAATTGTGCCAATTTCTTGTCAACCTCATCCCATTCTTTTTCGGGTTTGGTTGACTCCTCACCATCTATAATCTTGGTGGGTGTGTGAGGACCGTTCACTATGATACTCCACATATCATAGTCGAGTGCTTGTATGAATATCTTCATCCGAGCTTTCCAATAGGTGTAATTAGACCCATTGAAAAGTGGAGGTCGGTTTGTAGATTGCCCCTCGGCTAGAGAAGTACCGACATGGGTTGCCATAGATCTTTGGCTCTTTGATTGTTAGATCAAAGAAGGGCTAGAGCACCGGCTCTGATACCACTTGTTGCCCAGCTATGCAACCCAAGAGGGGGGGTGAATTGGGTTTCTAAAAATTTTAAGCCCAACAAGTTACTTATGAAGAACAAAACAAAGACTTTAATTCAATATTAATTACCTAAAGCAGGAATGCAAGGATATAATAAAGAAATAAAGTGAAGCGATAAAGCACACCACAAACACAAGGATTTATAGTGGTTCGGTGCCAACCCTGCACCTACATCCACTCTCCAAGCTCCTACTTGGGAATTTCAATCCACTATACCTGTATTCAACCTGAATACAAAACGTCGGAAACTCCGACACTAGCTATTCCAAGCTAGATCACTTATTTCTCAGGTACAAGTAAATCCAAAACACTCCGATTTCAGGTTCGGATCAACCTTTTCTTATTTTGAAAATCCTCCAAAAATAAGAACAAAAACTCACAAAGAGTTAGAAAATTTTGAGCACAGATTAATACAATAACAGCTCCTTTAAATGAGCGAATATAACAATAAAAACTTTACTCAAATGAAGAATCCCTTTTCGGATTTTCTCAAAGTGGATGAACGCTTGAACGAATGCTTGAGAAGAGGTTGATTGTTGATTGAAGATCTCTTGAAAGCTTTAGAAGATCTCTAGATCAAGGTTGAACAATAGGCTTGAAAGATCCTCTCTTTGAAAGCTCTTGAATCTCTTTCACAATCTCTCGTATGGATTTTGGATCCTCTTTTCTTTTTCTCTCAAATTATCTCGTAGATCCTCTCAATGAATTTTATCTCTCTTTTGATCTGCCGATTGATCTTCTTCATTTTCTCTCCAATTTGATCTGCTATTTAAACTGCAATTTCTTTCACCATTTCAAGCATTTTATAGCATTAAAAGCAAGAGAAAACAATTTAGGCAGATAAAGAGCCGTTAGAGCAATTTTAGGAAGCATAAAAGGCAATTAAAACGGGCAAAAAAATAGCCGTTGCTGACATTTTCCATCGCAGGGGTCGACTCATGAGTCGACTCATGCATCAGGAGTCGACTCATGAGTCGACTTCTGTTGCATTTATCAGAGAATGCGTTTCTGGAAATTCTTAGCTCAGATCAGCAGGGGTCGACTCATGCCTTGTGGGTCGACTGATGAGTCGACTCACAGGTCGTGCCAAGCCAGAAAACTAGCGTGCCAAGGAAAATTTTTGCATGCCAATCAGCTCACAGTGCCATGAGTTGACTCATGAGTCGACTCATGCACTTCAAACCTTCATAACTTCAAAAATATAAGTCCAAATACAATGAAATTTTCACCAATAGTTTACAAATCATTTGTTCTATCAAATGATACTATCAAATCAAGATTTTAGTGAAATTATGATTTTGCCCTTGAAGAGCATAAGGACTTTTTCAATTTAAAATTATTTGTATCCCTTCAATCTGCTTTATAATCATCAAAATCAATCTAGGAGCAACAATCTAATTACATATAAATATGATATATACTTGCTGAATTTTAGATTTCAGATTTACATACATGCATATTAGTTCATGTCATAGATTCTATATGGTAGTTTTAGATTTGATCTATATATACATTGTCGATTAAATTATTTAATCTATATATATTTCGTTATAAAATTTTAAAAATACATGCACAAAACTACCACGCTTCTCTTTAGTAAGTCCGTAAGTAAAACACCACATGAGATGTGGACAGGATGTAAGCTAGCACTCTCTCACCTTTGGATTTGAAGATGTCCAACTTATGTCAAATATTTAAAAACTGACAAACTTGAATCTAGATCTGACAAGTATTTATTTGTAGGGTACCCAAAAGAGATCAAGGAGTATTACTTCTACCTTGCTGACGAACAGAAGGTGTTCGTCAACAATAGGGCAGTCTTTCTAAAAAAAAAATTTTTTGGAGAAGGAACTAATGCCTCAAAGATTGAACTTGATGAAGTTTGATCGGTAGAAGAACTGACACATTCTAGTAAACTCATAGAGTTAGACTAATTAGATCAAATTCAAAACCTGTTGTAGAAACATCCGGTAGAGTACCATGTCAACTGGATAGATACTATGATTTTTTGATCCGAGATGATGATCCGGTTGAACTCGATGAGAATAATGAGGATCTGATCACTTATATGGATGCGATACAAAGATCTGACTCCGTTAAGTAGCTGGAAGTCATGAAATCTGAAATGGAGTCCATAAAGATTAACAATATATGGATATTGGTTGACCCACCTGAAGGGATAAAATCTATAGGATGTAAATGGATCCTCAAAAGGAAGAGGAGTATAGACGGAAAGGTGGAGACCTATAAAGTCTGTCTGGTTGTCAAGGGTTACCGTCAGTATTATGGTATTGACTATGATGTGACGTTTTCTCCTGTGGTAATGCTCAAATCCATTCAGATCATGCTTGCGATAGCAGCACATTTAAACTATGAAATCTGGTAAATGGATGTGAAAACGGCCTTCTTAAATGGAAAGCTGGAAGAAGAGGTGTATATGATACAATCTGAAGGTTTCATATCCACAGATGAGTCTAAGGTGTGGAAGCTTCAAAGGTTCATTTATGGACTTAAGCAGGCATCTCGGAGTTGGAACATGTATTTTCATAAAGTGATCAGAATGTATGGTTTCATTAAGAATATAGAGGAATCCTGCATATACAAGTGGGTTAATAACTCGATGATAATATTTCTTATTTTATATGTGGATGATATTCTCTTAATCGAGAATAACATCCCTGCATTACAGTAAATAAAAGTTTGTTGTCATCATAGTTCTCCATGAAGGACTTGGGAGAAGCATCCTTCCTCCTTGGGATGAAGATCTATAGAGATGGATCTAAAAAGTTGCTTAGATTATCCCAGTTGACGTACATTAATACTGTACTGAAAAGGTTCAGCATGGAGAATTTCAAAAAGGCTATTTTTTGATAAGCCAAGAAATTTCTCTCTCGAAGAGTGATTGTCCGATAATTCCTCAAGAGAGAGAGCGTATGAGTATAATTCTATATACTTCAACAGTGAAATCTATTATGTACGTCATAACATGTACACAATCAGATGTGGCATACTCACTAGAGGTAGTGAGCAGATACTAGTTCGATTTAGGTGAGAACACTAAAAAGTCGTAAAGATCATCTTTAAGTATTTTAGAAATACTAAGGATCAATAGCTTATCTATGGAGAATCCGACTTAAAATTTATGGGGTCGTAAAGACCATCTTTAAGTATTTTAGAAATACTAAAGATCAGTAGCTTATCTATGGAGAATCCGACTTAAAATTTATGGGGTTTACAGACTCTAGTTTTCAGTCGGATCGTGATGATAGTAAGAGTGTGTCAGGATATATTTATATCCTAAATGGTGGGGCAATCTGCTGGAAGAGTTTCAAGCAGCATGCTGTAGCCGACTCTACTTGCGAGGCAGAATATATCGCGGCATCTGATGCTGCGAAGGAAGCTATGTAGTTACAAAAATTTATCAACAAGCTCGAAGTGGCACCCTCTCTTGATTGCCCCATCTTGTTATACTGCGACAGTACTGGCGCCATTGCTCAAGTGAAGAAACTGAAGTCACATTAGCGGACCAAGCACATTCTACGCCGCTACCACTTGATCCGGGAGATCGTGGATCGAGGTGACATCGAGCTTCAGAAGAACGATGAAAAAGAGAACTTGATCGATCCATTTACTAAAGCCCTCGATGTCAAGGAGTTCGAAGATTATAAATCAAAGATGGATATATGATACTGTACCGATTGGCTTTAATCCAAGTGAAAGTTGTTGGGAATTATGTTCTAAAGTCAATCATCAATCTGTTGATGGTTGAGCTTATTTTTGTAATTATATATAAATTGTTGAACTAATAAATATTATTTAATTTTCTCATCACTATGTACATCTTATTTTAAACTCCTATTATGTGATGAAATCCTTAGGACTATTTAATTCGATATAAGAGGATATATCATTTAGTTCTTAAACCTTAAGTTCATGACCAAATGATATACTATTATTAGGACGATAGCTATATCAAGTATAGATTGTTATATGCCATGTACGTTGGTTGTCCTCTTAACCAAAAAGTGTGGAGACACTGGCATGGCATGCAAGTGAGATATAGGAGTACATCTCACTGAACGTGACCAATTGCTGAGCACTCTACTGTCAAGTGTAGCTCATGAAGGATATGGGTATAAGTATCCCTTCGACCTGAGATCACCATGGTAACTTGCAAGCAACTCACTATGCTTTGATGTTAGACTACTTGAATTTTTAATTCAGTGATGAAAGATTTTTAGACACAGTCAAGTACTTAAGAAATCGGTGTGTGAGTCGAGATGGAATTGACCCTTCGAATAAGTAGGAGTTAATGTATCAGTGTGTTTCAATTCAGTAAAACCTCGACTGGGGTAATCCATGTGATGGATTTTGAAAATTGAAATACAATGTGGAAAACCATATCAGGATTGACAGTTAAACCCTAGGTCACCTTGAGTATTTGGGTCAAAGGGATGAATTATACGGTAACCATATGTCAATAGATTTTTGAATGATGCTTCGCAATCTTTCAACCTATCCGGACGTCGGATATCATTGCTAGATGGTCACTTTGATTGGTATAAAAATATTGTTCCTATACTACCAGCTTAGGTTAGAACCTAGAGAGACATTCAAAAGAAGTTCTGACTGATATATGGCTAATCGACGATTAAGAATCGTTTTAGAATAAAACAGTCAATTCGATTGATGATTAACCCCATGCAAAAGTTGTAATAAATCAATTCACTAATTATTGATGAATTGTAAAAAGATTGATTAGCAATTAGATTGCTAATTAGCTCAATTTGATTGAGTATTGAGGTTTGGATCAAATCTAATTGAATTGGATTCAATTTGTTTGACCCCATTAGGTTATAAGATGATCTAATTGCTAAGGGTGTTCGATTCTTGATTTGATCAGAACTTGAGCTCGATTAATTTTTAATTTGATTAAGATTTAATCGAAGCTATTTGCTACCAATTAGATTTGATTTAGTGATCTAATTGGATCTAACCTAATTTAGTTGGGTTAAGAATTTAATTAGATGAAAAAATAATTTGAATTTAAATCCCTCGTGTCTCTTTTCTCTGTGCCCTCTTATTCTTCACGCGAGAAAAATTTTTTATGTAAATTTCTTTTATGCTCAGAAGCCTTTTCACATCCACAACTGATTTTTTTTAAATTAGAAATTGATTAGTTTAAATTTGAGTTCAAATGAATTTGAATTTAAATGAAAACCTATAGTCCAAATTGAGTTGGACTCTTCTTTTCACGCCATCACCTTTCTCCACACATAAGGTATTTTTGCGTGAGATTTTTTGCACCAATCTGATGTTGGTCAAATCCTCTCTGAGTTCATAAGATGAGAATAAAGTTTAGTTCAAAATTTAATTCAAATTTGATTTGAATTGATGATAAGGATCAACCAACATTTGAAATTGAACCAAAACTATCTTTTCCTTATCCTTATCTTCCATAGGACGCCATCCTTAAGAAGGGATCAGTTTTGTACAGATTAGAAATGATTTTTGGTATGAGAAACTTGAGATTTGGGGCATGAAAAGTTGAGAGTGAGTTGGACTTCCGCGCATGAGAAACAGAGGAAGTTTTTTCCTCTCGGGCGTGAGGTGTAGGGTCTAGGGTTCAACTCTAGATTTTGTGATAAGAAAAGTGCAAGAGTCTTGATCAATCTTCCACACCATCACCTCCATGTAAAAGTTTATCTTCTGATCTGAAGGAGTTCAAGAGATCCAAAGAAAGGATCTTGGATCAGCCATCTAGAGCCTTCGACGCGAGCTAGCACTCCCACAAAGGAAGATTCGATCAGGACTTCGAGTGGATGATCTGTAGAGGCTGAACGATCTGTGCGACTGCTCGACATCAATGAGATCTTCATATCATGCCTACCAATAGTGAAGATCATTGATCCACGAAAAGGTGATGAGTTCTGAACTCAACCGATGTTATGTAAAGGTTAGATCAGATTCAGGACATCGATGTGATCGATGCAGTTTTCTATTTTATATCAAATTTTATATATAAATTTTTTATATCATAGATCTTTAATTGATAGTTTAGATTCGATCTAAAATATGTTTAGAAGATTAAAATATTTAATCTTTTATTTTCTGTAGTAAAAATTTTAAAATACATGCTTTAAACTACCCATTTTCCCTTCATAGATAGCCTTGAGTAATGCGGTAAAAATTCTAGTGTCAAGCTAGCATAATATGGTAAAGTACTTCCCTTAAGCAAGCAAGCCAACTGAGATGACCGATATAAGGGAGGACATAAAATCATTATGTTTCCTAGAGACAGCAACCCAAGAGGAGAGTGAATTAGATTTCTTAAAAATTTGACTTCAACAATGTATGCCCAAGGATAATTTCAAAAGTGTTTGTGAAATGTTTAACAAATAAAAATAAATACAATAAAATGATAAAAATAAATAATACAAGACAAACATAAACACAAGAGTTTTTATAGTAGTTCGGCACTAAACTCAGTGCCCACATAACTATCTAAGTGAATCCACTTGAAAATTCAACTATAATCACTCAATGATTGTCGTCTGATTATTTTCTCGGATTCACAAACCAACCCAGTTAGTTTTTCACTGGCTCACTAACTACAATCTTATAACAGATTATTTTCTTTTTGACTTACGATCAACCTCCGATTGTTTTCTTCTTTCGGGATAACAATCAATTTTGATTAGTTTTTTCAAAGATACTAATCAAAACTAATACACCATCTAATTTACAAAGCTTGGACCAACCCTAAGTTTTTACATCCAAGAAACTTATAATAAATGAAAAGATGAATACAATAAAAAAGTTTAGAATAATAAAACTCTTTTAATCTGAAGAGGTCTTGGTAGCTGTGAATTCAATGTTTGGACTTCTTTCTTGAAGACTTTGAGAAGTTAAAGTAGCCTTTAATGCTTCTTCTCAATGACTGCTTGCTGAAATTTACTCACTTTTTTTTTCTTTTACTCTGACTTTAATGTAGAAATGGTACAATTTATGATACTTTTAACTCCCTTTCTTATCTCTTGAGGTTCCTCACTATTTTTTTTTTGAATGAATGCTTAATAAGTTCATATATTTAAGACTCTTTGTTCACTCTATATAATGTTCTAGCTGTTTGAATAAAAAAAAATAGCCATTTAGAATTAATTAGTCTTGATTCTGCATCTTTGGAGAGACTAGTCATATTTTATCTATATTCATTGAGTCGGCTCACTCCATCATTAAGTCGGTTCACCTCAATACTAAGTTGGCTAACCTAAAATCTGAGTCTGCTCAATAGTTGGCGCCAAAAATCTAGTATTCTATCTTGCTCTGTAGTCTAAGACTAAGTCAGCTCAGTTTCTGTCTGGATCTACTCACTTGATAACTAAGTCACTCATTGATCTTCTGGGTCGACTTAGAAAGAATGTTGATTTTCGCAGCTTTCTGTGTTCATCTTCCTCTGAGCCTAAGTCGGCTCTACTTTTCACTGAGTCAGTTAAGTTGATCACTAAATCGACTTAGAGAATTATTCTGCATTTTGAAAGCTTCAATGTTTCTTATGTTCTGAGACTAAGTCGGCTCAGCTTAGGACTGGATCGACTCAATGGCGTGCCAAGCATACCACAAAGAGTTTTAACAGTATTTTTTGATCAAAAATATTTCTAGACTCGATTTACCTTCTTAAATATATTTTGAGCATATTGAGAAGTATATCTTGACTAGATCAAATTCTTTGAATCTTATACTTCTTTTGCTTCTAAAAATAGAAATTTTAAGAGAGCAAAACTAACTTTTCTTAAGAACAGGAGCATGAAATTTTTTTTTTCCCATGAATTATTTCTTGAGGACATGGCCTTTTGAATTCTTTTGAAGATATGCCAAGATAGATGATCAAAATTATTTAGTATTTAAGAGGACCTACAATCATTCTCAAATACAATATTAGTACACATAATCTTGTGCTCAAACTCTTTTGACATCATCAAAATCAATTCTAGGACTAACAATCTCTTCCTTTTTGATGATAACAAAATCTTTTGAGTACAACCTTTCAAGCATTAAAGAATTTTAAAATTCAATAAATGTGACTCTCCCTTTCTTTCATAATTTTTTCAATATAAGCATGTTTTGACTTTTTAACTTTGAATAGTTCAGGAGATAATCAAATCTCAATGTTTCTCCCATTTTGTTATTCAATTCAATGTATTTTTAGCTTGAAACTATTCAATGATTTTTGTTTTATTTCAATAATCTTAACATACTTATTTTATTCAATTCAATATATCTTTAACTTGAAACTATTCAGCAATTTTCATCTTATTTCAATAATCTTAACATACTTATTTTATTTCAATAATCTTACCAATATTTAATTCCATTTCTATCACTCCCTCTTTTTGTCATTATCAAAAAAGATAGGGATAAGCAACAAACATCAATCATTAAATTACTCAATTATAATTGATGATCAATCATGTAAGTATATATATTTCAACTTATTGTTCAATTATGAATTTCATTCAAACATGCTACATAATATATCCAAAACAAGGTAACATCATTAGAGCATAAACGAAATTTTGTATGGATAAGTATAAAGTTTTTATATTCAAAAGTATGCCTATCCTTTACAAAAAGAGACAGATTAGGAACTTGCCAAGATAACTAAAAATAAGTCTAAAATATGATACATGAAAATAGACTAATAAAATCCAAGGCTATGACGAGAGGAGTTAGACGAACTGTTCATAAATTCAACAGATGGACTTCTTTTAGATCTAAAAAACTTAGTATGAAGACGGTGAGGGGAGTAAGGTCATTTAAAGGCCCTAGTAGAAGTAGATCTAGATGAAAAAGATCCTCTAAATTGAATACAAGGCTAGGTTTGAAGTGGTAGAACTCTGGGAACTATTTGTTCTTGAAGCTTTCTATTTGTCTTCACATCCTCGTCAATGGTGGTCACTCTTTGGACTAAGTTTTGAGTAAGCTGATGTAGATTTATCATTCTTAATTCTAGATCAAACATCAGCCTATATAATATAGAAATATATCCTTCCAAGCCACTACCTGCTTGAGTTCTTTTCGGTTGAGCAGATTCCTCGAGAGAAGCTTGAGCACCAGAGCTTTGAATTCTTTCTTGATTTCTAACCTTCTTTTTTGCTGGAATCTCTTTTCTTTTCCAAATACCATCAATTTTCATAAGACCCATCCTTTTCAGAGAGAATTCATTGTATGTATCAAAGTGGTGGAGCTCTCTTTTTGGTTCATTCGATAAGTCAATATCAACAGATTTAAATACCAAGATAAGAACCATCCCATAAGGTAGATTTCCTCTATCCTTCATGATGGCATCTTGCATCTGCTGGATGAGAAAGGTGGAAAGATTTAAGGGGACTTCATAGATAACATGGAACATAAATTGTAGATCTTTGTTCATGATGTGATCAAATCTTTCAACCTTGGGCAATCTTGCAGACAAAATTGTGAAGTAGCTTCATTTCCATTAATAGCTGATTTTTAAATAAGTCTTTGATATTTTCCACATCAATTCTTCTCAAAATATACTTTAAAGCTTCCTTTCTTATGTGAGTTGGGTTAGATAACTCATCGGCTGATAGAATCCGGAGAAGATGCTAGAGAAGATTTGTAGTAGCCTTTAGATCCTTGCCCTTTATTTTAAATTGGAGATGATGTAGTTCGGTTCTATTCGGGCATTCTCATAAAATCCCAAAACAAGTTAAGGAAAAGCTGCTTTATTTAGAGTACAAAAGAATTTTCATCCAAATTTTTTGAAAATCTAACAAAAATCAAAATCCTCTTGCAAAAAGAAATGAAAATATATTCTTCTTTTGAGAATAATAGTTTGGTTCAATAAAGATACCTTCTTTTGAGCTAGTTGAGTCTAGCCTTTTTGAGAAGTATTTTTGTTTTTTTTCCTTTGAGAAGTCGGTTTGGTTTCCACAGTAATTAGATTAGGACCTAAAAATTTTTTTATTGATATCCTTTAATGCTTGATCCTTTGAACAAGATGCTTAACTGGTGCCATTTCAAGCCTAAATCCCATAGTAATTTCATGAAGAGGACAAGGAATAGGTGGTTTTGTAGGATCGAGAGTTTTTAAAATGAAACGAGAAAAGTGAAATAATGAAAATGAAAGACTAGAGCATTGGTTAAAAAATCTGGATCTCGATCTTTGAGTCGATTCAGATTACTAGTGAGTCGGCTTAGATGATAGTCAACTCAAATTAAGGATGAGTCGACTCAATCTGGCATAGGAGATGATTCAAGATTTTTCAAGATTCATAGATTTTTCATGCAATGATGCAATCAATCATATCAATCCATAATTTATCCTAAAACTAATTTGATGCACATTATAAGTGAATTAAATCAATTAATCATTCATAGGATTCAATCAAAAATTATATTATTTCAAATGAATAATTAATTTAACACACATCATATCTTTAATCAATCAAGATCATTTAACAACATGGATCATAAATTTCTAATTTTTTCTAATTATACAAAACTTATCTTCACTTAAAGATTTTGTAAAAATATCAATAATTTATTATCAGTAGAAATAAATTCAAGGATAACATCATTATTTTGTACATGATTTTTAATAAAGTGATGTCTAATTTCTATATATTTAGATCTTGAATACTGAATTGAATTCTTTGTTAGATTTATGGCACTAGTATTATCATATCTTAATAAAATCTTACTACAAGTCATATCATGATCTTCTAGTTATTGTTTGATCCATAAGAGTTGAGCACAATAACTTCCAGCTACTATTGAATTTTATTTCTTACTAAACATGAGATCAAATTAATATCTAAAAATTGATATGTACTATTTATATTTTTTCTATCTAACTTACATCTAGTAAAATCAGTATCTAAATATCCAATTAGATCTAGAGAAGTTACTCTGAATACCATAAACTAGCATTTTGAGTATCAATTAAATATCTGAATTCTTTTAACGGCTATTATATGTGATTCTTTAGGATTTGATTGATAGCGAGTATACATGTAAACATTAAATATAATATTGATCTATCAGTAGTTAAGTAAAGAAATGATCCAATCATATCTCTATATAGCTTAGGATCAATAGCTTTACCCTTTGAATCTTGATCAAGCTTGCAATTTAAGCTCATGGCATGCCAATTCCTTTGATATTCTTCATATCAATTTTTTTAAGATTTTTTTTATATATTTGCTTTAGTTTATGAAGATCTCTTATTTGTTTGCTTGACTTAGAGTTCGAGAAAGAAGATTAGTTCACCCATCATGCTCATTTCGAACTCCTCTTGCATCAACTTAGCAAATTCTTCATACAAAAATTTATTAATAGCACCAAATATTATGTTATCTATATAAATTTGAATAATTAAAAGATCATATGATTTTTTTAATAAAAAAATTATATCCATATTTTTTTTAAAATTATTCTCAAATAAAAATTTACTCAATTTTTATACCAAGCTCTTGAAGCTTGTTTTAATCCATATAAAGCTTTGTTTAATTAAAATACATGATTTAAAAATTCATGATTTTTAAATCTTAGAGGTTGTTCTAAATAAACTTTCTCCATAATATATCCACTCAAAAATATACTTTTTATATTCATTTAAAATAGCTTAAAATTCATAAAATATGCAAATATTAAAAGCAATCTAATAGCTTCAAGTCTAGCTATTAGTACAAAAATTTCATCAAATCAATTTTTTCTTTTGATTATAATCTTATGCAATCAATCTAGTTTTATTTCTTATTATAATGCTTTTCATCTAGTTCATTTTTGAAAAATCATTTAGTTCTAATTATAGGATGATTTTTAGGTCTTTCAACTAAGTTCTATATATGATTTCTTTCAAATTGATTAAGTTTTTCTTACATAGCCATTATCCAATTTGAATTTTTTTCAGCTTTAGGAATTATTTTAGATTCAAAGTGAGATATAAATATAAAATGATTTAATGCATCTCTAAGTAAAGCTTTACTTCTAATATCTTAAGATGGATCATCTATTATGAGTTCTTTTGGATAACTATGAGCATACTTCCGTTCTTTCAATAAATCATGAGTACCTTATTAATTCAATGAAGAAAGCTCTTCCATCTCTTCAGCTTCATTTTCTTCATCTCTCTCCTTATTTTCTTCATCCACTTAAGTAAAAGGACTTTCCAAAGGCATGTCTTTCATCTCCTTTTCATGAGATCCTATATCATCCTCTAGATCTATTATCTAAAAAGATAGCAACCTAAGAGGAAGGATGAATTGGGTTGATTAAAAATTTTAATCAAATCTAAAATCTAAACAAGTATATACCTTAATTTTAATCTAAAAGGTACAGTGGTGATGTATACAATATGAGCAGCAGCAGAATCAAGATATATAAATGACTATGCAAGAATTAAACTATACTAAGCTGAAATTAAAAACATGCAAGATAAGTAATAAAACAAAGAGCACAACACAAATACATAAAATTTTATAGTGGTTCGATGTAATTCGACCTATGCACACTCCCTAAGATCTCCTTGAAAATTTTACTATAATCTCTCTTATTACAACATGTTTATTTTTTTGAGTTTATAAACAAACACAGTTAATTTTTCAAAATCACCAACTATAATTTTACACTGATAGTTTTTCAGATTCACTATCAACTCAGTTAATTTTTCAGACTCACCAACCAAAATCTATAATGTCCAATTTCAGGCTTGGACATGCCTAATCCTTAAGTTTCTTTTTCTTAAGAAATTTATAAAAAAATAAAATACAAGGATAAATTTTCAGCTTAAAGAATAAAAATAGAAAATTGAATTCTTTTGGGTGTGAAGAAGTGACTGAAAAATAGCTATTTTGAAGCTTTACTTTCTCTTCTTTGAAGGTTGAGAGGGTGCTTGAGATGTTGTGAAAAATAGCTCTTGAATGCCCTCAAAAATTAATACTTGAATCATCTTTTTTTCTTTTCTTTTTGATGTGTAATATGGCTCACTCTAATTTGAAATAATTTCTCATTTTGCTCCCTTAATCTTGCTTCCAAATTGATTCTCTAGCCTTAAATAGTCTTAGAGATGGCTAGAGAGTGAGTTCTAGCCGTTGAAAGTCTTGGACTAGCGTTGGAGTGGAAAATAATCGTTGGAGATGTTGCAGAAAACTAGCCGTTAGTGTTGTCCCGTGTCACGAGTCAACTCGATTTTTTTTGAAGTCGACTCGATTTCATTTTGAGTCAACTTGGTTGGTTCATTTGTAAGCTTGCAAAAATTTCTTTCTGTCTTGCGAATAGAGTCGGTTTGTCTCAGAAATGAGCCACTCGTCTGCATGCCAGAACTATATGTCTGTGCCAAAATATGTCTGAGTCGATTCTTTTATCATATGAGTCATTCAAAGGTCTAAACTTGAATTTTCTCAATTGAATCACTTACAAATTTGATCTTTCTTGTCCCAAATGCATCCCAAATGATATTGGCTTCATTCAACTTTATTGTCTTCATAATGAGCTATGCAAATTTGTAAGAACTTATTCTTTTAAGTACTTGGACTTGACATCTTTGGTGGATTTCTTTCATAGGTAATTTCTTCATTATAAGTACTTGAAAAATTTTATGTCCATCTTTAAACATATGATTAGTATATCTATACTCAATATTTTGGAATCATCAAAATCAATCATAGGATCAACAGTCTCTTCTTTTTTGATGATGATAAAACTTTGAGTATATGCGCAATAAAAATAAATAATATGTTTCAATGCATTTTGTCAATATGTATCATGAAGTAATAGATTAAATATATGAATGCACACTTCATGAATATTCTCAATTAGTCTTTTAGTTTATTGCACATAATTCATATACTCGTTTCAAAATAATATCTCAATTCAAATCAATGAGTATTAAGATTTAAGCATCAAATTGATGAGCATTTTAAGAATTAATTCATTAAGTATATACTCAACATTTCTCTTCCTCTTTTTGACAACATCAAAAAGCTCATGAGAAGGATGAAAAAAATATCATCAAAATCAACAAGATGTAAGAATGTATCAAAATGAAAGATGCATCAAATTCAGAAAATTAATTCAAATAAATCATTTCTCCTTTGAAAAATTTGTCTTTTGATTTAAAATATTCTTAAAACATCACTTTCTTTTCAAAAATTAGCTCGAATTCAAATACCAAAGGCTCTTCCCCTTTTCGAATGAATATGACTCTTTAATCAGATCTCCAAATAAATACTTTTAAGCTTTAGGAGGAATAGAGCTTTTCAAAAATTTGAATGGTGAAATCAAGTACAAATTTGTTTCAATATTAATTCTTCTCTTTTCTTAACAAAAATCAGTCGTTTAAGTTTGAAAAAGGCATGTATCGAAAATATATCGAGCAAATCAATGGTTTTAACATATAATATCAAGGCAAATGAGAATCACTATTTCAAACTCATTTTTTGAGTAAAAATTATCTTGATACAAATAATTTATGAAGATTTCTCAATGCACATCAAAATCTCAGTACCATATTCAGATTTATAAATATATTTTAAAATTAGATTTGAAAATTTATTTTTAGAATAAGAATATCTTTAAATTTAGTTTTAACTCTAATTTGTCAAGAATGATTAAGCAAGTAAATTATGCTAGTCAAATTGAATAGTTAAAGGCACATGAAGGCTCAAATTAAGAAGATCACAAAGCAATAGATTAAAAATTTAAGATCCACATTTCTTTTTCTTAATTCAAATTAAATAAACATATGAAAGCTCAACTTAAAAAAATCATAAAGCATTTGATTGAGAATTTAAGATTAAAATTATTTTTTTTAACTCAAATTAATTAGTATTTTTTGATAAATTAAAGGCATATGAAGGCTCAAATCAAGAATTTAAGATCAAATTTAATTTTTTCAACATAAATTAATTTGAATTTTCAATCAAGATTAGATAATTTATTTTGAACTTAAATATGTAACAAACACCACTCCTCTTATTCTTTTTTCAGATTCAATATTAAAAAATTATTTTTTCTTTTGATATGTTAACAATATTTTCTCTCCCTTTATTTTTTAAATTAAAGCTAGATAATATTACTTTTCAATGTTTCTCCATTTTTTATTTCAAATTAAGCACACTTAAATTTAGATTATCAAATTTAAATGCATATTCATTTAATTAATTATTCTTTAATATTTTCTCCCTTTTTGTAAGCAAATCCATTTTACTATTAAGCATATTTAACATAAATTTTAACTTTAAATTTAGATTTTTTAACTTTTAAATTCAGATTTTTAAATTTAAGAGCATTTGCAATTAAGTAATTATTTCTTCTTTAATATTTTATTCCCCTTACTTTTGCAAATAAGGCCATTTTTTAAGTTTGTTTATGCAAAGTATTTTTCAAATTGAGCTTGATACTAATTAATTATCAAAAGATCAATCTAAGTAAAGTATCAAAAATATAAATATTTATCAATAATTTTTTTTAGAGGTAAATAGTGATTTTCAAAAATAAGTCTATAAAGTAAATAGATCAAAACAAGCAAAGTATAAATGATCATCCATAATTTTTATTTTGATTGAGTTTTCAAAATATTTTTTTCTTAATATTTCAATAATATATTTTTCTTCTATTTTTCATAATAAATACTAGAAAATTTATTTTCTCTTGATTCTCCCTCTTTCTCTTTCAAATTGTGCATATTCATTTTAGGGTGCTTTACTGCTTCTTAATTTTATAAATAATACATAATTTCAATGAAATAGATGTACATGCATGTAAGCATCAATAAACATACTCAATTTTGAAAAAAATAATTTTTTATAGATTTGTCAAAATATAATTACAATACATCAGCACATTCAAAATGTATGAGATCTATATGTATCAAAAAGATCAATTGCTAGGAATACTAATGCACTAAGAAAGAATCCTAGCATCATGAGTTGACTCCTGAAGTCCAAAAGTCAACTCCTCGATATAAAAAAAAATTCAAAAAGTTTTGATCCAAGAATAATGACTCAAATTGAAGAGGGATCAATAGATAATCAAATTAATATTTAAAAGAGATATTCAAATTGATTTGAGAGATCAAGAATCAATCATTTAGGGGATATGATAATCGATCAAATCAAATAAGATCCAATCAAGTAGAAACTAGATAATGGCTCTAAGGATTAGATTTAACTAGGAAATTTTCGACTCCGTAAGGTTCAAACTAAAATGCAATGCAAATCATCAAGCATTAATTACATGATCTTTTATAAATAGAATTTCTTATCTTCAAGTGCTTAATTCATGCAATTTTTAGAAAAATTTCAATAATTATGCATTTTATGGAGAAATATCAAAATTTAGTTTAATTTATCATTTTTATAATCAAATAGATCCATGTACAATCATGGTTCTTTTAATTTAAGTATTCAAAAAATAAAGTAATATGAGAAAGCTAAAAGATCATGCTGAATTTGAAAAGAATTTAAGCTCATATCAATTTATGTATGATGCATAGAAGAGAGCATGCTAATTTTAAATTTTAAATAAGAATAATGTGTTTAAAGTTTATATATTCAAATCATGGAATATAAACTTTGTAAGCATTGAAAAATCATCAAAATCAATCAAATATATTTAATAACTGCAGCAATTAATAATGGTATGATGAGAGAAGTGTTTTCACTTTTATTAAACATCATTATCCATTTTTTTAAGTCCAAGCCATCCATCCACAAGAATTAGTTCTTTTTGCTTCATTAGGTGCTTGGTACATCTGCAAAATCATTTGCTAGTTTTTGATACTCAAGTCATCTTGGATCTATGGATGTTAAAGTACATGATTCTTTTTGGAATTCAAATCTGTTTAACCAAGATTTGGCCAATTCTTTTAATGTTACACTCTGAAATTTTGTAGCCCACTTTGTTACATTTGAGACATGTAATGAAATGATTTTCAAATGAAGCTTTGCTAAACATGTTATTGATAAATTTTTATTTTCTCAAAGTATTATAATCAATTCCTGTTTTATCAAAAATAGTCTTTTGAGGGATTAAAATAGTTTGAAGCTTTTAAGACTCAATTGTAAACTTATTGAGCATAGGTTTCAATATTTGAACCTCTTTTCTTAATTTCATATTTTCCTCCAAAAGAGATTTCTTTTCTTTTAACAATTTTTTCAGCTCTTCAATAAAAATTTTGATGTTTTAGATTTTTCTTTCAACTTATCATTTTCTTCAACTAAAATTTTTCAAATTTAAGAAGTAATTCTTTATCTTTAGTTAAAGCATTCTTTTCTTTCAACAAATCTTCTTTTTTAATTAATAATTTACTCTTTTCATCAGCTAAAAGAAGATTTGATTTTTTCAATTCTTTATTTTTCTGCCCTACCTTTTTAAATTCATCCATTAAGTCATTAAAGACTTCAAACAATTCATCAAATGTATATTGAGAAGAGTTTTCAGAATTTACCTTATCCTCAATGACCATGAAGCAAAGATTTGCCGCTTTCTCTTCCTCATCAGAGCTTGAAGTATCACTATCTTCTCAAATTTATAGCATTGCTCTTTTCTTTATCCTTTTAGGATACTTCTTGAGTAAAGGACAATCTGACTTGTAGTATCCCCTCTTGTTGTAATTGTAGCATGTGACACTCTTCTTTTTTTTTATTCATTTTCTTTCTTCTTCATACTTCTCTTCACGAGGAACTTTTTGAATTTTCTTGTAAGTGATGCCATGTCCTTATCATCTTCACTCTCTTCTTCATCTTCTTCTTCCTCCGACTTATTGCTTTTTTTATAATGTGCAGTAGATTTGAAGGTGATGGTCTTTATCTGCTTTGTCTCTTCTTCTTCCTCTCTTTGAGCTATGTTCAACTCATAAGTCCTGAGTGAACCTATCAACTCTTCTAGAGATAGCTTGGTAAGATCTTTAGCTTCTTGTATAGCTATCACTTTCGCTTCTCATTCTTTTGGCAAAAACTTTAAAACCTTGCACACAAGTTTATAGTTAGTATAGATTTTGCCAAGGTCATTTAATACATTAATAATATCAGTAAATTTTAAAAATATATCAAAAATTGACTCATATTTTTTTATTTTAAATATTTTATAATTATAAATAAGTAAATTAATTTTAAATTTCTTAACTTGACTTGTTCCCTCATGAGTAACTTTTAATTTTTTTCTAAATTTCTTTGACTGATGTATATGTAGATATTCTATTAAATTCATGTACATCTAGAGTGTAATAAAGTACATTGATGGCTTTGGTATTTAATTGAGCCATCTTTTTATCATATTCATCCCAATTTTTTTTTGATTTGGGATAGACATATGATTAACTATAATTGTGAGTGTGGTGGTCCTCTAGTTATGACTCCCCACATGTCATGATCTAAAGCTTATATAAATATCTTCATTTTAGCTTTCCAAAAAAGTATAGTTTATGCCATTAAATAGTGGTGGTCTAGAGGTTAATTGTCCTTTGGCAAATGAGGACCCAACTGGGGTTGCCATGATCTTTTACTCTAAGACTATTAGGTCAACCACTAATAATAAAGTATTCATTCTGATACCACTTATTGTCTGAAAAGGTAGCAACCCAAAAGGGGGTGAATTGGATTGATAAAAATTTTAACCAAATCTAAAATCTAAACAAGTATATGCTTCAATTTTAATCTAAAAGGTGTGGTGGTGATGTATGCAATATGAGCAACAACGGAATCAAGATGTATAAATGACTATACAAGAATTAAACTATGCTAAACTAAAATTAAAAGCATGCAAGATAAATAAATTAATAGAACAAGAGGCATAACACAAGCATATAAAATTTTATAGTGATTCGATGCAACCCACACTTACGTCCACTCCTCAAGCTCTCCTTGAGAATTTCATTATAACCTCTCTGATTATAGTGTGTTTAGTTTTTCGAGCTCATAAACAAATACAGTTGATTTTTCAGAATCATCAACCACAACCTTGCATCGATAGTTTTTTGGTTTTACTTTCAATCCAATTGATTTTTCGGACTCACCAACCAAGATCTATAATATTCAATTTCGAACTTGGATAGGTCTAATCTCCAAGTTTCTTTCCTTAAAGAAACTTGTAAAGAAAACAAAATACAAAGATAAGTTTTTAGCTTAAAGAATAAAAATAAAAAATTAGACCTTTTTGAGCACGTAGAAGAGGCTGAAAAATGGTTCTTTGGAAGCTTTGCTTTCCCTTCTTTGAAAGTTAAGAGGGTGCTTAAGATGCTGTGGAAGATAGCTCTTGAATGTCCTTAGAAATCAACACTTGAATCCTCTCTTTTTCTTTTTTTTTTGATGCACAATGTAGCTCACTTTAATCTAAAATAAATTTTCATTTTGCTCCCTTAATCTTACTTCCAAATTGATTCTCTAGCCTTAAATAGTCTTGGAGATGGCTGGAGAGTGAGTTTATCATTGGAAGCCTTGGACTAGCCATTGGAGTAGAGAAATAGCCGTTGAAGAGGTTATAGAAAACTAGCCATTAGTGCTGTTCTGTGTCAGGAGTCGACTCAATTTTTTTTGAAGTCAGTTCTGTTTCATTTCGAGTCGACTCAATCGGCTCATTCTCAGACTTGCAGAAATTACTTTCTGTCCTATAAATGGAGTCAGCTCATATCAAAAATGAGTCGACTCATCTGTGTGATAGAATTATGTGCCTGAGTTGACTCTTTTACCACATGAGTCGACTCAAATATCCAAACTTGGATTTTCTCAATGGAATCATTTCCAAACTTGATCTTTCTTATCCCAAATGCATTCCAAATGATATTGAATTCTTTCAATTTCATTTTTTTCATAATAAGCTATCCAAACTTATGAGAATCTGTTCCTTTAAGTACTTTGACTTGATATCTTTGAAAGTTTTTTTTCATGGATAATTTCTTTATTATGAGTACTTGAAAAATTCTATATCTATCTTTAAAATACATGATTAGTATTATCTATACTCAATATTTTGAAAACATCAAGATCAATCATAGGACCAACAAGATCTACTCCTCTTAACTTGAAAATATTAGTTTTATCAAAAATAATATGAACAGATTCTCCCACAACTAATGTTTTTCTGTTAAATACTTTATATATTTTACTAGATGACGAATATCCTAGAAAAATATCTTCATCAAATTTTGCATCAAATTTTTCTACTTTATCTTTACCATTTATCAAAAAAAAAGCATCAACAATCAAAAACTTTAAAGTAAGATATATTCAGCTTCTTTCTTTTGAGAAGTTCATAAGGAACCTTCTTTAGAATAGGTCTAATTAAGGTTCAATTAAGCATATGACATGCTATGTTTATAGCTTCTGCCCAATAATATTCTGATAAATTACTTTCATAAAGCATGGTCTATGATATTTCTCGTAAAGTTCTATTCTTTCTTTATATAATCCCATTTTATGAAGGTGTCCTAGGAGCTGAAAAATTATAATCAATACTATTATCAGAATATAAGTTTTTAAAATCATGATTCTCAAACTCAATACCACGATCACTTCTAATTTTTAAAACATTACAGTCTTTTTCAGTTGTTAACTTTTTAAAGCATTTTAAAAATGATTCAAAGGCTTCATGTTTGTGAGCAAGAAATAAAATCCATATATATCAAGAAAAATCATCAATAATCACAAATCCAAAATGTTTACCACTAAGACTAGTGGTCTTGAAAGGTCCAAATACATCCATGTGAAGAAGTTATAAAGGTTTAGTAGTTGAAACTAGATTTTTAGGTTTAAATAAAGGTCTAATCTGTTTTCCTAATTGGTATGCATCATAAATTTTATTCTTTTCAAAATTAATTCTAGATAAACCTCTTAACAAGTCTCTTTTAATTAATCTAGCAATAGAATCTATGCTTATATATCCTAGTCGATTATGCTAAATCCAAATGATTTCATTTACTTGAACATTCATAGCAACTAGACATTCAACATTATTCTTACTAAGATCATCAAAATCTATCAAGTACATATTTTCGTATCTCATTCCTATGAATTTAACCTCATTATCATTAAAACTAGTTACTATACAATGTGACGACTTAAAAGAAATATTAAAACTTTTATCATATAATTGGATGACTTAAAAGAAATATTAAAATTTTTATCACATAATTGACTAATGCTAAGAAGATTACGTATTAAACCATCTATATGCAATATATTTTCAATATAAGTGGTGCAAGTAATCTTGATATTATCAAGATCTATAATTGTTTCTTTATCATTATCTCCAAATATAACTACTACACATTTTTTGCCTTGAGTGAGATAAATTATGATTTATCTTCTATCATGTGCCTTGAACATCCACTGTCAAGATACTATTTCCTTGTTGATCCATGGGATGCCAAGCATACCTCATCTTCAATTGTCGTTAAGTATATAGATTGGCTTTTTTTCATTGGTTTCTTCCTCTTCATCAGAGGTGGAGTCTTTGTCATTATTTCAAATTGCCATCATTATTTTTTTTCTAAATTTTCTTGAGCCTTTCTTAAGTAGAGGGCAATCTGACCTATAGTCACTAGGCTTCTTGCACTCATAATAGATGAATGATTGTTCTCTGTATTTTTTCTTTTCTTTTTCTCTTTTCCTGCTTCTTTCTCCTCTTGTAGATCTTTTTTTTTCAGAGAAGAACTTCTTTCTTCTCATAAATCTCTTGAATCTTAGAGTGATTATTGTGATTTTATCATCATTTTATGAATCTTCAGATGATTCACTTTCCAGCTCTTCTATAGATGGCGACTTCAATGCAATAGTCTTCCTCTTCTTTACTTCTTTTTCTACATTTTCAGTCATGCTCAGCTCATGAGGCATGAGAGAGCCCATCAATTCTTCAAGGGCCAATTTATTAGGATCTTTTGCCTCTTGTATAGCAATCACTTTGGCCTTTTAATTCTTTGGTAGAGATCTAAAAATTTTGTACACTAATTACTATTAGTATAGTCTTCTCCAAAATATTTTAAATCATTAATAATATTAGTGAATGAAGTGAACATATCAGTAATACTTTCATTAGGTTCTATTTTAAATAATTCATACTTATGTACAAGCATATCTATCTTGGATTCTTTAACTTGATTAGTTTCTTCAAGGATAACTTTAAGTCAATCTCAGATTTTCTTAGTAGACATGCATGTAGATATTCTATTAAATTCATTAGCATTTAAAGCTCAATGTAAAATATTCATAGTTTTAGCATTTATTTGAACTAACTTTATCTTGTTCATCATAATTCTTTCCAGGCTTAAGAATAGATTCATCATCTATTATAATAGTGGGTGTGTGAGGACCTTCAACAATGATATTCTACATCTCATAATCTTGTACTTGAATAAAAATTTTTATATAGTCTTTTCAGTAAGTATAGCTTATGCAATTAAAAAGTGAAGGTCTATTGGTTAATTGATCTTCAACGATTAATGTACCAATATATACTGTCATTGATCTTTAACTCTTGATTCTTAGATCAAATAAGCTGAGTATTTGCTCTGATACCACTTATTTCTCAGAGACAGCAATCCAATGGGGTATGAATTGGGTTTCTTAAAAATTTAACTTTAACAATGTGTGCCCAAGAAAAATTTTAGAAGTATTTATGATGTACTTAACAGATAAAAAATAAATACAGTATAAATGATAAAAACAAACAAAATAAGATAAATACAAATATAAGAGCTTTTATAGTAGTTCGACATCAAATTCAATATCTACGTCCACTCTCCAAGTGAATTCATTTGAAAATTCAACTATAATCACTTAACAATGATAGTCCGATTATTTTTTTGGATTCACAATCCAATCCAATTGGTTTTTTACTGGTTTACCAACCACAACTATATAAAAGATTATTTTCTTCTAGACTCACAATCAATCCTCGATTATTTTCTTTTGGAATAACAATTAATTATGATTGGCTTTTCTAGAGATACTAGTCAAAACCAATACACCATCCAATTTATAAGGCTTCGATCAATCCAAAGTTTTTATGCTCAAAAAAACCTATAATAAATAAAGATCTGAATACAATAAGAAAAGTTTAGAATAATAAGATTCTTTTAATGCTGAAGAGATCATGGTAGCTATGAATTCCATGCTTGGACTTCTTTTTTGAAGACTTTGAGAAGTTGATGCCACTTTTAATACTTCTTCTTAATGATTATTGATTGAAATTTACTCACTCATTTTTTTTTACTCCAACTTTAATATAGAAAGGATAGGATTTATGACACTTTTAACTCCGTTCCTTCTCTCTTGAGGTTCTTCATTATTTTTTTTTTGAATGAATGCTCAATAAGTTCATATGTTCCAGGCTCTTTATTTCTTCCATCAATTCCTCATATATATTAGCTCAAAAATCCCTCCATTTAAAGTTCTAGCTATTTGAATCAAGAAAATAGCCATTTGGAATCAATTAGTCTTGATTCTATATTTATGAAAACTAGTCATTATTTTGTTAGTATTCATTGAGTGGGCTCACTCCATCACTGAGTTGGCTCACCTCAGTACTGAGTCAGCTAACCTGAAATCTGAGTTGGCTCAACAGTAGGTACAAAAAATTCAATATTCTGTCTTGTTCTATTAGCTTGAGACTGATGTGGTTCAGTTTCTATCCTAGTCAACTCACTTGACAACTAAATCGGCTCACTGATCTTCTAGGTCGACTCAAAAGGAATGTTGATTTTTGTAGCTTTCTGTATTTATCTTCCTCTAATACCGAATCGGCTAAGTTTTAGACTAAGTCAGCTAAGAGAATTATTCTGCATTTTGAAGGTTTTTATTTTTTATATGTTTTGAGACTGAGTCGGCTTAGCTTGGGACTGGGTTGGCTCAGTGGCGTGCCAAGCATGCCATAAAGAGTTTCGACAATATTTCTTGAACTAAAATATTTTTAGAATAGATTTGCCTTCTAAACATATTTTGAGCATATTAAGAGGTGCATCTTGACTAGATTAAATCCTTTGAATCTTATACTTCTTTTGCTTCTAAAAATAAGGATTTCAAGAGAGGAAAACTAACTTTTCTTGAGAGCAGGAGCATGAAATTTTTTTTTGCCCATGAATTATTTCTTCAGGACATGGCGTTTTAAATTTTCTTGAAGATATGGCAAGATAGATGATCAGAATTATTTAGTATTTAAGAGGACATACAACCATTCTCATACACAGCATTAGTACACATAATCTTATACTCAAATTCTTTTGACATCATTTAAATCAATTCTAGGGCTAACACATTATATCTTGTTCCTCTGCCCAGTCTATCATCTGAATCAAATTTAGGATCAAAAACTCACAACAATAATAGTAGTGCATAATAATGTAATATGAAATTGAAAAGTAAGCCTTGTAATTATGGAACATTACGAATGTTGAAAAAAAGCCATATCCCAATAGTCAGCATATAAAATAGCATTGAGTTGTAGATGTAAGTGATCAGATATAAAGAAAGTATATTTCCTAACCAATGTTAAATTATCCACAAAGTCAGTTGCTTGGTTATCTTTGTTGGAAATTGGACGGATACACCATGATAGGTGGGAATGATTATTGTTAGGAGTTAAACAAAACCACTTAAAAGCCACCTACATAAGTTATAAAAGAAACAAAAAAAGAGTGGGTGGAAGTCAAAAACTCTCTTCCAAAAAAACCATCCAAAAATTTCTTTCATTCTTGATAAACTTAGCATTTGGGTTGTAAAAATTAGATATTTTTCCACTAAGTAATCACATTTGAATCCTGTGGAAACATGTGGTTTAGTTGCAATAAATTTCAATCCAAAATTTCACTTAGGACGTAATCCTAAGACTTATTTATTTCACATTCATCATTGGTATCAGAGCTTATAGATTGGATCCATGGCTTCTATGGATGATTTTGTAGTATTTGTTGAATGATTAAGTGCATATTTGTCATTTTTCTTTAAAAGTTTTGATTTCAAGCTTTGAAGAACCCTATCATGGCATCTCAATGTAGAATCATCCAAATGCTGTGTTTTTTAAGTATGTTGTAGCCCTTGAGTATTTATTCAATTCTAAAATTTTTTTTCTCAAATAGATGTGTATAAGTGAAGTTATAACCCAAATAACTTTCAATTTTTATTTTATGACCTATGTCTTTTGATTCATTTTTCTCTATATACATTATGAAATAAATAATAAAATTTATACCATTTGAAAATCTCTGAATAAGCTTTCCATTGATATAAAGAACATCAAATTTGGATAATTACACTAAAAGTTATAAAGGTTTGAAATTTAGAGACTATATTGGTCAATTCTAAATATATAAGATCCGCCCAAACACAGACTTAACCATGTGAGCAGCAGGAAAGGCCAAAGGCTATTTCTATTGGATGAAAAGATCATTTCTTTTTTAATTTGCTAAGAAAATGAATTATCAAAGTCTAGATTTGGCAATAGAGGATTAGATTTGTTTTATCCACCTGTGCATGCGAATGGATTTCAACTTTTCAATTATAAATTGGCATTGACAGTTACTACATTTACACATAAAAAGAGAACAGAAATTAGTAGTCCCTCTTCCACAGCCACGGGGATGGCAATGTACAGCAGAGGATATTTTGTAAATCTACCAATAAACTAATCCAATGGCCCATTATCACTTTGTGTTTTTTCATGGGTCGGGATTGGGTGGTTAGTGAAGGAAACTGGCACACGTTTCTAGCATGCTTTTTAAAAATTTTTTACAGTGAATACATAAGATTAAATAATTTAATCTAAAGAATATGCTATAGATCTAATCTAAAATGCCTATCTTAGGATCTATAACATATTATATTGCATATATGATATCTGAAAATAAAAATCTGTATGCATGATCATATCAAATATGCAATAGTAGATCACATCTATACATAGATTATATTTATATCAAGTATGAGTTCAAAACCCATCACTTGAGCATGGATAGTAAATCACCACGTCTGCATCTCATGGTCTTGTTGGTTGCTTATAGCCGCATAGAGTGTCCCGCTTCTATAGATCATCACTCGAAGTCCTGCGCTGATCAATATTTTCGGAAGTGCAAGCTCGCACGAAGATCTTATTGATGCCTGATCTGTACCTTTCTTTGGATCTCTCGAACTCTTCCGAAACTGAAGACTAAGAAAGAGGAGGATGTGGTGGTGGAAAAAAGAAGGAGAACTCTCTTCTCTCTTTGATTTTTCCTCATCCAAAATTCTAGATCTGATCTAGATCTCTCACCTAAGCGGAGTCGGCTCTCCTCTAATCTTACATGCCAAAGGAAGGCCACACACCCCAAACCTCATGCCCCACTCTGAGAATAATCTCATGGTAATTCTCTTCTGAATTTTGTCACACAAAATTGAGGGGTTTTAAGGTTGGCATGGAGATGAGGATAAGGCATAGTTCAAATCAAATTTGAACTAGGATAAAGATCAAATTTCAAGTTGAATTCAAATCCAATTTGAATTCAAATTGAACCAGATTTTATCCTTATCTGAGGAGGATGAGAGAGAAGATGAGAGCCTCTGATTTGCATGCAAAATCTTCATGCAAAATCCAAGTTTGTGTGGAGAACAAGTGCGTGTGGGTTTAGGGTGTCACATGGGTAGTAGTCCAATCCTTTTGGACTCTAGATTGTTCCAATTAGGTTCCAACCAAAACCATTTGTGAGACCTAAATACCTAATCCAATTAGATAGTAAATTATCTTAATTAAATTCTAATCAAATTAAAAATTAATAGAGCTCAAATCCTGATCAAATCAGGAATTAAACATCCTTAGCGATTAGGTCATCTAATTGTTGGGTGGATGTCTGGCCTGGACACCACCTTCCAAGACCTTTTCAGTACCACGCGATGCAGCAGGAAGAAAGAAGAAACAAAACAAAAAAAAATAATCAAAATACGTGGATCAGCCACAAAAGGGCTCGCCCCCATGGGGCATGCAAACTTCATTATGAAAAAAAAATTTTTACAAGAGGAGACCTCACCTCAACCCTTGTACACCCAATTCTCTCTCACTAGAAGTTCCCCTCACAAAAGCTCTCTCTCTCTTGAAGACCCCCTGAACCCCTGAAGTGCCTGGCGACTGCTGTCCAGGAGCCTTCTGCTCCTTCTCTCTCAACGCTTCCGCCTCTCTCTTCTCTTGGGTTCCGTACGGCTCATACGGCGTGAAAAACTGAACCTCTTCTTTTCTGTTCGTCCACAGGCCCTTTTAAAGGGTTAAAACCTAATTAGATTAGGTTTAAGAGTCCTTAATCAACCCAAATCAGGTTTTGAACCGTCGGATCAAAAAACAAATCAACCCACGCCCTCCGATCGCGATCGGTCCACGGTGGACCGGGGCAAAGGGCCAACAGGCCACTGGGCCTGGGCCGGCCTGCTCCCGCGCGCGGGCCTGCGCACGCTTGGGCCGCGCGCCCGGCTGGGCAGCACGCCCGCCTGGGCCCCCGCCCATGTGGATCGCACGCCGCCACCTGTGGCCGCACCGCTGCCGCACGCCGTCGGTCGCCGACGGTCCTACGTCGCCTCGAATCTCGTGCCGACTTCAAAAGCTCGTATCTCCTCCATCCGAGCTCCGTTTCGGATGATCTTGGTCTCGTTGGACTTCGTCTTTCACCGTGAACCTCACTGTGGGCTCAATGTGGGCTGAATCTCGAGATATTAAGTCCTAACAATCTCCACCTCGACTCGATATTCGGCCTCCTCCAAACTCTGAGAGCTTCTGGATCTTCTCGCCCCCATGCCCTGGGGCAATCGCCTGCTGATCATGGATGGGCAAACATGGGAGTCGAGCCAGGCTGCTCGATCCCATCTCCGTCATATGCTGTGCTCCTCCTGACCTGAGACCTACTCGGGACATCATCCTGCGGTAATAGGAATCTCACCTTGCGACGTCGCCTCTCGTCCTCCCGAGTCTCCTGTCTCGTGCCCGATCCGCCTCTTGGAGCTCCACCTTGCTTTGGGCTCCATCTGGCTCCCGAAGCTCCACCTCGCACTAGGCTCCCCGTCAGGTAATAATGTCCTCTGCTCTCCTTCTTCCCCTCTAGCACAATCCTATCGCCGTGTAACACCCTCAGGATTCCTCCACCAGCTACCATTCTGTAGCCTCTCGAATCCAGTCTGCTAAGTGAGATAAGATTCCACCTGAAATCGGGTATGTATCGGACCTCCCCCAATCTCCTCACTGCACCGTCATGTGTCCTCCAGCTGACCATCCCAATACCTCTGATCGCACAGCTCGATCCATCCGGCAGATATACAGTGCCCTCATTGTTCTCCAGGGAGTCAAGTTGCTCCTCTCTGCAACATACATGATAGGGGCATGCAGAATCTAATATCCACTGCTGGGAAGAAGTAGACCTCGTCAGATATCTCCAGGATATCTCCATCTAAATAGTTGCCGGCCGTCGCTACAGCAGCCACCGTCCAATTTTTAAGTTGAGGGCAATCTCTGGCTAGATGCCCCAACTCCTCACACCGGTAACACTTAGTTTTGCTCAAGTCCCTCCTGGACTTGGATCGCCCTCGTTGCGATCTCCTGTCCCTCCGTCTACCGCCTCCTACTCCTCCAGAAGCCACCAAAGCTGAGCTACCGCCACCTGAGCTCGAAGCTGGGTTCTCCCTCCTGAGAACCTCATTCTGGAGTATCACCGCGGTGACCTCATCCATCTTGATGGTGCTCTTCCCCACTAGAAGAGCAGTCACCAAGGACTAGTACGAAGGGAGAAGCGATGCCAGCAAAACCAGTGCCCTGGTCTTCTCCTCAACGTTCTCGCCAACGCTGAGGAGGTCGGTGAGGATCTTCTGGAAGTGGCTCAAATGCTCCTGCACGCTCTGTTCCTCAGTCATCCGCAATTGGTAAAACTACCTCCAGAGGAAAAGTGTGTTGGTGAGAGACTTCGCCATGTACAACTCCTCGAGCTTCGACCACAGCACCGTCGGAGAAGTCTCGCTCAGCACATGGATCACCACCTCACCCGCCAGGTACATGCGGATGGTACTCACCGCCTGCATCTGTACCTGTTTTCAATCCCGCACCTCCATGGTGGTCGGCTTCTCATCGCACAAAAGAGCATCGATCAACCCCTGTTGGATGAGCACGTCCTTCACCCTTGCCTGCCACAAGGAGAAATTGCTCTTACCATCGAACTTGTTGATCTCTATCTTGATTGTTCCTGTCTTCTCCATCTTCAGTCTTGCTCACCACTACTGCAATCTGCGTTCTTGTACCAACTTGCTTTGATACCACTTGTTGGGTGGATGTCTGGCCTGGACACCACCTTTCAAGACCTTTTCAGTACCACGCGATGCAGCAGGAAGAAATAAGAAACAAAACAAAAAGAAAAATAATCAAAATACGTGGATCAGCCACAAAAGGGCTCGCCTCCACGGGGCATGCAAACATCACTATAAAAAAAAAAAATTTACAAGAGGAGATCTTACCCTCAATCCTTGTACATCCAATTCTCTATCACTAGAAGTTCCACTCACAAAAGCTCTCTCTCTCTTGAAGACCCCCTGAACCCCTGAAGTGCCTGGCGACCGCTGTCCAGGAGCCTCCTACTCTTTCTCTCTCAGCGCTTCCATCTCTCTCTTCTCTTGGGTTCCGTACGGCTCGTACGGCATGAAAAATCGAACCTCCTCTTTTCTGTTCGTCCACAGGCCCTTTTAAAGGGTTAAAACCTAATTAGATTAGGTTTAAGAGTCCTTAATCAACCCAAATCAAGTTCTGAACTGTCGGATCAAAAAACAGATCAACTCACGCCCTCCGATCGTGATCGGTCCACGAAATAGTGCCGTGGACCGTGCGAAATGCGTGGGAAATGCCTGCGCGATCCACAGGCCCAGCCGTGGACCGCCTGGTCCACGGTGGACCGCCTGGTCCACGGTGGACCAGGGCAAAGGGCCAACAGGCCGCTGGGCCTGGGCCGGCCCACTCCCGCACGTGCCTGGGCCGCGCGCCCGGCTGGGCCACGCACCCGCTTGGGCCGCCCGCCCGATCGCCGGCGGTCCTCCACCGCCTCGAATCTCATGCCGACTTCAAAAGCTCGTATCTCCTCCATCCGAGCTCCGTTTCGGGTGATCTTGGTCTCGTTGGACTCCATTTTTCGCTGTGAACCTCGCTGTGGGCTCAATGTGGGTTGAATCTTGAGGTGTTAAATCCTAACACTAATAATCTAATCAGGTTAAACATAATTGAATCTAATTCAATTAGATTCGATCCAAACCATATTGCTCAATCAAATTGAGCTAATCAACAATCTAATTGTTAATCAATCCTTCTATAATTTACTAATCCTTAGTAAATTAATTTATCATAATTTTTGCATAAGACTAACCATCAATCATATTGATGATTATACCCTGGAACAATTTTCAATCGTTGAGCAGCCTCTTGATCAGACAGTAACTTCTTTTGAGTGTGGCCTCATAGGTTCGAACCTAAATCGATAGTAAGAAATAAATTTCTATACTAATCGATGTGACCATCTAGCAATAGTACCCGATGTTCGGATAGGCCGATGCAAAGTAATATTCAAGAACTTTGGACTATGGTTACTGTAATATTCATCTCTTGGAGACTCAGTGCTTAGGATGATTCAGAGTTAAACTGTCAACTCATAATTAGTACATCTATAATGTGTCTCAATCTCATAAATCTTGTAACTCTCACAAGGATTATCCTGATCAAGATTTTACTGAATTGAAACACAATATCATACTAACTTCTGAAATCAGGAGTAGTCAATCTCATCTTGATTCATAGACTGATTTAATAAGTACTTGACTATGTCCAAAAATTTTTTATCATTGAATTAAAAATTTAGATAGTCTGGCATCAAAGCACAATGAGTTACTTGTAAGTCACCATGATGATCTCAGGTCGGAGGGATATTTATACCCATATCCTTCACGAGCAACTCTTGATAGCAGAGTGCTCCACAGTTAGATCATATTTAGTACGATGTACTCCTACATCTCATCTGTATATCATATCAGTATCTTCACACTCCTTGATTAAGAGGACAATCAATTCATATAGCACACAATGACTTACACTTGATATAGCTATCGTCCTAGTAATAACATATTGTTTGGTCATAAATAGTTTAAGGACTAAATAATAAATTCTCCTTTATCGATTTAAATATAGTCCTAAAGACATTATCACAACACAAGAGTTCATAAAATAAGAGGTACAACTTGTGATGAAAAAGTCAAATAATTTTTATCAATTAAAATTCATATATAATTACAAATATGAGCTCAACCGTTAACAGGCTGACGATTGACTTTGGGACATAATTTTCAATAACTCTCATTTACACTAAAGTCAATTGGTATAGTATCGCATACCCATCTTCGACTTGTGATCATCGAACTCCTTGATTTTTAGGGCTTTAGTAAATGGATCGGTCAGATTTTTCTTTTCGTCGATCTTTTGAAGCTCGACGTCATCTTAATCCATAATCTTTCATATTTGGTGGTAACAGCATAGAATATGCTTAGTACGCTGATGGAACTTTGATTCCTTCACTTGAGCAATGACGTCAATGCTATCACAGTATAGTAGGACTGGGCTATCGATGGAAGGTGTCACTCTGAGCTCATCGATGAACTTTCACAACCATACAGCTTCCATCGCAGCATCGGATGCCGCGATATATTCTGCCTCTCAAACTGAGTCAGTTATGGTGTGCTGTTTGAAACTTTGCTAGCAGATCACTCCATCATTTAGGATAAAGATGTATCCTGATATGCTCTTACTATCATCATGATCTGACTAAAAATTAAAATCTATAAATCTCATAAATTTCAAGTTAGATTCTTTATAAACGAGCCACTTCTTTAGTATTTCTTAAATACTTAATTATGATTTTTATGACTTTTTAGTGGTTCTCATCCGAATCAGACTGATATCTGCTCACTGCTCCTAGTGAGTAGGCAATATCTGATCTCATACATGTCATAATGTGTATTATAGATCTCACAATCGAAGCATATGGGATTCTACTCATACGCTCTCTCTCTTGAGAAATTATCGGACAATTCTTCTTCTAGAGAGAAATTTCATGGTTTATCGGAAGATAGTCTTTTTTGAAATTCTCTATGCTGAACCATTTCGACATGGTGTTGATGTATATGAATTGGGATAATCCAATCAACCTTTTCGATCGATTCCTATAGATCTTCATTCCTAGGATATAGGATCTTCTTCCAAATTCTTCATGGAGAACTGAGATGACAGCCAAATCTTTATTCTCTGTAAAATAAGGATGTCATTTCTAATTAAGAGAATGTCATCCACATACAAAACAAGAAATACAACTACAAAATTATTTACCTACTTGTAAATGTAGGGTTCTTCTCTATTCTTAACGAAGCCATACATTCTGATCACTTTATCCAAATGCATGTTCCAACTTCAAGATACCTGCTTCAATCCATAAATGGATCTCTGAAGCCTGCACACCTTAGATTTATCTGTGGATGTGAACCCTTCAGGTTGTATCATATACACCTCTTCTTCCAGCTTTCCATTTATAAAAGTGATTTTCATATTTATTTGTCAGATTTTATAGTCTAAATATGCCGTTATCGCAAGCATAATCTGAATAGATTTGAGCATTACCATAGAAAAAAATATCTCGTCAAAGTAATACCATAACGTTGATGATATCCCTTGACAATCAAATGGACTTTATAGATCTCCATCTTTCCATCTGCGCCCCTCTTCTTTTTGAAGATCCACCTACACTCTATGAATTTTATCCTTTCAGGTGGATCAACTAATATCCATGCATCATTGACTTTCATGGATTTTATTTCGAACTTCATGGCCTTAAGCCACTTATCAAAGTCAGATCTTTGCATTACATCCATGTAGGTGATCGAATCCTCATTGTTCTCATCGAGTTCAATAGGATCATCATTCCAGACAAAGAAACCATAGTATCTATCCGATTGATGTGGTACTCTATCGGATCTCCTCAATAGTGGATCTACAACGGGCTCAAGATTTGATCTAAACAACTCTAGTTCTATAGGTTTACTAGATTGTGTCGGTTCTTCTATCTATCGAACTTCATCAAGTTCAAACTTAGTAGCATTAGTTCTTTCTCCAAAGAACTCTTTTTCTAAAAAGATAGCCTTAAGACTGATGAACACTTTTTGTTCATCAGCAAGATAAAAATAATATCCCTTAGTTTCTTTTAGATATCCAATGAAAAGATATTTATCAAATCTACATGCAAGCTTGTCTGTTTTCAAATGCTTGACATAAGCCAAACATTCTCAGATCCTAAAGTATGAGAGCAATGGCTTACGTCCAGTTCATATCTCATAGGTGTTTTACTTATAGACTTACTTAGAATCCTGTTAAGTATATAACAAACCGACTTGAGTACATATCCCCAAAAAGAGATCGGCAGATTAGCAAAGGATTTGATTCCTCCTTTTAGACACACTATTGTGTTGTAGTGTCCCAGGAGAGATCCATTACCAGAGAATCCTATTCTCTCCTAGATATGTCGAAAACTTACTAGAGAAGTATTCATCCCCTCGGTCAGACTGAAGAGTTTTAATACTCTTTCCAGTTTATTTCTCTATCTCATTACGGAATCATTTGAATATTTCAAATGATTTAGACTTGTGTTTCATCAAGTAGACATATATATACCTAGACTGGTCATCAATGAACGTAATGAAGTAGTAATACCTATCTTTAGTACTTATGTTCATAGATCCACATACATCAGTATGTATGAGACTTAGAACTTCACAGGCTCATTCATCTTTTTCAGTAAAAGGTGACTTAGTTATCATCCTAAGAAGACAAGATTCATAGATTGATAATGATTCACAATTATTGACTTTAAGGATTCCCTCTTAGATTAACCTGTTCATCTTGTTCTTGTTAATATGACCTAGCCTACAATGCCAAAGATAGACATTTGAGATATTATCTATCCTAGGGTATTTATTTGACGTGTATATTACACAAGACCATGATACAATGTAAATACCATTATTTAATTATCCATTCATCATAGTAACATCACTCAAAATGATATAATAAGAATATTTCTTTATTAAAATTTCATAACTATTCTTGGCCAAAAGGCCTACAGAAATTATATTCAATAAAAAATTAGGACAAAATTAACAATCACTAAGAACAACGATATGAAAATTGAATACAAGCTTGATAATTTCTAAAGCTAGAACTGTAACAGATCTTCCATCTCCAATATTTAGGAATCTCTCACCGTCTCCAAAATCTCCTATTGGCCTAAAATCTCTGCAATGAATTGCAAATATTAATAGGACTACTAGTATCTAATACCCAAGTCATAGTATCATAAATTGAAAAATTGCAAGATGTTATCATATAATTACCTTGTCCAACAACTGCTTACTTGTTCTTCTTATTTGGCCTGTTCAGATCAAAGAAAGCTATGTATTGAGGATAGTTCCTCAATGATCCTACTTCTTACAGTAGAAGCACTCTGTCTGACTCTGGTCGGACTCAAACTTCTTGGTGTGACCCCCAGCATGCTACACCTTTTTATTTTTATTTTTCTTTCTTTCTTTCCTAAAGGGATACTGCCCCATCGAAGAAGATCCTCTCACTAAATTCATCATCTCCTTGTAGAGCTGATGATCCTTTTCAAAAGTCTACAGTAACCCCAGCAAACCGTGGTAGTTGATAGCAAGCTTCATCATTCAACAATGACTAAGAAAGGAGAGATAGGACTTTGGCAGAGAATTCAGAATCACATCTTTTTTAAGCTATTCACGTAAGTAAAAGTTGAGCTTGTTCAGGTGCTCGATCTGTTCGATCATATACAATACATGATCGATGACCGATGCCCTCTCCCTCATTCAAGCATTGAAGATGGTACAACTAGTCTTATGTCTTTCAACATCGTGGAAAATACCGAAGGATTCGTTCAACACTTGTAACATCTCCTCTGACTGAGCATCCTCAAACTTGCGACTGAACTTGTCATTCATCGCAGTCTGCATAATGCAACGTATCGTAGTGCGATTATTGAGCCACTTCTGATAGGTATCTCATACCACACTACGTGCATTCGAGGTAGGCTCCTCCAGTGTCGGATCTATCAGCACGTACAAGATCCGCTCATGTCCTAGGACTATTTTTAATTTTTGATACCAGCTATTGAAATTAGGTTCCGTCAACTTATCACTATGCAACAGTGATCGGAGCGACAAAATGATAGCCATAACTACATAAAAGAAAAATAAAAAATTTAATTAGTATATGAATTATTATGTCTAAAGATTTAGACTTTAACCTAAAGATTCTTCTACTATTTTATACGAATTGATAGTCTCTACCTCTAATTCGAGGAATTACTTCAATTTCTTGATGGATACTAGAATCCACACAAACTGCACATGGGCCTGACTTTGGCCGGCCAACTCATGTGCATCAATGGATAGGTTTTTAATCAATTATTTCTCTAAACAACTTCTAATAATTAATTTTACCCCAGGTTACTATTCAGTAGGCTTTGGCCTTCTCTACAAGTTCTGGTTAGGTCCAACCATTAACATAACCGTACTCAGTGCATTTAACTAACGAATGATTAGGTCTGACTTTGATCGGCCAATCTGACCACCCATCAGAGAAACATAATTGAGTTATCATATTATGAATGATATTTCAATAGCAGATAAGTATCAGACCTTTGGGCCTCCAATGATTATCAGACTAATGGATTCATTATCACTTAACTTAATAGGAGGTTATGATCTAGTTATCCCCATAACTATTTTATTTTATGGACTTAATAATTTAGATAATTTGGTTAACACATTTTAAGAGAAAAGAAGAGATTGACTAGATAATCATAATCCTTTCACTAATTTCATCAAGTCAGATCAAAGAAGACTAGATACAAGCCAGTCTAGGGGCATCTAAATCAGTCATACTGATTTTCTTAATGACATGGGTCAACTCAAATCACTTAACGATCTAATCAAAATATAATTTATCATGTTGTTCAGATAAGTGAGATCGATGGGAGGAATATGCCATTAACTCACCATGGACTCAATCTAGGTGAATAGCTCTCAATTAATGATCATCGGTCAAGACTGTCAAATTTATCTTAGACATCAACTGGTTAATTAGTTTCAATTTGATCAGCCTAATAACTCGGACTCAATCACTAAGCCACAATCAATGTCCATTTGATCTAATCAAAGATATGGACTTGACTAACTACAACTATTATATTGATTCTAGAAAAATCATGATTTAATCTAATTTAACTTTTGATTAGATTTAATCAATTTTTTTATTTAGTCTATTTGATTCTAACTTTAGGTCTAACTCAATTAAGAGGGCCTGATTTAAGCTAACCCATGTCCTCATATTTTATGCAATATCATTGGATCTTTAATTCATAATTCTAGATCTAAATGATTCAACCCTTAATTCATAATTTAGTGTGTAATCAAGATAGATTTATGTTGGGTTTGAAACAATTTCAATTTATAAATATTCTGCATCATTTTATGTAAAAATTTTCTATTCTAAAACTTAGTCATCTCACCTCTGGACTGAGCCGGCTCACAACAGTGGGTCGACTAAGTCTGTGACTTAGTTGACTCACTGTAAATAAATAGTAACCTGTTCCATTCATCTGCTACAACTGGATCGGCTCGGTTAGAAACTGAGTCAACTAAACTAGAAGACTGAGTCGACTCAGTTCAAAACTGAGTCGGCTTAGTAGGTGTGCTAACAACTTTTATAAAATTTTAGTTTTGAAAAATTTTACATAAACATAAATAAAATTAATCATAAATGAACTTTAGATCTAATCTAAACTTTTTATGATTTTAGATTTTATTTTTTATGATTAAAATAATTTTAATCATAAAAATTAGATGTTTTATTTTTTATACAATTTATATCACATACAACAAATCTTAGAATTTTCAGATCTAGAATTTTGCAGAAGAGTAAGTTTTTTCTTTCATGTTCTTCGTCATGAGGTATAATCACATAGCACCCCTACATGTCAAAAGAGCATCCCATCGAATGGAAAGAGTGGATCTTTAAATCCTACTTGTTCTTATGACTGGATAGACCTGATGACCAATCCAATCAGAGTACTTGCTAATCGGATCATCTAATATAACATAAATAAGACTGATCAAAATCAGATCTAAGAATAAACATCATTTAGATCTAATCTAAACAATAAGAAATCAGATCTATACATGTAATATATCATATCATAATGAACCTAGGCTCTGATACCATTGAAGAAAACTGGCAAGCATTTCTAGCATGCTTTTTAAAAATTTTTACAACAGAATATATAAGATTAAACGATTTAATCTAAAGATTATGCTATAGATCTAATCTAGAACACCGATCCTAAGATCTATAACATGTTATATTGTATATATGAGATCTGAAAATAAAAATCTACATGCATGATCATATCAAATATGCAATAGTAGATCACATGTACATCATAGATCATATCTATATCAAGTATGAGATCAAAATCCATCACCTGAATATGGGTAATAGATCACCGCATTTGAATCTCATGGTCTTACTGGTTGCTTGCAGCCGCACAAGATGTCTGATCTCTCTGGATCATCCACTCAAAGTCCTGCGCAGATCAATCTTCTCAGTAGTGCTAGCTTATGCGAAGATCTTGTTGATGGCTGATCTGCACCTTTTTTCAGATCTCTCAGACTCTTTCGAAATCGAAGACTAAGAAAGAGGAGGATGTGGTGGTAGAAAAAAGGAAGGAGAACTTTCTTCTCTCTTTGATTTTTCCTTATCCAAAACTCTAGATCCGATCTAAGTCTCTCACACAAGAGCAGTCGGCTCTCCTCTAATCTCACACGCCAAAGGAAGGCCACCCACCCCAAACCTCACATCCCACTCTAAGAATAATCTCATGATAATTCTCTTCTGAATTTTATCACACAAAATTGAGGGGGTTTTAAGGTTGGTGTGGAGATGAGGATAAGACTTATTTCAAATCAAATTTGAACTAGGATAAAAATCAAGTTTCAAGTTGAATTCAAATCTAATTTGAATTCAAATTGATCAAATTTTATCCTCATCCAAGGAGGGTGAGAGAGACGACGAGAGCCTCTGATTTGCATGCAAAAACTTCACGTAAAATCCAAGTTTGCATGAAGAACAAGTGGGCGTGGGTTTAGGGTGTCACATGGGTAGTAGTCCAATCTTTTTAGACTCTAGATTATTACAATTATGTTCAAACCAAAATCATTTTATTAGACTCAAATACCTAATCCAATTAGATAATAAATTATCTCAATTATATTCTAATCAAATTAAAAATTAATCGAGCCCAAGTCTTTATCAAATCAGGAACTAAACATCCTTAGCGATTAGATCATCTAATAATTTAATCGGGTTAAGCCTAATTAAATCTAATTCAATTAGATTTGATCCAAACTATATTACTTAATCAAATTGAGTTAATCAGTAATCTAATTACTATATCAATATTTCTATAATTCACTAATTCTTAGTGAATTAATTTATCATAATTTTTGTATAAGACTAACCATCAATCATATTAATGATTATATCCTCAAATGATTCTCAATCATTGATCAACCACTTGATTAGATAGTAACTTTTTTTGAGTATGACCTCATAGGTTCGAACCTAAGCCAGTAGTGAGGAATAAATTTCTATACTAATCGATATAATCATCTAGCAATGGTACTCGATGTTCGGATAAGCTAAATATTTACAAAGCAACATTCAAAAATTTTAGACTATGGTTACCGTATAATTCATCTCTTTAACTCTCAGTGCTTAGGATAACTCAGAGTTAAACTATCAACTGATAATTAGTATATCCATAATGTATCTCAATCTCATAAATTTTATGACTCTCACAAGGATTATCTAGATCAAGATTTTACTGAATTGAAACACAATATTATACTAACTTCTAAAATCAAGAGCGATCAATCCCATCTTGACTCACACACTGACTTAACAAGTACTTGACTGTGTCCAAAAATTTTTAATCACTGAATTAGAAATTCAGTTAGTCCAGCACCAAAACACAATGATCGCTTGTAAGTCACCATGGTGATCTCAAGTTGGAGGGACATTTATATCCATATCCTTCATGAGCAACTTTTGATAGCAAAGTACTCCACAGTTGGATCATGTTTAGTGAGATGTATTCCTACATCTTATCTGTATGTCATATCAGTATCTTTATACTCCTTTGTTAAGAGGATAACCAATCCATATGGCACACAACGATCTATACTTGATATAGCTATCATCCTAATAATAGTATATCATTTGGTTGCAAATAATTTAAGGACTAAATGATAAATTCTCCTTTATCAATTTAAATATAGTCCTAAGGACTTCATCACAATACAGGAGTTCATAAAAGAAGATGTACAACTTATGATGAAAAAGCTAAATAATTTTTATTAATTAAAATTTATATATAATTATAAATATGAGCTTAATCGTCAACAGGTTGATAATTAACTTTGGGATACAATTTCCAACAGTTAGTGGGTGCTTATTGAGATGTGATCTTATAGATTCATAGCTAAGTCTAAGGGAGATATTGGTTCATATATATAAAACTCTAGAAATATTATGATTTTGATTGGAATAATTTTTTAAGCTGTTCTCTTGGACCTATGAGTTTAGATTTTATGAGTTATTAAATCTAATATATATATATATATATATATATATATATATATATTAGAGTTAGAAATGGTTGTAATAAAAGGGACAAAGAAGTGCTTGAGAGGTCAACATGGCAGAGATAAGTTACAATCAATTATAGAATATAAAATGAAACTGAAACATAGTTTGGCACAACATCTTTCTATCTTGGATGATAAATATAAGGTACTTAAAAATGAAGATTATGTTGTTCAACCATTCGAAAGAGCAGAAGCCCTTTGGAGGTTAATACCCAAGTTGTGGTCTGAGACTTTTCAAAGAATATGTGTTGAAAATTATACTATTTTAATAAGAATCCTATTGAGATTAAGGAATGAGTATAACTGTCATTATATGACAAAAGCAATGAGACAGACAAGTGCTCTATCTCTATATCTTAGCCCTTATAGTGCTAGGCATACTATATATGGCAAACCTGTCAGTAGCCTAATGATAATAAAGATGGTCTCGGATATTGCACATCAAGTTGAATTTGATAATATTATTCTAGAGTCATGGTGCAATAAGAGTGGTAAAGAAGATTAAATAATATCTAGTAGTCATACTTGAACTCATAGGATATTGTATGTAGCTACTTAGTTGTTCATTTTTAATGTAATTAAGCATATGTAAATATTTGTAAACACTTGAATGCTAATGCTAATATTAGTATGTTTATTTTATGAATGGTATAACTATGTGATATGTTTTATATGATTGATTGTCACATATCTTGATTAGTATTTAATTGAGTAGTTCTAAACTTATTAGAACTTAAACTTTACAAGATGAATACTAAATTAATGATGCCTTAACATTCGAATATGGAAGATGAGTGAGAACATAGTGAATTTTCAATTCTATACCTTATGTTAAGTTATCATCAATTTAGTATGTTTTCTATTGTAAAGTGATGTATGTGCGTTAAATGATGAAGTATTGCTATTTATTATCAACAATGTCTTTGTAAAATCAATGGCATCAAAGAATATTATTACTGACCTGAATAAGGGTGAAAAGTTGGATGGTGATAACTATAATATCTGGCAAACAAAGATCCAGTACATTCTTGAAGAACAAGAGGCACTGGAGGTGATCCATCACATCATGACTCACCTTGGTGATAGAAATCTTATCCAAAATAGGAGAAATCAAGAAGCTTATCGAGCATGAAAGCATAAAGATGCTCTTACTCATGAAATTTTGATAAGCTCTATGATTGATAGTCTCATTGGTGAATGTGAACATTTCTGCTCAAACTATGTAGCTTCACTTAAAAGATAAATTTCAGGATACTACTGTAATTAAACTGAGGCAGCTGACTATCAAATTTGATACTTATAAAAAGCAATCTAACCATACAATCAAGTGGCATCTAAGAGAGATGTCCAATATGATTAGAAAATTGAACACAATAGGTCATACCCTTATTGATGAGGAATAGGTTCAGGTAGTGATCCAATCTCTTCCCTATAGTTGGAAAAATATGAAGGCTAACTTGACCAACAATAAGAGCATCAAGACCTTCCAAGATATGTCGCACCATATTAAGTTGGAAGATGAGTGGCTTGGAGCTGCTAATGCCATCAGACAAGCTTATGTGGCTAAATTATACTCAAAGAACATAAAAGGCCACTGGCACAAAAAGTACAAAAATAAAGAAAAGAAAGGGAAAGAGACTAGTTGTGGACCTAGAGAGAACAACTTCGAAAAAATAAGAAAGATAAGCATTTGTGGAAGAAAATAAGAGTAGGATGAGGTGCTATAACTATAGAAAAATAGATTACTTTGCTCATGAGTGTAGTGAGCCAAAGAGGTAGCACCTAAATCTATTTTTCTTGATACTATTTGCATTTCTAATATTATTTTGCTCGCTGATTCTTATTCTTTATGGATTGTAGACTCAGGAGTCACAAATCATGTAGCTAGAGATCGAACAGTATTTGTAGAATACCATCGAGTCCAAGTTGAAATTGAATGGATATATGTAAGAAATAATACAAAAATTGAAATGAAAGGAATAGGCACATGCAAGTTGGAATTGCATAGTGGCCGAATCTTACTTCTACATGATGTCTTGTATGCTCCAGGGATTCGGTGAAATTTAGTCTCCATATCCGTTCTTCTAGGTCTAGGGTGTATTTTAAATTTTCATGGTTGATGTGCAGATATTTATTATGGATCTATTTACTATGGTGCTGGACATCTCTTAAATGGTTTTACTGTACTAGATTGTGACTATTATGGTAGTAGTTATGTTAGTAGTTGTCTATCCTTAGTTGTTTCTTCAGGCAATATTAATGTAGATGTAAAAATTTAACATGCAGTATTGGATCACAGTAGATAAGAAAGAATGGATAGACTGGTAAAAGAGGGCTCATTAGGTCTATTAAATAAAATTGACCTATCGAAATGTGAATAATGTTTAGCAGAAAAAGCAACTAAGAAACCATTTGAAAAAAAATTAGAGCTAAGTTTTCATTGCAATTAATTCATTCTGATATATATGACCCATGAATGTGAGAGCAAGGCATAGTGCTTCATATTTCATCATATTTATAGATGATGTCACTTGTTTTGGTCATATCTATTTGATTTCTCATAAGTCTGAAGTATTAGAATACTTCAAATATTATACGATTTTTATTGAGAATCATTTAGATAAAATAATAAAAATTTTAAAATTGATCAGAGAAGGAAATATCTATTTGAACAATTTAAATATCTATATGATAAAAAGGGCATAAAAAGTATTTGACCATTCCTAAAACTCCACAATAAAATGGTGTGGCCAAAAGGAGAAATAGGGCTCTATTAGAAATAGTCAGATCTATGATTGTTCAAGCTAATCTTTTCATTTTATTTTGAGGAGATGCATTACTGACTTCTATCCATATATTAAATCGGATGTCCTCCAAATCAGTTACTTTTACTCCATATGAGTTATGAATAGGAAGAAAATCGGATCTAACTCATCTTTGACCGTAGGATCAACAGCTTATGTTCATGATTCTTCTTGCAAGTATGAAAAATTGGATCTTAGAGGAATGAAATATATTTTTATAAGATATCCTGAACACTTGAAAGGATATGTGTTCATTGATGAACATTCAGATGGAGGAGTAACTAAAATGTAATCAAAAGACATCATATTTTTAGAGAATGATTTTCCTAGCAAGGGTGAGGTAAATAAAGAATTTCGATTAAAGATGGAAAACTTTGACCATATATCAGAAAAAAATATTGAGATAGAAAAAGAAATACCTCAATCTCTTGATCTGAATAGGAGCAGTACATTACCTAATGATCAAGCTCCACACATACGAAGAAGTACTCATCAAAGTATTCTTCGACGATGTTTTGAAATCGAGAAAAAAAATTTTATGATAGCTTCACATGATGAAGAAGAGCCTAAATTAATAAGTGAAGCTCTAACATGTCCTACCAAGGAATAATAGAGTCAATGAAAATTAACCATATTAGGGACATGGTTGATCTACCACAATGATGCAAAAATATTGAGAATAAGTAGATTTTCAAAATCAAATGACAGATGGATCCATTGAGAGGTATAAGGTGCATTTAGTGACGAAAGACTAACCCAACAGGAAGGTATAGATTATGAGGAAATATTTTCACCAGTGATACGTTTTATGTCAATTTGCCTAATCTTGGCTATAATAGCTCATTTAGACTTAGAGTTATATTAAATGGATGTGAAGACATCTTTTCTTAATAAAAAACTGGATGAAGAAATCTACATAAAGCAATCTACAGGTTTTATAGTTAAAGGTTAGGAAAATAAAGTTTGTAAACTCAAAAGATCTATTTACGGTCTTAAACAATCATCTAGATAGTAGTATATAAACTTTTACAAAGTTGAGCATCTAATGACTTTGATATGATCGATGAAGATCATTGCTTTTATATCCAACATCAACAAGATAAATTTGTGATTTTATCACTTTATGTTAACGACATAATGTTAGTTGAAAATGATAAGAAGTTTGTCAATATCATCGAAGGATGGTTATCTTCAAACTTTGAAATGAAAGATATGAAAAAAGCTACAGATATATTTGGAGTTAAAATTTATGAGATCATTTTAGAAAATTATTGGCTTTTTCATAAAAATCTTATATTAAAAAAGTTTTAGAATGATTTAATATGCAAGATTGTAATCCCATGAATACTCTTACTACTAAGAACGAGTGCCTAAGCCTCAAAATATGTTCTAAGATGCCAAAAGAAAAGAAAGAAATAACTAAGATTTCTTACTCTAGTACTATTAGAAGTCTTATACATGCGGCTATATGCACTAAACTAGATATATATTATGTCGTAATCTTACTAAGCTATTATCAATCAAATCTTGATAAGATGAACTAGAAAATAGTCAAAAAGATCCTGAGATACCTCAAAAGAACTACAGATCATTCTTTATGTCACTAAGAAAATGGTTTGTACTTAGTCTGATATTCAGACGCAGATTGGGTAGGAGATCTGGATGGACGTAAATCTACTTCTAGCTATGTTTTCTTGCTTAATAATGGTGCTATTTCATGAAATAGCAAGAAATAAAATTACATTGCATTGTTTATAATGAAAGCTAAATTTATAACATGTTCAGCAACAATGTAAAAAGTAGTTTTGTTAAGGAGGTTCTTATAAAGTTTATATATAAAAAAAAATATTGCTAAACCAATGACTATTTATTGTGATAGCCAAGCAGTGATTGTTTATATGAAGGATCTTAAGTATCATGGAAGAATCAAGTAAATAGATATAAAGAATAATTTTATGAGAGATATTATAGTAAGAAAAGAAGTGGTCTTACAATACATTTCTACGCATATGATGTGAGCTGATCCATTTACAAAATCAATACCAAGGGATGTGTTTAAAACACATATGTAGTCAATTGATTTGCATAGAATATGATGTACTACATTGTAAAGAACCAACAATCTTACATTGTAATATTTTCAATTAATGAAATACAATATCTTATTCCATTTATTAATATTTGTGTGATTATATAGAAGAAAAGTATAATCATAATACTAGCACAAATATATATATGAAATTTAAAAAGTATTTCACTAGGTTGAGGTTGGCTCTCTCACATGAGCAACCACCTCAGGCACTAGGAAAGCATGCTTAGATGACATACATATACACTTGTTTAAATTAGAGACATTTGAAAGAGAATTTAAAAGTGAATACATACATACATACATACATACATACATACATACATACATACATATATATATATATATATATATATATATATATATATATATATATATATATATATATATATGATTTAAGTATCACTTTGACTAAAAGTCAAGATGAGGTCCATATTTATATGATTTATATTATCTTGGATCGAACATGATGATCCCACAATCATGTTAGCCTATGGTATAATAGATGCCAGATACAAGATCTCTAATAGGTTAAGGTCAATAACTGCATGGAGAATTTGGGTTAAACGTAGAGAATTGTCTTGATTAAGATCCATATGGTATTTAAGATTAAAAATAAATAACAAGACATATGCTTCTTAGTGGAGAGATAACACCGTAACACATATTCCATACCGTATGTGCAAGATGACCAATGAGGAAAATGAGGTTAAAATTAAAGAAATCCCATCCTCACTGTATAAGTTCCTCAAAACTAAAAGTCTAATTTGATTTCAGTATTGCCCTTATAATTTTTGACTATACTTTGACGTGATGAATCAATATTTGCTACTTTAACATATTTTCGATAATGATGGAATAATTAACCATATGAGGCATATCTAGAAAAGTAGTTAATCTGAAACTGATAAGTATGAGAATGAAAAGGAAGATAATTTAGATTATGTTAATTTTATATATTCACCGACCGACTAATTATATCTTTTTTAGAAAAGTTAGATATAATTGTGAATGCATAAAGAGTTAAGAGAGGTTAAATACAGCTTTCAAGAGATCAGTATGCTTAATCCAACGTAACTAAATATGTTTAGGGCATAGTGAGTCATAGTATGATGTGAATTTAATCTCTAGTTTCTACAGTCATTATGTATCCCTAACAGGTATATAGTTAGGCTTGCAGGTGAGCTTGTATTTTGCATGATCCATTTGCTAGTATAAAAGTTATCAAGATAATAGAAATATTCTCCCCATCATGTGCGAGTGGGAGATGTTGAAAATTGGATGGATCCGCTTGTGAGAGGCAAGAACAATTATTTTTGAGAGTTAAACAAAACCATCCAAAAATTGCCTATATGAGTTATAAAAGAAATAAAAAAAAGAGTGGATGGAAGTTACTCAAAAACTCTTTCTAGAAAGACCATCCGAGAATATCTTTCATTCTTAGTAAACTTAGCATTTGAGTTGTGAAAATTGCATATTTTTTGATGGAGTAATTATACTCAAGTCCTGTAGAAGTATGTGATTTAATTGCAATAAATTTTAATCCAAAACTTCACTTAAAAAAATTATTATAAAACTTATTTATTTCAAATTCATCAACCTTCTTAATGAATATGAGAATTCATTGTAGCTAACAGCCATTGCTGAATATCTACTAACAAAGGAGATTGTTTACCTTCAAAAGAAGTGGGAGATTTAATCTAATTAACCACTGTAATAGAATCTCCTTCAAGCCAGATAGAAAGCACATTAAATTCTATAATATAGCAACATATAATCTTAACAAAATACCTCATAATTCAACATATGGCATAGACATCGAAAGTAGTAATTTATCTTCAACTCTAAGTAATAAGTCATTATAATCCCTAATAATGAAAATAGCTACTGTCCTAGAATGAGTAACAATATCAGCAAAATTAACATTGATAGATCCAATGGAAGGGGATAGATAAAATACTATAAAGTTAGCAATGTGAGATGATAAACACAAGAGGACTGTTTACAACAGCCATCATATGCAGAACTTGTGAAGAAATAGTATATATGTTAAAAAAAGAGATAAAGAAAAAGCCAAAAAAAATAGAAATAATTACAAAAGATCTAAAATAAGAACACTAGAAATAATTACAAAAGATCCAAAATAAGAATACTCAATAGTCTCTCAAAGTATAAAACTAGACTTTTATTATCAGACAACTTGTAGAGTGATCCTAAAGAAGTATCAGCAAACACTATAGATGATAAAGAAAGAACCATATATGCCAATGCCGAAGAAGTATCAGAAAACTCTATAGTCATAAGGAGACAAGATGATTCTATAAGTGACAACTCTAGAGAGAATTCAGTAACAATGAATATAGCCATGCAAGTCAAATAAGATACTAGTCTCATAAAAGAAAGAAGCAGTGATATAATTGGAGTAAAGGAACAGCCAGTGATTAATAACACTAAAAAGATGATTAATAAAAAGCTATAGTAAAATAAATAACACCAAAGCTGTTGCTGTCAACAAATAATGATCATAAAGTAAACTAAAAAATACCTTCATTATTAGGGAGCTGATGAACAAGTAATTTTCTGAGAAAATAAACAAGAATTATTTGTACTCCAAAAGTAATATAACAAAAAAGTAACTTTGGATTGCTAGCCACAGTCAGCATAAGAGAAAATAAAAAGCAGTATGTAAAGGTACTAAGCTACAACAATATTATACTAGTAGTAGAATTATAGTTGAGCTGCTATTTATAAGTTAACAAAAGATAGATAGATGATAACATAGTATTCTAGACCAAAATTTATAATATCTAATCGAGCACTTAATAAAAAGAACAACAACCAGAGCTAAGTATCAACCAAAGTATTGCACATTTGACCAGTAAAACTAGATATAAATAGATAGCTATCAATATACAACATTGGCTAGACCCCTATAAAATCATATAACCCAGTAAATAGCTTGTTCAAAATTATGAATACATAATATATGACTTCCAATTCACTACCAATTGGCTGCCAAGATTGTATACAATACAACACTACTCGGAATCATGCATAGTCATATCATAAAGAAAAAATTGTATGAAACAATAGGAATGAGTGAATCAAATAATCCAATCTATATCTTGTTGCCGGACTGAATTGATTAGCAAGTATAGAAAAACAAAAGTAGCACTATGGTAATACCAACTAAGTTGATACAAATGAGTATCTAGTAGTACCATAGCTATCAGCAACATTAAAATCAAATGAAAAGGTAGAATAATTGGTTGAAAGTTAATTATGACATCGAAAACCAATATCCTATATATCCATTTGTTTGAAGAAGTTTGAGGCCATGCAAAATCGTGACTCACACTGTATACCATTCAAAATTATCCATAAGAGCTCTATTCGCTATATAATCTACCACCTGATTTGCTTCATAATAAATATGAGAGACTTTAAAAGAGACAATAGATAACTTCCAATCCAAAAATCTTTAAGAACCAAGATATACAAATGATTGTATAAATAATTGTTAATAACCATAATAGAATCACCTTCCAATCAAATATGAATTACTTTGAAATCTTGAGACGTGGGGGATAGGAACTGGATATCAATAGGATAAATTATTATGATTTAACCTATGATTCTCACATTACTCAAAGAAATCATGCATACAAGAAAATGAATATTGCTACCAATAACCCATGAGAATACTGCTCCACAGATTGATTTGGTAGTCGAGAATTAATATGGTATATAAGCAAATAAAATAGTGTTATTCAAGCCTTTTTAACCATTCAGCCTATTACCTATTTCTTTATTGGACCAATGAACTGATTTGATAAGTTATCTCTAGATTTTTTTCTAAAAAATCTTTACATAAATCTTTTGTCATATTTGTATATCCGTGTACGATACTGATTCTCTCAAATTAACACAAAGTATAGTAATGGCAGAGTTTAAATTTGAGTTGTGCAACTTTTTCTATCCTTTTTTTTTTAATCAATAAAGTACTTCTATAACTCAGTTGTACATGATTTTATATAAATCAGCTATATAAGATTTTTGTATGAAAAATTAAATGGTTTTATAAATATTCTTTTTTTTTTTTAGGTAGGATGTAGAGATACAGCTTTGTAGGTTAGAACAAAAGAAAGTAAAAGTTATAGATATTTGTATAAATTGAATAACAAGATTGCTAAGAATTCATCTTATTAGTTGATCAAGTTGTTATTTTAGTAAAATGCTACATGAAGAAATTTCTGAAGCTATAAGGGTGAGGAACATGCTTGACAAAAATTTTTAAAAAAAAATTATAAATTGTATCATATAAGAACCTAATATTTCATTGTAAAAAAAGAAAAAAAATCAATATACAAATATAAATAAGAAGGATAAAGAAGGTTAAAAATTTAAAAGCATGCATTTTCTTAGGTTGATTGAATGAAGAAAGGAATGACAACCAATCAAGATACACTAGTTTCACAAGTCTACAACATAAATCAACCCGAAAGTTAAGATTAAAATATAAGAATGATTAGTTTTCAACTTAGCTATAAAATTTTGAAAGTTACTTGGTGCCCATTATAACCCAACAGAGCTTTAACTAGATAAAGAATAAAGTATCCCAAACAGATTGTAGATAAGCACAAAAGTCATAATTGTTGCCAATGCAAATATCCTTTGATATGAAAAATACAAACCAAATGACTTGCTTGGCCCTAAACAAAATCCATATAACTAGCATCACTAAAGATTTAATATTAAAGCGTCGCCAACCATCATATCACTTGCTTAGCCCCAAACAAAATTCATGTATTTATTATCAAAGAGTCACCAACCATCATATACATTTGATTTACCAGCATCTTAAAGCCTTCCAATATATCAAGGTTTAGCCTGGTTTAATCAGATTGAGCCTTGATATTTAGGCTGAATTTGATCCCTCTGAACTTCTTTTTCCCCTCTTTCTTTCTTCCCTCTTGTTACTATTATTTTTTAATATTTAAAAAAATTATAAATACCCCTCACCTTTGGGCTAGTCTCAAAGATATCCTTCAACTTTAAAAAGTTTCCAATAGATCCCTCAAGTTCGCAAACTATTGCAAATTGGTCATTTGACTTCCTCATTAGCAGATGGTGTTAGTTTGTCACTTCAATTAATGATAATATTCTCTCTCTTTTTGAGACTATTCCAACATCTTTTTAAGATTTGTGTAGATGGATGAATAATCCAGATCATTCACAAGGTCTCATTGAGATTGATGCAAGTAGATAAATATTCAAATCACCCACATAGTTGCTTTGAGATCCATAAAGATGGATAAATATTTGTATTACATTGAAATCTATGCAATGGATGAATAATCCGATTATCCATTGATCGCTTTGAGATTTATGCAAGCAGATGAACATTTGGATCATCTATGCAATTGCTTGGAGATTTTATGCATGCAAATGAATATTTGGATTTCTTTGATATCTTTGCAGTTTAAGTGAATAATCCTAATGATCCATTGATTGTTTTGATATCTATGCACAAGGATGAACATCTAGATCCTTCATAGTTGCTTCAAGATCTGTGTAAGCAGATGAATATTTGGATCATCAACAGTTGCTTTGAGATCTATGCAGGCATCATCCTCTTCGAATTGCCTTTTCTTCCTCTTCTTTCTTTTCTTCCCATTGCTAGCGGTCAGTGGAGAGCACACGTGATAGCACTAATGAGTCTCTCACATCAGTACTAGCATGTCCGTCCCCCTCGACTTTAGTGAATTGCTCTCTTCTTTCCAAAATCTAGGGCTCTCCATGCTCTCAAAACTTAAATTTTTCCTAGTTTCTCCTAATCTCTCAATCTCCTCCTTTGGAATTCTACCCATGCCCATCCCCGTCTCACTTTTACTGGCTACTTTGGGATCTTCAACAATCAAATCTCATCGAGGGAGGCAACAATGCTAATGGCAGCCAAGGTGGAGGAAAAGCCATCTTGTCTTCCTATTCACACAAATCCAGGCCATCCACCTAATTTTGAGATGTGTGCAGATGGATAAATAATATAGACTTTTGAGATTTGTGCAATTAGATGAATAATCTTAGTTATCCATTGATTACTTTGAGATCTATGCAAAAGTATAAATATTTTGGATCGCCTATGCATTTACTTTGAGATGTATGCGGATGGATGGATAATCTATATCATCCACTAATCACTTTGAGATCTATGTAAGTGGATGAATAAAAAAATTTGGAGCACTTTGAGATCCATGTGATGGATGGTCCATAGTGGATTTGCACGTAGTAAGATGAGTTCTGACACTATTATACAATGGGTGATCATTTCATGATATAAAGAGCAGTTTGGTCATAATATAATTTTTTTATTACCATGTGATGAGGCGTCTGAAGACGTAAGCTATAGGCGGAACACTAGTTAGAAAAATTCTTAATTTGAAAGGCGACAATCAAGGCATTATGACTCGAGAAATCTTTCTTAAAGGAATAAACCTTTGAGATCGATAGAGAATTCATAAAAAGAAGTCGCTAGGCATCAAGCCCTATTGTAAGTACCATCTTGTTGATGATAAGTTTTATTGTTCATGTGTCAAGGGCAGGTAAGGTTTTACACATTGTATCGAATTAAATCATACATGTTGCATCGCTTGTGCAGGCCCTCATCAATTTCTTTGAGTTTTCGTCTTGCGACTGTACTCCTCAGGTGGAGTGTTTCACTTATTAGATGAGCTCTTGTAGGAAGCATGGCTTGTGGAACTTCAATACCTATGGGCTTATTAGCTAAATGGCAATTGGCACATAAAATTCATCCAATTAATTCTCGTGGCTTTTTATAATCCTGCTATACAAAAATAGGATATGCAATTGAAATAGATGCTCGACCTATGCTAGTTCTGTATGGGAAGAAGTCTTACTAAAGCCAGATAGCCAAGCTAATCCGATGAGGATGACATGCTTTCTTTATGGATGGCCTAATATCCTTAGACACCCGATGGATTAGAAAACATTTAGCTAATTTTTTGCAAAAAAATCTCAAGACTAATAATTTCACTAAGGAAATTTGAACCCTAATCTCTTGCATGATGACCGTTCTAAGCCTTATCCAATACAACTAATCAGAACCACCAAGCAATGTGAACCTCATTCTATAACAAACTAGATCTCATCTATAAAGACTAGCTAGAAGATATTATTTTAATTCTTTGACCCTATACAAGTATCCAAGATCTTTTCAGTGAATAACCGATGTGGGACTAAATATATACCCACACAAATCCTTACATACTCCCTCTATTTAAGCTATGATGTCCTCATTAGACAAAAGGGTCAAATTCATAATCCATTCATAAAC
>NC_025994.2:72802453-72823269 GCF_000442705.2 Elaeis guineensis
CACATGGGTAGTAGTCCAATCCTTTTGGACTCTAGATTGTTCCAATTAGGTTCCAACCAAAACCATTTGTGAGACCTAAATACCTAATCCAATTAGATAATAAATTATCTTAATTAAATTCTAATCAAATTAAAAATTAATAGAGCTCAAATCCTGATCAAATCAGGAATTAAACATCCCTAGTGATTAGGTCATCTAATAATCTAATCGGATTAAACCTAATTGAATCTAATTCAATTAGATTCGATCCAAACCATATTGCTCAATCAAATTGAGCTAATCAACAATCTAATTGCTAATCAATCCTTCTATAATTTACTAATCCTTCGTAAATTAATTTATCGCAACTTTTGCATAAAACTAACCATCAATCATATTGATGATTATACCCTGGAACAATTTTCAATCGTTGAGCAGCCTCTTGATCAGACAGTAACTTCTTTTGAGTGTGGCCTCATAGGTTCGAACCTAAATCGATAGTAAGAAATAAATTTCTATACTAATCGATGTGACCATCTAGCAATAGTACCCGATATTCGGATAGGCTGATGCAAAGTAATATTCAAGAACTTTGAACTATGGTTACTGTAATATTCATCTCTTGGAGACTCAGTGCTTAGGATGATTCAGAGTTAAACTGTCAACTCATAATTAGTACATCTATAATGTGTCTCAATTTCATAAATCTTGTAACTCTCACAAGGATTATTCTGACCAAGATTTTACTGAATTGAAATACAATATCATACTAACTTCTGAAATTAGGAGTAGTCAATCTCATCTTGATTCATAGACTGACTTAATAAGTACTTGACTGTGTCCAAAATTTTTTTATCATTGAATTAAAAATTTAGATAGTCTGACATCAAAGCACAATGAGTCACTTGTAAGTCACCATGATGATCTCAGGTCGGAAGGATACTTATATCCATATCCTTCACGAGCAACTCTTGATAGTAGAGTGCTCCACAGTTAGATCATGTTTAGTACGATGTACTCCTACATCTCATCTGTATATCATATCAGTATCTTCACACTCCTTGATTAAGAGGACAATCAATCCATATAGCACACAATGACTTACACTTGATATAGCTATCGTCCTAGTAATAGCATATTATTTGGTCATGAATAGTTTAAGGACTAAATAATAAATTCTCCTTTATCGATTTAAATATAGTCCTAAAGACATTATTACAACATAGGAGTTCATAAAATAAGATGTACAACTTGTGATGAAAAAGTCAAATAATTTTTATCAATTAAAATTCATATATAATTACAAATATGAGCTCAACCGTTAACAGGCTGACGATTGACTTTGGGACATAATTTTTAATAACTCTCATTTAGACTAAAATCAATTGGTATAGTATCGCATACCCATCTTCGACTTGTGATCATCGAACTCCTTGATTTTTAGGGCTTTAGTAAATGGATCGGTCAGATTTTTTTTTCATCGATCTTCTGAAGCTCGACGTCATCTCGATCCATGATCTTTCAGATTTGGTGGTAACGGCATAGAATATGCTTAGTGCGTTGACGGACTTCGATTCCTTCACTTGAGCAATGACGTCAATGCTGTCACAGTATAGTAGGACTGGGCCATCGATGGAAAGTGTCACTCCGAGCTCATCGATGAACTTTCACAACCATACAGCTTCCTTTGCAGCATCGGATGCCGCGATATATTCTGCCTCTCAAACTGAGTCAATTATGATGTACTGTTTGAAACTTTGCTAGTAGATCGCTCCATCATTTAGGATAAAGATGTATCCTGATACGCTCTTGCTATCATCATGATCTGACTAAAAATTAAAATCTGTAAATCTCATAAATTTCAAGTCAGATTTCTTATAAACGAGCCACCTCCTTAGTATTTCTTAAATACTTAATTATGATTTTTATGACTTTTTAGTGGTTCTCATCCGAATCAGACTGATATCTGCTCACTGCTCCTAGTGAGTAGGCAATATCTGATGTCATACATGTCATAATGTATATTATAGATCTCACAATCGAAGCATATGGGATTCTACTCATACGCTCTCTCTCTTGAGAAATTATCGGATAATCCTTCTTCTAGAGAGAAATTTCATGGTCTATCGAAAGATAGTCTTTTTTCAAATTCTCTATGCTGAACCATTTTAACATGGTGTTGATGTATATAGATTGGGATAATCCAATCAACCTTTTTGATCGATCCCTATAGATCTTCATTCCTAGGATATAGGATGCTTCTTCCAAATTTTTCATGGAGAACTGAGATGACAGCCAAATCTTTATTCTCTGTAATATAAGGATGTCATTTTCGATTAAGAGAATGTCATCCACATACAAAACAAGAAATACAATTACAAAATTATTTACCTACTTGTAAATGTAGGGTTCTTCTCTATTCTTAATGAAGCCATACATTCTGATCACTTTATCCAAATGCATATTCCAACTTCGAAATACCTGCTTCAATCCATAAATGGATCTCTGAAGCCTGCACACCTTAGATTTATCTGTGGATGTGAACCCTTCAGGTTGTATCATATATACCTCTTCTTCTAGCTTTCCATTCAGAAAACTGATTTTCATATTTATTTGTCAGATTTTATAGTCTAAATGTGCCGTTATCGCAAGCATAATCTGAATAGATTTGAGCATTACCATAGAAAAAAATATCTCGTCATGTAATACCATAACGTTGATGATATCCCTTGACAATCAAATGGACTTTATAGATCTCCACCTTTCCATCTGCGCCCCTCTTCTTTTTGAAGATCCACCTACACTCTATGAATTTTATCCTTTCAGGTGGATCAACTAATGTCTATGTATCATTGACTTTCATGGATTTCATTTTGAACTTTATGGCCTCAAGCCACTTATCAGAGTCAGATCTTTGCATTACATCCATGTAGGTGATCGGATCCTCATTGTTCTCATCGAGTTCAATAGGATCATCATTCCGGATAAAGAAACTATAGTATCTATCTGATTGATGTGGTACTCTATCGGATCTCCTCAATGGTGCATGTACAACGGGCTCAAGATTTGATCTAAACAACTCTAGTTTTATAGGTTTACTAGATTGTGTCGGTTCTTCTATCTATCGAACTTCATCAAGTTCAAACTTAGTGGCATTAGTTCTTTCTCCAAGGAACTCTTTTTCTAAAAAGATAGCCTTAAGACTAATGAACACTTTTTGTTCATCAGCAAGATAAAAATAATATCCCTTAGTTTTTTTTAGATATCCAATGAAAAGATATTTATCAAATCTACATGCAAGCTTGTCTGTTTTCAAATGCTTGACATAAGCCAAACATTCTCAGATCCTAAAGTGTGAGAGCACTAGCTTACGTCCAGTTCATATCTCATAGGTGTTTTACTTATAGACTTACTCAAAATTCTGTTAAATATATAACAAACTGACTTGAGTACATATCCCCAAAAAGAGATCGGTAGATTAGCAAAGGATTTGATTCTTCCTTTCAGATACACTATTATGTTATAGTGTCCCAGGAGAGATCCATTACCAGAGAATCCTATTCTTTCCTAGATATGTCAAAAATTTACTAGAGAAGTATTCATCCCCTCGGTCAGACTGAAGAGTTTTAATACTCTTTCCAGTTTATTTCTTTATCTCATTACGGAATCGTTTGAATATTTCAAATGATTTAGACTTATGTTTCATCAAGTAGACATATATATACCTAGACTGATCATCAATGAACGTAATGAAGTAGTAATACCTATCTTTAGTACTTATGTTCATAGGTCCACATACATCAGTATGTATGAGACTTAGAACTTCACAGGCTCATTCATCTTTTTCAGTAAAAGGTGACTTAGTTATCATCCTAAGAAGACAAGATTCATAGATTGACAATGATTCACAATTATTGACTTTGAGGATTCCCTCTTAGATTAACCTGTTCATCTTATTCTTGTTAATATGACCTAGCCTACAATGCCAAAGATAGACATTTGAAATATTATCTATCCTAGGATATTTATTTGACGTGTATATTACACAAGACCATGATACAATGTAAATACCATTATTTAATTATCCATTCATCATAGTAACACCACTCCAAATGATATAACAAGAATATTTCTTTATTGAAATTTCATAACTATTCTTGGCCAAAAGGCCTACAGAAATTATATTCAATAAGAAACTAGGACAAAATTAACAATCACTAAGAACAACGATATGAAAATTGAATACAAGCTTGATAATTTCTAAAGCTAGAACTGTAACAGATCTTCCATCTCCAACATTTAGGAATCTCTCACCGTCTCCAAAATCTCCTACTGGCCTAAAATCTCTGCAATGAATTACAAATATTAATAGGACTACTAGTATCTAATACCCAAGTCATAGTATCATAAATTAAAAAGTTGCAAGATGTTATCATATAATTACCTTGTCCAACAACTGCTTGCTTGTTCTTCTTATTTGGACTGTTCAGATCAAAGAAAGCTATGTATTGAGGATAGTTCCTCAATGATCCTACTTCTTACAGTAGAAGCACTCTGCCTGACTCTGGTCGGACTCAAACTTCTTGGTGTGACCCCCAGCATGCTACACCTTTTTATTTTTATTTTTCTTTCTTCCTTTCCTAAAGGGATACTGCCCCATCGAAGAAGATCCTCCCATTAAATTCATCATCTCCTTGTAGAGCTGATGATCCTTTTCAAAAGTCTACAGTAACTCTAGCAAACCGTGGTAGTTGATAGCAAGCTTCGTCATTCAACAATGACTAAGAAAGGAGAGATAGGACTTTGGCAGAGAATTCAGAATCACATCTTTTTTAAGCTATTCATGTAAGTAAAAGCTGAGCTTGTTCAGGTGCTCGATTTGTTCGATCATATACAATACATGATCGATGACCGATGCCCTCTCTCTCATTCAAGCATTGAAGATGGTACAACTAGTCTTATGTCTTTTAACATCGTTGAAAAAGCCGAAGGATTCGTTCAACACTTGTAACATCTCCTCCGACTGAGCATCCTCAAACTTGCGACTGAACTTGTCATTAATCACAGTCTGCATAATGCAACGTATCGTAGTGCGGTTATTGAGCCACTTCTGATAGGTATCTCATACCGCACTACGTGCATTCGAGATAGGCTCCTCCAGTGTCGGATCTGTCAGCACGTACAAGATCCGCTCATGTCCTAGGACTATTTTTAATTTTTGATACCAGCTATTGAAATTAGGTCCCGTCAACTTATCACTATGCAACAATGATCGGAGCGACAAAATGATAGCCATAACTACATAAAAGAAAAATAAAAAATCTAATTAATATATGAATTATTAAGCCTAAAAATTTAGACTTTAGCCTAAAGATTCTTTCACTATTTTATACAAATTGGTAGTCTCTACCTCTAATTCGAAGAATTACTTGAATTTCTTGACGGATACTAGAATCCACACAGACTGCACATGGGCCTGACTTTGGCCGGCCAACTCATGTGCATCAATGGATAGGTTTTTAATCAATTATTTTTCTAAACAACTTTTAATAATTAATTTTACCCCAGGTTACTATTCAGTAGGCTTTGGCCTTCTCTACAAGTTCTGGTTAGGTCCAACCATTAACATAACCATACTTAGTGCATCTAACTAACGAATGATTAGGTCCGACTTTGATCGGCCAATCTGACCACCCATCAGAGAAACATAAGTGAGTTATCATATTATGAATGATAATTTCAATAGCAGATAAGTATCAGACCTTTGTGCCTCCAATGATTATCAGACTAATGGATTCATTATCACTTAACTTAATAGGAGGTTATGATCTAGTTATCCCCATAACTATTTTATTTTATGGACTTAATAATTTAGAGAATTTGGTTAACACATTTTAAGAGAAAAGAAGAGATTGACTAGATAATCATAATCCTTTCACTAATTTCATCAAGTCAGATCAAAGAAGACTAGATACAAGCCAGTCTAGGGGCACCTAAATTAGTCATACTGATTTTCTAAATGACATGGGTCAACTCAAATCACTTAACGATCTAATCAAAATATAATTTATTATGTTGTCCAGATAAATGAGATCGATGGGAAGGATATGCCATTAACTCACCATGAACTCAATCTAGGTGAATAGCTCTCAATTAATGACCATCGATCAAGACTGTCAAATTTATCTTAGACATCAACTTGTTAATTAGTTTCAATTTGATCAGCCTAATAACTCAGACTCAATCACTGAGCCACAATCAATGTCCATTTGATCTACTCAAAAATATGGACTTGATTAACTACAACTATTATATTGGTTCTAGAAAAATCATGATTTAATCTAATTTAACTTTTGATTAGAGTTAATCAATTTTTCTATTTAGTCTATTTGATTCTAACTTTAGGTCTAACTCAATTAAGAGGATCTGATTTAAGCTAACCCATGTCCTCATATTTTATGCAATATCATTGGATCTTTAATTCATAATTCTTGTTGGTGCAAAAATCCACCGACGTCGAAGAAGTTGGAGTCGAGGGAGTCGCGGTCGCCGTCGGGACCTGCAAAGGAAGTCTAAATCGGAGTTGGGGGTGCTCCGATAAGATCCTCCAACGCTCAAGTCAGTTCTCTGCCTCAACAAGAATGGAGTGCTCGAACGAAAATTTTAGCAGAGTTTTGAGATAGAAATTAGAGCTTAGAGAATAACGTATCTGGGGTCTCCTTTTTATAGGCGGAGGGTGCAACAGACTGATAGCGACGTTTGTAACCGTCTGGCAGTGGGTCGTTCGGGGCCAGGAGAAGTTTGTTATGAAGAGTAGTGGAGTGGAATCGTGGCCATCACCGTGGCCTGCCACGTGGAGCCTATTGCGGGGAGTGAAGCAGTGTCCATTGTCGCAACTTGCCAGAGAGTGGAGGAGTCGCGTGGCATCCGTCGCAGAAAGTGGAGCAGAGTCATGGCCATTACTGTGGCCTGCCAGGGAGTGGTGGAGCCGCGCGGTATCCGTCGCAGAAAGTGGAGCAGAGTTGTGGCCATTACTGTGGCCTGCCAGGGAGTCCAGGACTATCGATCGAAGCTCGATTGAGGTGCCTGACGGAGAGAGATAGCTATCTATCTGAGAGGAGCTCGGATGTTGCTGGCGAACCCTCTACCATTGGGTGCCTTGGGCGTTAATACTGCAGGCGAGGGCCACTTGCCGTAGGAGCTCGGTCAGAGGCTTTCCGCAGACGAAGTTTGATTTCATACAGAATTCGACAGAGGGTCGACCGACAGTGGATGTCGGATGGCGCTGGAGAGGTTCATCTGCTGGAAGGGTCCAGCTGCTGGATTCTGTGTGCCATAGGAGTTCGTCCGAAATCTGTTCGCTACAGAAGTTCGGTCGGAGTCCGATCTCCGTAGAAGCCCGGATGGAGATCATTTGTCGAGGAATCTCGGCCGAAGCCTGCCTGCAATAGAAATTTGGAAGGAATTCGTCCATAATGGAAGCTCGGGTGAAGGCTTATAGTGGGAATCCGGCGCGGACCACTCGTAGTAGAAATTTAAAGTAGATCGTTTGTAGCAGAAGCTTAGAGTGAATCACTTGCAGTAGAAGCTCGAAGTTTGACTCTTATAGGAGTTTGGATGAGGTCTACCTGCAACAGGAGTTCAGGATGGAAGTCCGGCTCCCGTTGGAGCTCGGACGAAGTCTACCTGTTCGGGAAAGAAGATCGGCTCCCATAGGAGCCCGGACGAAGTCTACCTGTAGTTGGAGTTCGGAGAAGAAGACCGGCTCCCGTAGGAGCCTGGACGAAGTCTACCTGCAGTTGGAGTTTGGGGAAGAAGTCCGGATGAAGTCTAGAAGGTGGTCGACCATCGTAGACACTTGGATGGAGTCTGTCCGTCGTGAAAAATCCGGTCGACACTGGTGGGGGTTTATCTGTCGGCAGAACTCGAAAACATTGCGGAGGCTCGGCCGTTGGAGGGGTTCGAAAAGATGTCGCCGAAGGTCGGATGTCGGTAGAATCCCTAGAGGATCACTCCTGACACGAACTTCGGTTGGGGGGTATTTTATACCCAACACCAGTCCTCCTACTTTCGAGTTCGAGTTTCGAATGAGGAAAGTACAGAAAAATTTTCACAGCCGAAGTTGATCCCTTGAATCCCGCACACGACCGCCCTCGAAAATCCTGGCATTTAATGCGCGCGTGCCGGAGTCTTTTTTCAGTTAGGGCAATCCGAAGAGTCCTTTCAGAATTTTTGCTGGAGCGTAATCCCAAGCGTCACACCATAATGGTCCTGCCAGTAGTCAGCCCTACGCCACGGTGAATAGGACACGTGGTGGGCATTGGTTGACCTAGGGATATCCGCCACCATAACTGCATCAGGCCCCATCGCTTATTTAAATCCCCTCCTTCCCTCCAGGGACTTCATTTCGCCTGAGAGTCCAGACGACGCCTTTCTTCTGTCTGAGAGTTTAGCCACCCATCGGTGCCCTTTTTGACCCCAAACATTCTTCGTGCCAATCTTCATCATCTCCGCCGGCTCCCCACCGCCTTCAGTCTTCCGAGCCCTTTCGAGGAGTTCTCTCGTCGGGGCTTCTGCCCCAGAGGTCAATCTCGAGAGGATGCTATGGATCGAGAGGAGTAGGAGGGAGGAAACAGTGGCCTGCAAGTTCGGCGGCTGTCGAACTGCCACTGAGGGTTCCCACAGCTTCGAAGGGGGCTCGAGGGAGAATTCTTTCGGCAACAGGGATTTAATAACGGAACCAACCGGTGAGCGCGTCCTGCCCGAGAATTTCGAGATAGTTGAACAGGACGACATCGGTCAAGAGGGTAGAGTTGCCGTCATAAGCTATGGCAGGTTTCTTGACGTCGTCGGGGTCGAGGGACCAGAGGCGGTCGGCGCTGACGGTGGGATAGTAGAACTTGTTGCAGGGGCAGTGGAAGTAGCGCATGTCGACCTCACCGAAGTACCTAGGACGGCGATTGTCAGGGAGCACACGGTGGTGGTGCATGCCTCCGACGTCATCGCGGCCTCCAGGGTACTTTCGGTTCTTCCCGATACAGGTCGTCGTTGCCGCTGTCGTCGCTGCCACCGCCCCTTGAATTCTATCCCCCCTTTTCCCCCTAGGGTTGGGGTTTCAGCAATGGAGCGAACGAGGCGGGGGGCGAGAGCCGATGGATTTATCACACGCACTGAGAAATACTGCTGAGAAGGATGGAACCGGAAGGAGAAGTCGAAAGCTTGAAGCGGTCTCTAATGTATTCTTTTCAAGTCTTATAATAATGTTCTTTTTTCCTCGGTCCTTAGGGCTTTGTAACGTACACCTTGTTAATCAAGAATGAAAAGGAGATTTTTGTTACCTTGTCCGCGCTTTGCGTCAAATTGTCGCCTGCCGAACTTTTTTCATTCACTATTGTTATTGTTGTATCCCCCCCCTTTTTTTTTTTCTTTTTTTGTCCGATGCCAATGTTGCCTGGAGGTTCCTGGTCGTCGCCACGTCGGCTTGCTTTTCTTGTCATCTTTCTTCTTCAGCCTCAAGGGCCCTGTAATGCATACTTAGTTAATGACATGAGAAGGGAATTTTCCGTTACCTCTTTTACTCACGTGTTGAATTATCGTTTGCCGAGCTTCTTTCGACTTTTGCCTTGCTTGATATCGATGCCATTCGAAGGTACCCGATCGCCGTCACATTGACCCATCCTTTTGTTTATGGCCACAGATTTGTCCGGGACCACTCGAGTTTGACGCCTCTTTCAGAGTTCGAGCCCGGAGGTCTGAGCTTCTCGTCTCCCCGAGGAAGCCGTCTTATCCTCGGCCTGTGTTGAGAGCTCTCTTGGAGATCGAAGATTTTGATAAGAACCCCAATCCTCGCTGAGATGAGGTTCCCTGTATCTTTGATGTAGTTTGTTTTCTATTTGTCGCTGATGCAGTTTGTCGCTTTCCTTTTTAACCCCCCTCTCCTTTTTCTTTTCTTTTCTCGAGTGAGGATTTTTCCTCTGCTCTTAGTGGGGTCGTGGGAGCGTGGAGGGGTCGTTGAGAAAGTTTTCTTTTTCTTATCTGGTCTTGAATGACCGGACCTTAGTTGGTGTCAGGACGAGGTTCTTCTCCTATTTCTGATGTAATCAGTTTCAGCTCAGGTTAGGACGAGGTTCTCCTTCTGTTCCTAATAGGACTGTGGGGGCACATATGGGCATCGCAGGGCCTCTCCCCCCATCCGATCTAAGAGTAACCGGGCCTTCGACTTTGCTCATGTTAGGGCGAGGTTCTCCTCCTGTCCCTAATAGGGCTGTGGGGGCACATAAGGGCGTTGTAGGGCCTCTCTCTCCATCTGGTCTTAAGAGCAATCGGGCCTTCGACTTTGCTCATGTTAGGGCGAGGTTCTCCTCCTGTCCCTAACAGGGCTATGGGGGCACATAAGGGCATTGTAGGGCCTCTCCCTCCATCCGGTCTTAAAAGCAACTGGGCCTTCAACTTTGCTCATGTTAGGGCGAGGTTCTCCTCCTGTCCCTAACAGGGCTGTGGGGGCATATAAGGGCGTTGTAGGGCCTCTCCCCCCATCCGGTCTAAGGGTAACCAGGTCTTCGCCTTTGCTCATGATAGGGCAAAGTTCTCTTCCTGTCCCTAACAGGGCTATGGGGGCACATATGGGCATTGCAGGGCCTCTCCCCCCACCCGATCTAAGTGTAATCGGGCCTTCGATCGTGTCGAGATGAGGTTCTCTTCCTGCTCCCGACACGATTTGTTTCGATTGTCCTGTTGATATAGGCTCGTGCCAAGAGAGAAGACATGTGGATATAAAATTTTTATTTAAAGTAAAGTTATCGGTAGTACATTCATAAATTTTTCGAGCTCCATGGTCGCGGGAGGTCTGCTCCTTCGAGCTCCTTGAGGTAGTAAGTTCTGGGCCGGACTACCTCCTTGACTTCGTACGGGCCTTCTCAATTTGGGGCAAGCTTTTCTCTATCCTGAGGTTGCGAGACAGCGGCTCGTCGAAGCACTAGGTCTCCCGCTCTAAAGACTTTATTTTTTACCCGGGAGTTGTAATAGCGGACGACTTTCTGTCTGTAGGCTGCCATCCGAACTTGAGCTACCTCCCATTTTTCTTCTAACAAGTCGAGGTTGGCTTTAAGACCTTGCAAATTGTGATGTTCGTTGAATGCCACGACTCGTGCCGATGGAAGTTTGAGCTCAATTGAGATAACAGCCTCCGTTCTGAAGGCTAGGGCGAAGGGGGTCTCCCCCGTGGGAAACCTTTGGGTAGTTCGGTACGCCCACAACACATGATAAAGTTCGTCTGTCCAAGTTTTCTTCGCTTTTTTGAGCCTTGTCTTGATTCCTTGCAGTAGAGTTCTGTTGGTCACTTCGGCTTCGTCGTTGGCCTGAGGATGGGCTACCGATGTGAAGTTGTGGAAGATGTTTAGGTCTTCACAAAATTTGATGAATCATGCTCCCGCAAATTACCGCCTATTATCAGTAATTAGGATCCTCGACAGGCCGAACCTACAAACGATTGACTTCCAGACGAAGTCTTGCACTTTAGCTTCTGTGATTTTCGTTAGCGGTTCGGCTTCAACCCACTTGGTGAAATAGTCAATTGCTACCAGGAGGAACTTTCTCTGCCCCGACGCCACGGGAAAGGGTCCAAGGATATCCATTCCTCATTGCGCAAATGGCCATGGGGCGTGATTTATGTCACAAATTGACATAAAAAGTATCAATTAATATCTAAATTATCTAACTTTATTAGGAAATTGATACTTGTTATTATATTTTGCAGAAGAAGAGGTCATCAATAGAAAGAACAAGGAAAGAAGATTCCAACGGCGCAAATTTTACGCAAAACGAAGTTAAATTGACCCAGGAATTGAAGAATGAAGAAAGAAGACTCAATTGGGTCAAACCCGAGTCAAATCAGGTCAAAATTGGTCAAAAATCAATTGATTTGGTGATCTGGTTAGCCGCCTGGTCTGCAGCAACAGGCGCCTGGACCATGGACCCATCGACGCACCATAAACCAGCCAATCAGCGAGTCTCGGCTCACCGCAACGCATCGCGAGCCCGATCCACGCGCGCGGTCCAGGGCTCATGAGGAGAGAGAAGAAGGTCCGAAGGGCAACCTGGTAACTTCACATCACTCGATGGTCCGATCTTCTCTGATCAAGATCCAACGCTCCATATTTTTGCGCCATCGGACGGCCACCATCGCAGCCGGTCAAGATCCAACCGTGATCAAGGCAATCGCAAGAATCAATAAACACTAGGACAACACGAGATCCTTCTGCAGCACGATCCAACGGACGAAATCTTTCAGCGCCTTGATCGGATGGTCCGCAATGCATCCGACCTGATTCCATCTCTACAGCACGATCCAACGGCAGCGCTTCACCCAGATCATGATCCGACGGCCTAGAATCGCTCCCGGTTTGATTTATCTGATGAATTGGGTCCTTTAGATGAAGATCGGATGGCTGAAACAATTTCTAGAGTTTCTTGATGGATTTAAGTGCTTTTTGAGCGAGATTTGAGCCCTTAAACCCTCCTAACAGCCCTCTAAAACCTCTTAGTCCCACATCTAAAGTTTTGAAAACCTTATAACCCCCAAATGCCTATAAAAAGCCCCCAAAGGCCCTTGTTTTAATGATTCTTGCTTTCCAATCAAGCTTGTAACCCTAGATAGTGGGGTTTTTAGCTTTCTTCTCAAGCCTCGAGCTTTAAAGTTTTTATAATAAATTTTTTTTATATAAAATCTTATTTTTATGTAATTTTATCTCTTTACATTATGCAATTTATTTTTCTTGCAATTAGGATAGTTTAATTTATGCAATTTAATTTTATGCAATTAGGTTAGTTTAAATTATGTAGTTTAAATTTATGCAATTAGGATAGTTTAATTTATGAAATTAGGGTAGTTTATTTTTCTGCATTTAAATTTTGCAAGTAGATTTAGATCATGTCTAGCTAAGCATCTCTTCTAGGGTTTGCGATGAAGCTAGATCATGAGTAGGGGTTTTACATAGGGTTCTTTCTTTTTCTTAGAGTTTCTTTTTCTTCTCTTTTGCCAAAATTTTTGATGAACTACAGTTGGGTCAGAGTCCCTTCATAGTTCATGCTTGATTCAGTGCATAGGAGAAGAAAACCCTAAGGGATCCTAGTTACTACTCCCCTGTAAAGAATCTTGATGGGTTATCGTTGGGCCTTAGTCCCTTCATAATCTATGCTTAGAAAAGATAAGAGGAGTAGTCGTTAGGATCAATAAGAAAAATTCTAGGTAGAATTCTCTAATCTAGATCTAGTGGATTCAAAAAACCTAGATCCTTAGTCTTATTGTCTTTAGCAAACAACTTTCGATTTTCGATTTTCGTTAAAGCTCGCTTGAGTATAGATTTGAAAATCATTTTTAAACCAAGTCTCTGTGGGATCGACCCGTACTCGCTGGTCGTGCTACTCTGCACACTGTGCGCTTGTGGTTTTATAACAAATTTTAAGATTTGCACATCAAGTTTTTGGCGCCGTTGCCGAGGATTTGGCGTTTTAAATTATTTTCAAATATTTGTTCTTCGTGCTTTATAACTCTCTTTCTTTTTTCTTTAGGTTTCTAGATTTAGTTGGTGATTGCTGAAAAACTCAGGTACGCTTCTAATTTTTCTTTTATTATTTTTAGTTAATTACTTTTCCTTTTAGACCTAATCATTTGAATTTACTTAATCACAAAAAAAAAAATAAAAAAAAAACAAAAGACATTTCATAATCGTGAAGTAAAATATCAAAAAAAAAAATTCTAAATTAAAATCTTTTACATTCTTGGTCATCTTGTTTATTTGCATTTGCATTTTCATAATTAATCTAAGGGCATCAACCCATTAACAAGATAAGGTGGGATTTCATTACCCTTCCTTAGCCAAAAACCATCTCCATCATATTGCATTACCTAGACCTTTAATCTTAAAATCAATTAGACGTCAACCTTAAGGAATTCGAGCTCAATAGGACAAGGAACCCTAAGAGTTCTACTAAGTTTGAGTTGTTTGATTAGTTGGTGTCTAGGCAAGTCCTTGAGGGTGGTTTGTTAAATTGGTTCAGTTGCTGGCCTGGCCAACTCGTTTGGTGTCTAGAAAGGCAACGATGAGTGAACCTCCCACCTCTTATACTTACTGGCTAACTAGTTGATCAATCTCCATTGGAAGGCTTGAAGGGTCATCTTGGAACAGTTAGGAGCTGTCTAGATTTAGGTTAACCCTAGGATAGATTGAGTTTAATTTATTGTTTCACTTGTTTGAAAAATAAAAAAAAATTATTAAAATTTAAATTAATTTGGTTACTTTTCTTTAGATTTAGGACTCCTTAGGATCTTTTCTTTAGAACTTTTTCTCTTTTCTTTCTTTTTCTTATACATAAAATTTTTTAAAAAAAAATTGTATAAACATCGAGAACCGTACACCTCGTGTGTGGAGAAGAGTGTCGGGTCGTCTAGTTAGAATTGAGTCAATTCCTGTTGTTCCAATGGCTGAACCAATCCAACCCATGACCCTTAAGGATTTGTGTTATCCAGTTGGCTCCATCCAACCATCTTGTATCAGGTTGCCACAACCCACAGCTAACAATTTTGAAATCAAACCTCAAATCATAAATATGCTTCCAAAATTCACAGGATTAGAGGATGCTTATATATTTATTAGAGAATTTGAGGAGGTATGTGCAACCATGAAACTGCAATTACAGAGGATGAGGTCAAACTTAGATTAATCAACTTTGCCCTTAAGGATAATGCTAAGAAGTGGCTTTATAGTCTGCCAAACATTCTGTCACTACCTGGGAGGGCTTTGTGAGAATATTTTTGAAAAAGTATTTCCCCATCATAAAACAGCTAGGATTAGGAATGAAATAAATCAATTTTACCAACTAGCTGGTGAATCATTTTGGAAGTACTTTGATCGTTTCAAGAATCTTTTGACCCAATGCCCACACCATGGAATAGAAACTTGGAGACTATGCCAGATCATCTATGAGGGGTTAGATTCAAACTCAAGAACCATGCTAGAGTCCATGTGCCAAGGCCAATTTATGGACAAAGAAACTACTGAAGCTTGGCAATTCTTAGAAGACCTAGCCGAGAAAAATTTACAGTGGGAAACAACTAGGGAACCTGATAAAGCTACACCTTCAAGAGGAGGAATGCATCAAATTCAACCAACCCTAGCATCAGAGGCCAAGATTGCAACCTTAACACGTAGATTGGAAGCCTTAGAATTACAGAGACCAGCCAATGTAAATCAAATATCTGCACCCATGTGTAAAGGGTGCAATGCACCAGACCATGTCTTAGAAGAATGTTCCTACTCGAATGAGTGTGCACAGGTGAATGCCACCTATCAAGGACCATTGAACAATCCTTATGCACCCACATATAACCCAGGTTGGAGGAATCACCCGAATTTCTCATGGTCCCAGAATCCTAATGTAGGCAATCCAAATTTCAATCAGCAAAATCTAAGGTCCAACCCAGTGATGAACAACCCGCCAGGCTTCCATGATAATGACAAGAAAATTACCTCTTTAGAGAAAAGCCTAGAAGCCATGATGAAGACACATACCAGCTTTATGCAAACCACGGGTCAACTCATAAATAATAACACCCAAGCTATAGCCCGTCTGGAAATGCAAGTAAGTCAGCTGGCTTCGACCATTAGTGAACGAGAACATGGTAGGTTACCTAGCCAACCTGAGCCAAATCCTAGGAACCAAAATGGTCCACGACCCCAACAAGGAAACCAAGTTAATGGTGTAAATGCCATTCATACCTTAAGATCGGGAAAACAAATAGACAATAAGGTAGTTGCACTTGATGATATAGAGGACTCATCTGCCGAGTCACCTTCTAAAACTACTACCTTTCAACCTCAAGCACCAGAAACTGAAAATTCACCTAGTCCAGTACTTAAAAGTCCTAGAGCTCCTTTTCCAAACAGACTGAAATCCAATAAATCTGAACATTTAGACAAAATTTTAGAGGTATTTAAACAAGTCCAAGTTAATATTCCTCTTTTAGATATAATCCATCAGGTTCCAACTTATGCCAAATTTTTAAAAGATCTTTGCACTAGGAAAAGGACCACTAATGTACCAAAGAAAGTATTTTTGGCTGCAAGTGTCAGTTCATACCTATCTAGCCATGTGCCAATTAAATATAAGGACCCTGGAGCTCCAACAATTTCTTGTGTTATTGGAGAAACCAATATAAAAAAGGCCTTGCTAGATCTAGGAGCTAGTGTGAATATCCTTCCATATTCGGTGTATGAGCAACTAGGATTAGAAAAACTTCAACCTACTGGGATCACATTACAGTTAGCCGATAGATCTCTCAGGATCCCTAAGGGAATGGTCGAGGATGTTCTGATAAAGGTTAAAATTTCATTTTTCCTATAGATTTTATTATTTTAGAGACTGAGCCAGTTGCGAATCCTAAAGGACATATACCTGTCATTTTAGGAAGACCATTCTTAGCTACGGCCAATGCTGAAATCAATTGTCGAAATGGTCTAATGAAGTTATCCTTTGGGAATATGACCATTGAGCTTAATATTTTTAACTTAGAACAGGAATCCTCTTCTCATGCTGATGTCAATGTAGTCCAAGATGGTATTTATGAATCCATTGACATTAGTGATGATGAAGTCGACCTAGAGTCTAACCCCTGGTTAATCCATGAGTCTGAGGATGTCAATGAAATACTTAAAGAAAATCAGATTAATCAGGAATCGACACTTCCTACTGAACCAATCATTGAGATGGTGAAATCATCACCTAAACCATCGATAGAGGAAGCACCCATTTTAGAACTGAAATCCCTCCCAGAACATCTCAAGTATGCATATCTAGGACCCAAAGAAACTTTGCCTGTAATTATTGCATCAGACCTAGATCCCAAGCAAGAGGAGGAGTTAGTGTCAGTTCTAAAAGCAAATCAAGAAGCAATAGGTTGGACCATAGCAGATATCAAAGGAATAAGCCCTTCTATAGTTCAACATAGAATATACTTAGAGGAAGAGGCTAAACCAACAAGAGAAGCCCAAAGAAGGCTTAATCCAGCTATGAAGGATGTAGTTAAAAAGGAGATTCTGAAACTCCTAGATAGTGGAATAATTTATCCTATTTCTGATAGCTCTTGGGTAAGCCCAGTTCAAGTAGTACCCAAGAAATCTGGGGTAACAGTGGTCCAAAATGATGCAAACGAACTTATCCCAACTAGGACCCAAACGAGATGGAGGGTCTGTATAGACTATAGAAAGTTGAATGCTGCGACAAGGAAAGATCACTTTCCTTTGCCATTTATTGATCAAATGTTGGAAAGACTAGCCGGACAAGAGTTTTACTATTTTCTTGATGGATACTCCGGTTACAACCAGATCCCCATAGTCGTTGAAGATCAAGAAAAGACTACATTCACTGTCCATTTGGTACTTTTGCCTATAGACGAATGCCCTTTGGACTATGTAATGCACCGGCAACCTTCCAGAGATGCATGATCAGCATGTTTTAAGATATGATAGAACGATTTCTAAAAATTTTTATGGATGACTTTTCTGTTTTTGGCCTAACCTTCTCCGAGTGTCTGAATCACCTGCAATTAGTTCTAGAACGATGTAAGGAAAGCACTTAGTTCTCAACTGGGAAAAATGTCAATTTATGGTCAAACAGGGAATAGTTCTTGGCCATGTCATTTCTAAAAAGGAGATTGAAGTGGACAAGGCCAAAATAGATCTAATTGCAAGTCTTCCACCACCTAAATCTGTGAAAGAAATACGTTCATTTTTAGGTCATGCTGGATTCTATAGAAGGTTTATTGTCAACTTTAGCAAAGTAGCACGTCCACTGACTAATCTTTTGGCAAAGGATATCAAATTTGAATTTACTCATGAGTGCTTGGAATCTTTTGAATTTCTAAAAAAAGCACTTGTATCAGCTCCAATCATTCATCTTCCTGTCTGGTCTGAACCATTTGAATTAATGTGTGACGCGTCCGATCATGTTGTGGGCGCAATCTTAGGTCAACGGATAAATAAGCTGCCTAGAGTGATATATTACGCAAGTAAAATCTTAAATGATGCGCAGCTTAACTACACCACAACTGAGAAGGAGTTCCTTGCTGTTGTCTTTGCTTTAGAGAAATTTAGATCTTATTTAGTTGGGACCCACACCATTGTTTACACCGATCACTCAACCATTAGACATCTCCTAGCTAAGAAGGATGCCAAGGCACGCTTAATCAGATGGATTTTGCTCCTTCAAGAATTTGACCTAGAAATTAGGGACAAAAAGGCACTGAGAACATTGTAGCAGATCATTTGTCCCGAATTCCAGTCACACCATCTAGTGAACCACCCATCAATGAATCTTTCTTAGATGAGCAACTCATGTCTGTGTCTACTGAACCTTGGTTTGCTGATATTGTAAATTATTTAGCCATAGGTAAGATACCTTCTCATTGGACTAAGCAGGATAAATATAAATTCTTTGCCCAAGTGAAGTATTTCATTTGGGATGATCCTTATCTTTTTAAACAATGTCCTGATCAAATTATTAGAAGGTGTATGCCAGATAATGAAGTCATGAATATTTTATCTTTTTGTCATGATCAAGCATGTGGGGGTCACTTCGCGTCTAAGAAAACTGCTGCTAAGGTTCTCCAATGTGATTTTTATTGGCCCAATTTGTTTAAGGATGCTCATGAATATTGTAAAAGTTGTGCTCAATATCAGAAAATGGGTCAAATCACCAAGCGACACATGATGCCACTCAACCCAATCTTGGTAGTTGAAGTTTTTGATGTTTGGGGGATCGATTTCATGGGACCATTTTCAAATTCCTTTGGAAATGAATATATTCTAGTAGCAGTTGATTATGTTTCAAAATGGGTAGAAGCAATTGCATGTAGAACACCCGATAGCAAAATGGTCATTAAGTTTCTTAAAGAAAATATTCTCTCCCGTTTCGGTATTCCTAGGGCAATCATTAGTGATCGGGGAACCCATTTTTGTAACCGACCTTTTGCAATATTGATGAAAAAGTATAATGTCACCCACAAATTGGCCACACCATATCATCCTCAAACTAGTGGGCAAGTTGAAGTGTCAAACCGACAAATCAAACAGATCCTGAAAAAAACTGTTAGTGCCAATAGAAAGTATTGGTCTTTGAAATTAATTGATGCACTTTGGGCATATCGAACCGCTTTCAAAACCAATCTAGGAATGTCTCCTTATAGGATTGTGTTTGGTAAACCATGTCACTTGCCTATTGAGATAGAACACAAAGCCATGTGGGCCATCAAACAACTAAATACAAATTTGAACGACGCTGGAAACCATAGGAAGCTTCAGTTGAATGAATTAGAAGAACTTAGAAATGAAGCCTATAAAAATGTAAGGATATACAAGGAACGAACCAAAGCATTTCATGATCAATCAATTATGAGAATAACTTTCAATATCAGACAAAAGGTGCTCTTATATAACTCTAGATTACATCTGTTTCCAGGAAAGCTTAGGTCTAGATGGACAGGACCATTTTTAGTAAAGAAATTCTTTTCACACGAAGCTGTTGAGATAGAAAACCCAAGTAATGGTGTTATCTTTAAAGTTAATGGTCAACGATTAAAACCATTCTTGGAATTACCTGTCGAGACTGTTGAAGATGCCATGGTTCTTTATGAACCAACTTATTCTGATTAAATTGCTTCGAGGTTTGGTCTGGCTGAAGACATAAAACTTAGCGCTTCTGGGAGGCAACCCAGCTTATTTAATTTCTAATGCTTTCTTTGTTTTCAGTTTGCTTAGGACAAATAAATTAGATAAACTCCATTGGGGACAATGTCGGTCAAGTTGGGGGGAGAGCTTGAACAAAATCAGGTGTTATCATTTCTTTTTCCTTCCACTATGAGTTATTTCTTGCATTTAATATATTAAAAAAAAATTTGAAATAAATTAATCTAGAAAAGAAATAAGAGTAAGTTAGAAAGTATTTGCTAATAAATGTAGTGAGTCACGGAGAAGATTAGCTGGTTAGACTCTTGGTGGCCTAGGTCATTTAAAGACTATTAGCACTTTCAATTGCACAGCACACTAACAAGGTAAAGTAGGTGTTAATTGTAAGGCCAATTAAGGATTTGAGTATTATTTAAATTAGATAATTTTCTCTACAACCCAATTGAAGAAATTTGAATTTAAGGAAAGAGCTACCTGCCTGAAATAAAATGCAAAACACAGAGTAAATATGGATTGCCCTAAGCCCAGTAATCGGATCTCTTCACCTAAGTCAAGTGTTGAGATTCGCATCAAACGGTGGTGGGAAGGCCAGGATGCTCAGCAAAGAAAAAAAAATAGTGTGAAAGCTACCTTAGTTCTTTGTTTAATCTGGGGTGTATAGAAAATTAATCGAACTAAGTTATGAAAAATGATACAATTGGCCTGTACAAGTTAATACTGAAATACTAAGTTAGTTATCACTCACACAAGTGCTATAAAACTTTAAGTGTGCTCTAAGAAAGCTCCTAAGTAGACTGACTACCGATTCTAATTCGAAGCTCATTACTTAGTAATACTAGAAAACTTCTTGAATTTCGATCTTAAATTAATTTACAAAGGAAGGATCTTTTTGGAATATGATCTTATTTTGGTACATTGCTAAGGGACTAGCAATGATTAAGTTGGGGGGTGTGATTTATGTCACAAATTGACATAAAAAGTATCAATTAATATCTAAATTATCTAACTTTATTAGAAAATTGATACTTGTTATTATATTTTGCAGAAGAAGAGGTCATCAATAGAAAGAACAAGGAAAGAGAATTCCAACGACGTAAA
>NC_025994.2:72823369-72880701 GCF_000442705.2 Elaeis guineensis
TCACCGCAATTTGATCACCGTCAGGGGGTTCTGATCGTCACGTCACAGCCACATAAATGTCTGGCCTCTGCGGATCATCCACACGAAGCTCCCATTTGATCAGCTCCTCACGAATGCTAGTTCGTGATTTCACCCTTTTGATGGCAGATATTGATCGAACTTCTTCGAACAATGTGTGCCGACTCTTCAGATGCTCTGGATCATTTGCACGATTGCTTGAGAGGCTGATGGATCTCTCTCTGAAATTTGGTGGACTCACGACACTCGTGGCACACCAATCTCACTTCCCAAACCCTAGGTAGAAACCCTAGGGTACACACTAGAAATCCTGCGCTCAATTTTCTTTCTTTTCTTTTTTTTTTCTCTCGGTTTTGGACCTTCACCTTGCGCACAAACTTTCCTCACGCCCCAAAGTTTCTCTCCTAAAATTTTTACGCACGTCCCACCTTTCTCCTCTTTTTAAAACAACGTCGAACATGTCTTATCCGCGTGAGAGGATAAAGATAAGTGGTTGCACATTTGAATTCAAATCAAATTTGAATTCAAACGAAAACCAACTTATTCCTATCCTTTTGGGCATGAGAAGAGAAGGGGTGTGGCTCTTTGTGCGTGAAAAATGTTTCACAAGAAACCTTTTCTCGTGTAAGTAATGTGGCGCACAAAATGGATAAGGATGAAGGGGCAAGTGATAAGTTATCCATTCAAATTCAAACATGCTTTGAATTTGAATGGCTAACTAATTATTTTATCCATCCATATGGCGCACAAATGAGGGCGTGGCGAAGGGTTTTGCGTGAGAAAAATTTCACGAGAAGTTTCTTCTCGTGAATTCAAATGGGTGCAAGGAAGTTGGGTGTCGCAAGGAATTTAAAACAAGGTGGTTTGATTCAAATTGAGCCAACCTAGTTTAAAATAGGTTAAGCACAATTAGATCAGATTAAACCCAACATAATTAGGTTTAATTAAGCTCAATAAAATCTTAATCAAATTAAAAATTAACTAAACCTAACCCCTGATCAAATCAGAGACTAAACCACCTTAGCGATTAGGTCAACATTTAACCTAATCGGGTCAATCCAAATTGAATCCAATTCAATTGGACTTGATCCAAAAATAATTACTCAATCAAATTGAGTTAATTAACAATCAAATCACTAATTAAACCTCTCATAAATATTGAGTCCAAATCCGATGGGCAATCAGGCATCAGAGACCATCGATATGAAACCCTGATCAAAGAGTTCAAATTTCAAATTCAAAATTTAAAATTCAAAATTTTGACCCCGGTACCCAAAATGTATGGAACTCATGATCAGAGAATCCTAATTCTCAATCATAGAGTCCCAGACACATAAGACTCATAATCAGCCATCTGATCAGAAAGGAATCACTAATGTGTGTGACCCCGCAGGTTCGAACCTAAGCCGGTAGCACAGGAACCAATTCCTGTACTAATCAAAGTGACCATCTAGCAATGGTACCCAATGATCGGATAGATCGAATAATCGCAATCGTAATATTCAGAATCTACGTGAATATGGTTACCGTATAATTCATCCCTTTTGACCCCTGTGTTTAGGACGACTCAGGATTAAACTGTCAACCCTGATGATATCAACCGAATCGTGCTCAACTCAATTAGTCCTGTGACTCCTCACTAGGACTACCCTGGTCAAGGTTTTACTAAATTGAAACACGACTGTACACAGCTCCTAAACTGGAGTGGTTAATCCCATCTTGACACACGCACCGATAAGTCAAGTACTTGACTACACCCAGCAGCTTTCCGTCATTGAATTAAAAATTCAGGTAGTACAGTGCCTAAGTGCAGTGAGTTGCTTGCAAGTCACCGTGGCGGTCTCAGATCGGAGGAACATTTATACCCATATCCCATCGGAGCAAATCTTGACAGCAGAAATAGCTCCGGAGTTGGTCACGTTCAGTGCAGATGTACCATTACATCTCACCTGTATGCCATACCAGTGTCTCCACACTCTTTGGTTATGAGGATAACCAACCCATATGGCACACAATGACCTATGCTCGATAAACGTTGTCGTCCTTGGTAACAACGTATCATTTGGTCGCAAACATGTTTAAGGACTAAGCGACAAATCTTCCTTTGTCGAGTCTAAATAGTCCTAAGGACTTTACCACAACACAGAAGTTCATTAGAAGATGAAACATTTGTGATAAAAAAATATCAAAATAACTTTTATTTATTTATAATTCATGTACTAATACAAAAGGAGCACAACCGTCAACAGGCTGACGATCGGCTTTGGGACACTATTCCCAACATATATGACCCATGAATGTGAGAGCAAGGCATAGTGCTTCATATTTCATCATATTTATAGATGATGTCACTTGTTTTGGTCATATCTATTTGATTTCTCATAAGTCTGAAGTATTAGAATACTTCAAATATTATACGATTTTTATTGAGAATCATTTAGATAAAATAATAAAAATTTTAAAAATTGATCAGAGAAGGAAATATCTATTTGAACAATTTAAATATCTATATGATAAAAAGGGCATAAAAAAGTATTTGACCATTCCTAAAACTCCACAATAAAATGGTGTGGCCAAAAGGAGAAATAGGGCTCTATTAGAAATAGTCAGATCTATGATGGTTCAAGCTAATCTTTTCATTTTATTTTGAGGAGATGCATTACTGACTTCTATCCATGTATTAAATCGGATGTCCTCCAAATCAGTTACTTTTACTCCATATGAGTTATGAATAGAAAGAAAATCGGATCTAACTCATCTTTGACCGTAGGATCAAAAGCTTATGTTCATGATTCTTCTTGCAAGTATGAAAAATTAGATCTTAGAGGAATGAAATATATTTTTATAAGATATCCTGAACACTCGAAAGGATATGTGTTCATTGATGAACATTCAGATGGAGGAGTAACTAGAATGTAATCAAAAGACATCATATTTTTAGAGAATGATTTTCCTAGCAAGGGTGAGGTAAATAAAGAATTTTGATTAAAGATGGAAGACTTTGACCATATATCAGAAAAAAAATATTGAGATAGAAAAAGAAATACCTCAATCTCTTGATCTGAATAGGAGCAGTACATTACCTAATGATCAAGCTCCACACATACGAAGAAGTACTCATCAAAGTATTCTTCGACGATGTTTTGAAATCGAGAAAAAAACTTTTATGATAGCTTCACATGATGAAGAAGAGCCTAAATTAATAAGTGAAGCTCTAACATGTCCTACTAAGGAATAATAGAGTCAATGAAAATTAACCATATCAGGGACATGGTTGATCTACCACAATGATGCAAAAATATTGAGAATAAGTAGATTTTCGAAATCAAATGACAGATGGATCCATTGAGAGGTATAAGGTGCATTTAGTGATGAAAGACTAACCCAACAGGAAGGTATAGATTATGAGGAAATATTTTCACCAGTGATACGTTTTATGTCAATTTGCCTAATCTTGGCTATAATAGCTCATTTAGACTTAGAGTTATATTAAATGGATGTGAAGACATCTTTTCTTAATAAAAAACTGGATGAAGAAATCTACATAAAGCAATCTACAGGTTTTATAGTTAAAGGTTAGGAAAATAAAGTTTGTAAACTCAAAAGATCTATTTACGATCTTAAACAATCATCTAGATAGTGGTATATAAACTTTTACAAAGTTGAGCATCTAATGACTTTGATATGATCGATGAAGATCATTGCTTTTATATCCAACATCAACAAGATAAATTTGTGATTTTATCGCTTTATGTTAACGACATAATGTTAGTTGAAAATGATAAGAAGTTTGTCAATATCATCGAAGGATGGTTATCTTCAAACTTTGAAATGAAAGATATGGAAAAAGCTACAGATATATTTGGAGTTAAAATTTATGAGATCATTTTAGAAAATTATTGGCTTTTTCATAAAAATCTTATATTAAAAAAATTCTAGAATGATTTAATATGCAAGATTGTAATCCCATGAATACTCTTACTACTAAGAGCGAGTGCCTAAGCCTCGAAATATGTTCTAAGATGCCAAAAGAAAAGAAAGAAATAACTAAGATTCCTTACTCTAGTACTATTAGAAATCTTATACATACGGCTATATGCACTAAACTAGATATATGTTATGTCGTAGTCTTACTAAGCTATTATCAATCAAATCTTGATAAGATGAACTAGAAAATAGTCAAAAAGATCCTGAGATACCTCAAAAGAACTACAGATCATTCTTTATGTCACTAAGAAAATGGTTTGTACTTAGTCTGATATTCAGACGCAGATTGGGTAGGAGATCTGGATGGACGTAAATCTACTTCTAGCTATGTTTTCTTTCTTAATAATGATGCTATTTCATGAAATAGCAAGAAACAAAATTACATTGCATTGTTTATAATGAAAGCTAAATTTATAACATGTTCAGCAACAATGTAAAAAGTAGTTTTGTTAAGGAGGTTCTTATAAAGTTTATATATAAAAAAGAATATTGCTAAACCAATGACTATTTATTGTGATAGCCAAGCAATGATTGTTTATATGAAGGATCTTAAGTATCATGGAAGAATCAAGTAAATAGATATAAAGAATAATTTTATGAGAGATATTATAGCAAGAAAAGAAGTGGTCTTACAATACATTTCTACACATATGATGTGAGCTGATCCATTTACAAAATCAATACCAAGGGATGTGTTTAAAACACATATGTAGTCAATTGATTTGCATAGAATATGATGTACTACATTGTAAAGAACCAACAATCTTACATTGTAATATTTTCAATTAATGAAATACAATATCTTATTCCATTTATTAATATTTGTGTGATTATATAGAAGAAAAGTATAATCATAATACTAGCACAAATATATATGAAATTTAAAAAGTATATCACTAGGCTGAGGTTGGCTCTCTCACATGAGCAACCACCTCAGGCACTAGGAAAGCATGCTTAGATGAGATACATATACACTTGTTTAAATTAGAGACATTTGAAAGAGAATTTAAAAGTGAATACATACATACAAACATACATACATACATACATACATACACACACACACACACACACACACACACACACACACACACACACACACATATATATATATATATATATATATATATATATATATATATATATATATATATATATATATGATTTAAGTATCACTTTGACTAAAAGTCAAGATGAGGTCCATATTTATATGATTTATATTATCTTGGATCGAACATGATGATCCCACAATCATGTTAGCCTATGGTATAATAGATGCCAGATACAAGATCTCTAATAGGTTAAGGTCAATAACTGCATGGAGAATTTGGGTTAAACATAGAGAATTGTCTTGATTAAGATCTATATGGTATTTAAGATTAAAAATAAATAACATGACATATGCTTCTTAGTGGAGAGATAACACCGTAACACATATTCCATACCGTATGTGCAAAGATGACCAATGAGGAAAATGAGGTTAAAATTAAAGAAATCCCATCCTCACTGTATAAGTTCCTCAAAACTAAAAGTCTAATTTGATTTCAGTATTGCTCTTATAACTTTTGACTATACTTTGACGTGATGAATCAATATTTGCTACTTTAACAAGTTTTCGATAATGATGGAATAATTAACCATATGAGGCATATCTAGAAAAATAGTTAATCTGAAACTGATAAGTATGAGAATGAAAAGGAAGACAATTTAGATTATGTTAATTTTATATATTCACCAACCGACTAATTATATCTTTTTTAGAAAAGTTAGATATAATTGTGAATGCATAAAGAGTCAAGAGAGGTTAAATACAGCTTTCAAGAGATCAGTATGCTTAATCCAACGTAACTAAATATGTTTAGGACATAGTGAGTCATAGTATGATTTGAATTTAATCTCTAGTTTCTACAGTCATTATGTATCCCTAACAGGTATATAGTTAGGCTTGCTGGTGAGCTTGTATTTTGCATGATCCATTTGCTAGTATAAAAGTTATCAAGATAATAGAAATATTCTCCCCATCATGTGTGAGTGGGAGATGTTGAAAATTGGATGAATCCGCTTGTGAGAGGCGAGAACAATTATTTTTGAGAGTTAAACAAAACCATCCAAAAATTGCCTCAAAAACTCTTTCTAGAAAGACCATCCGAGAATATCTTTCATTCTCAGTAAACTTAGCATTTGAGTTGTGAAAATTACATATTTTTTGATGGAGTAATCATACTCAAGTCCCGTAGAAGTATGTGATTTAATCGCAATAAATTTTAATCCAAAACTTCACTTAAAAAAATTATTCTAAAACTTATTTATTTCAAATTCATCAACCTTCTTAATGAATATGAGAATTCATTGTAGCTAACAGCCATTGCTGAATATCTACTAACAAAGGAGATTGTTTACCTTCAAAAGAAGTGGGAGATTTAATCTAATTAACCACTATAACAGAATCTCCTTCAAGCCAGATAGAAAGCATATTAAATTCTATAATATAGCAACATATAATCCTAACAAAATACCTCATAATTCAACATATGGCATAGACATCGAAAGTAGTAATTTATCTTCAACTCTAAGTAATGAGTCATTATAATCCCTAATAATGAAAATAGCTACTGTCCTAGAATGAGTAACAATATCAGCAAAATTAACATTGATAGGTCCAATGGAAGGGGATAGATAAGATACTATAAAGTTAGCAATGTGAGATGATAAACACAAGAGGACTGTTTACAACAGCCATCATATGCAGAACTTGTGAAGAAATAGTATATATGTTAAAAAAATAGATAAAGAAAAAGCCAAAAAAAATAGAAATAATTACAAAAGATCCAAAATAAGAACACTAGAAATAATTACAAAAGATCCAAAATAAGAATACTCAATAGTCTCTCAAAGTATAAAACTAGACTTTTATTATCAGATAACTTGTAGAGTGATCCTAAAGAAGTATCAGCAAACACTATAGATGATAAAGAAAGAACCATATATGCCAATGCCGAAGAAGTATCAGAAAACTCTATAGTCATAAGGAGACAAGATGATTCTATAAGTGACAGCTCTAGAGAGAATTCAGTAACAATGAACATAGCCATGCAAGTCAAATAAGATACTAGTCTCATAAAAGAAAGAAGCAGTGATATAATTGGAGTAAAGGAACAGCCAGTGATTAATAACACTAAAAAGATGATTAATAAAAAGCTATAGTAAAATAGATAACACCAAAGCTGTTGCTGTCAACAAATAATGATCATAAAATAAACTAAAAAATACCTTCATTATTAGGGAGCTGATGAACAAGTAATTTTCTGAGAAAATAAACAAGAATTATTTGTACTCCAAAAATAATGTAACAAAAAAGTAACTTTGGATTGCTAGCCAGAGTCAGCATAAGAGAAAATAAAAAGCAGTATGTAAAGGTACTAAGCTACAACAATATTATACTAGTAGTAGAATTATAGTTGAGCTGCTATTTATAAGTTAACAAAAGATAGATAGATGATAACATAGTATTCTAGACCAAAATTTACAATATCTAATCGAGCACTTAATAAAAAGAACAACAACTAGAGCTAAGTATCAACCAAAGTATTGCACATTTGACTAGTAAAACTAGATATAAATAGATAGCTATCAATATACAACATTGGCTAGACCCCTATAAAATCATATAACCCAGTAAATAGCTTGTCCAAAATTATGAATACATAATATATGACTTCCAATTCACTACCAATTGGCTGCCAAGATTGTATACAATACAACACTACTCGGAATCATGCATAGTCATATCATAAAGAAAAAATTGTATGAAACAATAGGAATGAGTGAATCAAATAATCCAATCTATATCTTGTTGCCGGACTGAATTGATTAGCAAGTATAGAAAAACAAAAGTAGCACTATGGTAATACCAACTAAGCTGATACAAATGAGTATCTAGTAGTACCATAGCTATCAGCAACATTAAAACCAAATGAAAAGGTAGAATAATTGGTTGAAAGTTAATTATGACATTGAAAACCAATATCCTATATATCCATTTGTTTGAAGAAGTTTGAGGCCATGCAAAATCGTGACTCACACTGTATACCATTCAAAATTATCCATAAGAGCTCTATTCGCTATATAATCTACCACCTGATTTGCTTCATAATAAATATAAGAGACTTTAAAAGAGACAATAGATAACTTCCAATCCAAAAATCTTTAAGAACCGAGATATACAAATGATTGTATAAATAATTGTTAATAACCATAGCAGAATCACCTTCCAATCAAATATGAATTACTTTAAAATCTTGAGATGTGAGGGATAGGAACTGGATATCAATAGGATAAATTATTATGATTTAACCTATGATTCTCGCATTACTCAAAAAAATCATGCATACAAAAAAATGAATATTGCTACCAATAATCCATGAGAATACTGCTCCACAGGTTGATTTGGTAGTCGAGAATTAATATGGTATATAAGCAAATAAAATAGTGTTATTCAAGCCTTTTTAACCATTCAGCCTATTACCTATTTCTTTATTGGACCAATGAACTGATTTGATAAGTTATCTCTAGATTTTTTTCTAAAAAATCTTTACATAAATCTTTTGTCATATTTGTATATCCATGTACGATACTGATTCTCTCAAATTAACACAAAGTATAGTAATGGCAGAGTTTAAATTTGAGTTGTGCAACTTTTTTTATCCTTTTTTTTAATCAATAAAGTACTTCTATAACTCAGTTGTACATGATTTTATATAAATCAGCTATATAAGATTTTTGTATGAAAAATTAAATGGTTTTATAAATATTCTTCTTTTTTTTTAGGTAGGATGTAGAGATACAGCTTTGTAGGTTAGAACAAAAGAAAGTAAAAATTATGGATATTTGTATAAATTGAATAACAAGATTGCTAAGAATTCATCTTATTAGTTGATCAAGTTGTTATTTTAGTAAAATGCTACATGAAGAAATTTCTGAAGCTATAAGGGTGAGGAACATGCTTGACAAAAATTTTTTAAAAAAATTTATAAATTGTATCATATAAGAACCTAATATTTCATTATAAAAAAAGAAAAAAAATCAATATACAAATATAAATAAGAAGGATAAAGAAGGCTAAAAATTTAAAAGCATGCATTTTCTTAGGTTGATTGAATGAAGAAAGGAATGACAACCAATCAAGATACACTAGTTTCATAAGTCTACAACATAAATCAACCCGAAAGAATGAGATTAAAATATAAGAATGATTAATTTTCAACTTAGCTATAAAATTTTGAAAGTTACTTGGTGCCCATTATAACCCAACAGAGCTTTAACTAGATAAAGAATAAAGTATCCCAAACAGATTGTAGATAAGCACAAAAGTCATAATTGTTGCCAATGCAAATATCCTTTGATATGAAAAACACAAACCAAATGACTTGCTTGGCCCTAAACAAAATCCATATAACTAGCATCACTAAAGATTTAATATTAAAGCGTCGCCAACCATCATATCACTTGCTTAGCCCCAAACAAAATTCATGTATTTATTATCAAAGAGTCACCAACCATCATATACATTTAATTTACCAGCATCTTAAAGCCTTCCAATATATCAAGGTTTAGCCTGGTTTAATCAGATTGAGCCTTGATATTTAGGCTGAATTTGATCCCTCTGAACTTCTTTTTCCCCTCTTTCTTTCTTCCCTCTTGTTACTATTTTTTTTTAATATTTAAAAAAATTATAGATACCCCTCACCTTTGGGCTAGTCTCAAAGATATCCTTCAACTTTAAAAAGTTTCCAATAGATCCCTCAAGTTTGCAAACTATTGCAAATTGGTCATTTGACTTCCTCATTAGCAGATGGTGTTAGTTTGTCACTTCAATTAATGATAATATCCTCTCTCTTTTTGAGACTATTCCAACATCTTTTTAAGATTTGTGTAGATGGATGAATAATCCAGATCATTCACAAGGTCTCTTTGAGATTGATGCAAGTAGATAAATATTCAAATCACCCACATAGTTGCTTTGAGATCCATAAAGATGGATAAATATTTGTATTACATTGAAATCTATGCAATGAATGAATAATCTGATTATCCATTGATCGCTTTGAGATTTATGCAGGCAGATGAACATTTGGATCATCTATGCAATTGCTTGGAGATCTATGCATGCAAATGAATATTTGGATTTCTTTGATATCTTTGCAGTTTAAGTGAATAATCCTAATGATCCACTGATTGTTTTGATATCTATGCACAAGGATGAACATCTAGATCCTTCATAGTTGCTTCAAGATCTATGTAAGCAGATGAATATTTGGATCATCAACAGTTGCTTTGAGATCTATGCAGGCATCATCCTCTTCGAATTGCCTTTTCTTCCTCTTCTTTCTTTTCTTCCCATTGCTAGCGGTCAGTGGAGAGCACACGTGATAGCACTAATGAGTCTCTCACATCAATACTAGCATGTCCGTCCCCCTCGACTTTAGTGAATTGCTCTCTTCTTTCCAAAATCTAGGGCTCTCTATGCTCTCAAAACTTAAATTTTTCTAGTTTCTCCTAATCTCTCAATCTCCTCCTTTGGAATTCTACCCATGCCCATCCCCGTCTCACTTTTACTGGCTACTTTGGGATCTTCAACAATCAAATCTCATCGAGGGAGGCAATAATGCTAATGGCAGCCAAGTGGAGGAAAAGCCATCTTGTCTTCCTATTCACACAAATCTAGGCCATCCACCTAATTTTGAGATGTGTGCAGATGGATAAATAATATAGACTTTTGAGATTTGTGCAATTAGATGAATAATCTTAGTTATCCATTGATTACTTTGAGATCTATGCAGAAGTATAAATAATTTGGATCGCCTATGCATTTACTTTGAGATGTATGCGGATGGATGGATAATCTATATCATCCACTAATCACTTTGAGATCTATGTAAGTGGATGAATAAAAAAATTTGGAGCACTTTGAGATCCATGTGATGGATGATCCATAGTGGATTTGCACGTAGTAAGATGAGTTCTGACACTATTATACAATCGGTGATCATTTCATGATATAAAGAGCAGTTTGGTCATAATATAATTTTTTTATTACCATGTGATGAGGCGTCTGAAGACGTAAGCTATAGGCGGAACACTAGTTAGAAAAATTCTTAATTTGAAAGGCGACAATCAAGGCATTATGACTCGAGAAATCTTTCTTAAAGGAATAAACCTTTGAGATCGATAGAGAATTCATAAAAGGAAGTCGCTAGGCATCAAGCCCTATTGTAAGTACCATCTTGTTGATGATAAGTTTTGTTGTTCATGTGTCAAGGGCAGGTAAGGTTTTACACATTGTATCGAATTAAATCATACATGTTGCATCGCTTGTGCAGGCCCTCATCAATTTCTTTGAGTTTTCGTCTTGCGACTGTACTCCCCAGGTGGAGTGTTTCACTTATTAGATGAGCCCTTGTAGGAAGCATGGCTTGTGGAACTTCAATACCTATGGGCTTATTAGCTAAATGGCAATTGGCACATAAAATTCATCCAATTAATTCTCGTGGCTTTTTATAATCCTGCTATACAAAAATAGGATATGCAATTGAAATAGATGCTCGACCTATGCTAGTTCTATATGGGAAGAAGTCTTACTAAAGCCAGATAGCCAAGCTAATCCGATGAGGATGACATGCTTTCTTTATGGATGGCCTAATATCCTTAGACACCCGATGGATTAGAAAACATTTAGCTAATTTTTTGCAAAAAAATCTCAAGACTAATAATTTCACTAAAGAAATTTGAACCCTAATCTCTTGCATGATGACCGTTCTAAGCCTTATCCAATACAACTAATCAGAACCACCAAGCAATGTGAACCTCATTCTATAACAAACTAGAATCTCATCTATAAAGACTAGCTAGAAGATATTATTTTAATTCTTTGACCCTATATAAGTATCCAAGATCCTTTCAGTGAATAACCGATGTGGGACTAAATATATACCCACACAAATCCTTACATACTCCCTCTATTTAAGCTATGATGTCCTCATTAGACTAAAGGGTCAAATCATAGATCCATTCATAAACATCATGATTGGCCCATGGTCAACCCCTAATGAATGTGTGCCACAGTATTTCCTAATCCATATGAGCTATGAGCTAGGTCGGCTTTGATACTATTTATAACAACTTAGGACCTCATCTAAAAGGACTAGTTGGAAGATATTATTTAGGATCTTTGACTTTGTATGACTATACATAATCTTACAGATGAATAATCGATGTAGGACTGAATATACGTCCACACAATCTTCACATATAAAATATCATACCTCAAATTCAGACATAACATGACCATACTATCAAGGCTATCACCCTCAATAATACGAAGCCAACATTCATTATCTCGAATAAATAAATATACATCGTAATTAAAATGTAATAAAGAGGTTCGATTCAAATCATTAATTAAACCAAGGCTACTTCAGAGAATCTAAAATCCAAAATTAAATATCAAATCTATCTCAAAATTTTAAATAGTTCATTACAACTCCATAGTCATCCAATAAACTAAATCTGGCTACAAAATTTTCAGACTTGCTAGTGCAGACATCCAAGCCTGGATTATTCATCATGTCTAACATTATTTCTCTGTAAAAGAAAAGAAAAAATAAAGGGTATGAACTACACCAGTTCAGTAAGTAAAATTTATACTTCTTCATTAGATTAAGCATAAATTTTTTTATGATAATGTATCATTAAAAAAATAATAAATATTATAAAAAATAAAATATTTTATAGAGCATATAATAAAAAAGTTATAAAACTAATCATGTATGCATAAATTATGAATATTTGATAAACATGATTCATAAGTCACTCTTGTCATTATACCCATAGCCAATTGACAAAGTTCTTGCTTTATATGTCAACTTTATATCCATTAGCAGGGCCTATGTTCATATGGATACTAGCTTCGGATGTCAATTTTTTCAAGTCTATGAATTCATATATAGCTATCTAAGAGTCTTTAAAATATTTATATCTTATTCTTAAAATATATATATAAATATGTGAAAAATTACTAAATGACATGAGAAGATTTGTATTTCAGAAACATGCTATTTTCATCAAACACATTCATGAAATCATTTTTATAATAAAGCATGATCTTCATAATATATATGTTGATCCTTTTGTTTTATGTAAAACATGATTTCATCAATAGTGGATCATATGAATGAAAAATATGATAATTTTAAAATAAATAAGAAATATAAGATCTACTTATCTTGATTGTTTTAGACCTTTCGACTTCATTAGATGAATCTGTTAATTCTATTGTAAAGATTACAAACATAATTAATTTCTATTTGACGAATTCAATTGACTTAAATAATAAATAAAGGAGACTATTGATCAGATATTCAGTCTAATAGACTAGATGGATTAGATCTAAGCAACTCGAATAAAAAATTATGAGGCAGATTGTTCTATGAGATTCATCAATAATGAATTTCAAAGATACTCGACATGACTGGAGTGATCGATTCAACAAGCGATCCGAGTATTAGGATAATTCAAGATCTCTTGCTGAGGATTAACTTGAGTCCCTAGAATTGGAAGATAAGACTCTATATTGAGACTCATAAGTCTTTTTAAAGAGAAAGTGTGTGAAGAGAGAGAAAATAGAGAGAGAATGAATTTTCTTCTTATTTCTCTCTTTTTTTCAAGAGAGAAAAAATAGTGGACTAGGATTCAATTATTATCTAGAGAGAGAGTAGAGAGAGGGACACCAGAGAGAGAGGGACAATCCTTCTCTCTATCTTTTCCTATTTTTTTCTTTTCTTCTTCACTTCTTTGGCTAAACAGAGGAGGAAGGGGGTGGTGGCTAGTGATCGGAGGATTGATAGTACGCGGAGACACATGACCGGCGATAGGCAATAGTAGACGATCGACAGCGAGGATTGAGCAACGAAAAATCAAAAAAAAATAGGCTCAAAAAATAGGAGATCTGAGATTTTTCTTCATTTTTGGCCATTGGCTGATCACCAACAGCCATAGTTCTATCATGGAAGGTCATAAGGAGGCCAGAAGATCCGATCAGGGATTGGACATCAAAGGGCAGCAGTGTCAGTGGCGAGAAAAAGGAAGAAGACAGCTATAAAAATAGGGGATGCAGTATATCTTGGTTGATTTCGGCAAATTGATGGCTGACAATGGTGCCCAAGGCTATGGAAAAAAGGGATAAAGAGAGAGAAGAGAGGCAGGAGCTTGTACCTCAGCTTCGATGGTGCCTCCGAACTCAATTTCTAGCAGACATGATAAAAAGAGATGGTGAACTCAAAGAGGATAATAAGGAGAAACCAGATGAAAGGATGGTCAGTGCTTGTGGTAGCTTGAAGGAGGGTTCAAGACCTCTTAAATAGAGGTGGAGGCTAGAGTTTTTCTATCCTTTAGTGGCCATTAAGAATTCAACTCCGATCGGGAGTCGTTAAGGAAGAAGACTTCCATCAGGAGTCTTCTTCAGGCTCTTTTTTTTGGGTGGGGACTTAGGCTAACATCGTGATAGGCTGGTTTAACGAATCAAGGTATCATACACTCTATCATAAATAATTGAGGCCTCTCCTTAGACCCTCATAGTTTGTCCCCTCCATCTTCTTCTCCTTTGACATTCACCAATCATAGAGGATAGTTGGAAACCTCATAAAAGTTTGCCTACTTTGTTAAAGAAACAACAATGTTAAGTTTTAAAATGAGTGTGACTGAGAAAGGAGAAATTGATGTTAGGGTTTTAACCTCTTCGAGGCAAAATCGAAGGAGAAATCGCCTGTCCAAGGCTATAAAGCATCTGATCCAATGAGGATTTCCTCGTTGGGCCCTTCGTCGGATCTTTGTGGTGACTTCATCTTCTGCAAAAGCTTCATTTCTACATGCTTCCTCTTTACAGAAAGAAGGAAGACTAGGGGGTTTGTCTCAGTCATGGTTGGAGGTGGTGCAAGGGCAATGATGATTTTGTTGGAAAATGGTTAAGGCAACTGATGGAAAAATAGTGTTGCTCGAGTGAATGTTCACTGAGGGTGTTATCTTTTCGAAGGAAGACATTAAAGATTGTGTGGATTGATGGAGGTTTGCTTCGATTGGTAAATTCTTTGGCCGTAGATTTTCTTTGAACTTTATTGAGAAAGAAATGAGATTAAGATGAAATCTAGATAAGAGTTTCCATATCTCTACTCTGTCTGAGAAATATTATCTCTTTGTGTGTCCTTCTGAGGAGGCTTGAAATCAAATTCTAGAAAAGGGACCTTGGTCCCTAGCCGGCCAACTATTGGCATTGCAACCATTGAAACCAAGTTTTAGACCAAGGCATGACACTATCCCATATGCTAGGGTTTGGGTCCATCTTCTGGATCTACCTGTGGAATTATAGGAGCCAGAGAAAATCTGTAAAATAGCATCCTTGGATGGTCGACCTCTATGTCTTGATGAATGGACTCTGAAGTCCATAAGGATGGGATATGCAAGGGTGGTGGTTTTGCTTGACCTTTGTCTACTTATTTGCCCCGGAGCCAAACTTCAAGTTCATGATACTATAGTGTGGCAACAATTTATTTATGAAGAGCTCCCAGATATCTGTTATCTTTGTGAATGTATTGGAACCCTGGATTCCTATGGTTGCTCAGAAGGTCAGGAATTAGATGTTCCTCTTACATTGGGTCCTTGGATCTGAGCAACTAGGGTACTGATTGCTCTAGCATCCTCAAGTAGTGTCCTTGATTCTTCTCCAATTGGTGGTCAGGCTGATTTGGGTTAGATTGTTCCTAATAAGCTGCTGAGAAAGTCCTCCTCCAAGGCTTCTGATTCTCTGAATTTGGAGGGAATGTTTGCCAAAAGCATGTTCTCTCCATTAATGAGTTCATAATCCAGGGAGAGGTCTAGGCTCTAAGCTCTTGAGATTGTGGAACCTTTGATGTTCACTACAAAGCCTATAGAGCCTGCTATAGTTAAAGATAAATGAAAGCGATCTCCTACCAAATTATTTACTCAAGATTCTCCCGATAAAGCTCCCCCCCTACATGTTAAAATTTTGGTGGACATCCCACAGCCTCAAAATTTTGATAGTACTCAAATTGATCTATCAGGAAGTTATTCTAAGCAACGTGAGACTATTATGAAAGTTTGGAAGTAGGTGGACAAAGATGGTAAGCATTCTGCTCCAAAGGAAGAAGCAAAAATTAAAATCTTTGCTTCAGCACAATAATCTGTTAATGTGCTCTCTTTGATAGATCCGGTGTAGTGTTCTCATGAGGGGTTATGCATTAGCTCTAAACTGCATTAATATATAATATAGTTTCAACTTTCAACTAACCTTTATGTGGATGCATTGCTTGAGCAAGCCAAGTCTAATGCCACTTCTAATTTCTTGGGGGTGGAACTGAGTCTAGATCTTGATAAAAAACCTCCTTCTCTATGAAGCTTTTGGTTTGGAATTATAGGGGGGCTTCTAAGCCTTCCTTTGTAAATTATGTAAAATCTCTTATTTGGTCTCATTGACCGGATATAGTTTGTTTCTTAGAAACCCATCTTGAATTTCCTGATCAATCTCATGTTGTTCATGTTTTGGGACCTAGGTGGATTTCTATGATATCCTTGCTATTGGGCTTTCGGAGGAGATTCTTATAGCATGGCATAAGAATTTTGGAAGTGTTAATTTCATGCATACTGATGGACAAGTTGCTTTTGGGGTAATTTCTATTCTTGATCAATCCATCTGGTTGTTAGGTGTTGTTTATGCTAGTATGTCATTAGATATGCATCATTTGGTCTAGACTCAGGTGAGCTAAGCTTTGAAAATTCATAATCCGATGCTCCTTGTTGGGGACTTCAATTGTATCCTGCACCCTAAGGATAACCAAGGAGGAATGTCTTTTAAAGTTTACTAGAAGGTTAGAGAGCTTAGGGCCTTTGTTTGGAATAATGGTTTTATTGATCCTGATTTTAGGGGTTCTAAATTCACTTGGTGTAATAATCAGTATGGCCTAGCTTGGGTTTGGGAGCATTTGGATTGGATATTTGCTTTAGATTCTTGGTTAGATTAGTATTCTGAATCTATTATCTTACACTTTGCTTGATTTTCCTCTGATCACTGTCCCTTATTAATTTCTGCTATAGATAAGGTTAGTAGAGGTCCTAATTACTTTCATTTTGAAAAGTTTTGGATGACTTATCCTAGAATTGTAGATATGGTTCAGTAGGCTTGGCAGTATCAAGATCGTTGCTCATCTAGGGTGAAGTTATCTTTATTATTTGCTAATATTCGCAGAGCTATTTAGCTTTAGAAAAGAAGGATTGGGAATATTTTACCTGAGCCAATCAGATCTATGACCAGATTTGTGATTTGCAAACTTAGGAATCCTAATATGGTGGTTTATCTATATAAATACATATGCATCTGTTACATCTCTTACAAGAGTATCATAAGCTGCTTCAAAGATAGGAGATTTTGTAGCAACAAAAGTCTCATCAATGTTGGTTGAGGGAGGGAGACTCTAATACTAAATATTTTCATGGGCTACAATACTTTGAAGGAGGTATAATAGGATTCATAGTATTTGCAACAATGATGGTGTGGCTGTCTCTGATAAGACTCAGACCACTGATATTTTGGTATCTCATTTCATGCATAGATAGTCCATTGATCCAAATCTTGAAGTTTTTCATTCCCCTTTCTTGTCTCCTATAATTACTAATTCTCAAAATATGGATCTCATTCCTGTTGTTACTGATGAGGAGGTTGAGCAGGTGGTTAAGTCCTTGCATCTTGATAAGGCTCTTGGCCTTGATGTTTTTCCACCTCTTTTTTTTCAGATGTTTTGGTATATTATTAAGCCAAAGGTTCTTCTTGCTGTTAGGTATTTCTTCTTAAATGCTTCTATGCCTTAATCTTGGAAACAAACTTACATTGCTCTTATCCCTAAAAAGTTTAAGCTTATCGGGGTTTCGGACTATCTCCCTATTAGTTTGTGTAACGCTGCATATAAGATTGTTGCTAACGTGCTGGTCAATCACCTCAAAGTTATTCTTCTAACCCTCATTTCTAAGGAGCAAGGGGCTTCTGTACTAGATAGGTCAATTACTAATAATATCTTGCTTGCTCAGGAAGTTATGCATTCTATTATTAGGACACCATGGTCTAGGAGCTTAATGATGATTAGGTTAAATATGGAAAAAGCCTATGATAGGGTTCACCAGCAATTTTTTTCTCAACTTTTTAATTTCTATGGCTTCCATTCTAAGTTTATCAAGTGGATCCAGACTTATGTGTTTCACCCTTAGTTTTCTTTATTGATCAATGACTCCCCTTCAGATTAGTTTGTTAGGTCTCGGGGTCTTCGACAAGGTTGTCTATTATCCCCTTATTCATCTTATGTGCTGAAAGCTTTTCGAAGCTGCTGTATTGCACTGTGAATGCTCACATACTGAAAGTATATTATCCATGAGATGGTCCAAAAATTTTGCATGTTTTTGATGCAGATGATTGCTTGCTTGTGACCCATGCTATGGTCGAGGATGCTGCTTGTCTTGCTGTTGTTATTGATACTCATTGTGCTTTCTCTGGCCGAGCTGTTAACATTTCTAAATATTGCGTTACCTTTAGCCCCTCTACCCCTTCAGTTGTCAAAATAACTATTCTGCAGCTTTTAAGGATGCCTGTTAGGGATTTACCTTGGCATTATCTTGGCACCCCCATTGGAGGTACTTCATAATTATCTCTTATGATTTCCAGCCTTAGCAAAAATTAACAATAGGATGGCTGATTGGAAACGGAAGCATTTATTCTTTGCTGGCCACCTAGTCCTTTTACAATCTATGCTGTCATCTCTACCTCTTCATATCTTATCTTTGTCTCATGTTCCAATTTATCTAATCCGGATGGTTGACGAGGAGTTTAAAACTTTCTTATGGTGTCATGCATCTAACACAAGGGGTCTTCATTGCGTTATTTAGGATAAAGTGTGCAAGCAAAGAATTAAGCAGGCTTGGGCCTTTCCTCCTTAACCACTAGAAGGCAGCAATCTTCTTGTAAAATGGCAGCATAATTGCTGTTACACCTGCAGTCTTTGTGGGCTCAATTGATTCAGGCTAAATATCGCTTTGTAGGCTCCTGGATGTCTTATCATAATCTTCTTTTCCTATGTCAACTATCATTTCTTGGATCCCCCGTCCCATGGGAGTCATGAAAATCAACTTTGATGTGGTTGTGATAAGGCAGCAGTAGGCTATGTTATTAGAGATTGCTATGGTAGCTAGGTTTGTTCAAGCTGGAAGAAAATCATTGATGCGCCTATCTGTTCCTTATGCTGAATTATTAGCTGCTTGGCTTGGTGTCAAGGTAGCTATGCAGGAGCTTCACATTACTAAGTTCATATTAGAAAAATGACTCAGTTACAGTCATTAATTGGCTCAAGTCACAGCATCAATCTCCTGTACAGCACAATCCTTTCTTCCAAGATCTCCAAGTTGCTTCTTCTGTTTCAATTCTATATATATTTAGAGAGGCTAACTAACTTGCAGATCATATGGTAAATGCAGCATTGCGAGGAGAGTTTGTATGGACTTCTGAAGCTGATCTAGATGTTAAAACCAAAGTAATTCTTAATGCAGATGCCTATGGAGTTTAGTATTATCGGATATAATTGTTTCATCGTGCTTTTGCTGTTTTTAACTTCAGTTTTTTGCTTTATATGCCATAATGTCAGTGCGTGCTACTCCTTGTGCCATTTTCCGCTGCAAGTCATCTGGCATGGGAAACATGGGGCAAAAGACACTCTATGTGCTTGTGGTACATCTCTGTATGGTTCATACTTCAGTAGTTTTTTATGCCTATTTATTTCATATGGGTTAAATGGGTTCAGCTTTTATGTTGCTTTTTCTCTTCGCGGGCATGCATCTGCATTGGGAGGAAGAACAAGCTTCTGGTATTGTTCCTCATACCATCTTTGCAGGGGTTTCAATGCAAAAATTTCATGCTCTTGTTACTCTTTGTTTCCTTATCAGATATATATAACTCTTTGCCACTATCCTCTCTACTTCTACGTTGGGATTTTTGTCAGACTATTTGTATTGAGCAAATTCAGCAAGCTCTGATCTCTAAATGTGCAGGAGAAGCCAGGTTCACCATCCAGAATTCCCTCTTAATTTCTACTATGGGACAACTGCTATACATTTCATCTATACAGGTTAATCAAATCATGAGTTCAGGTGTATTGGGAGATCATGTCACTGCTCACTGTTTGGTCTTGGTTTGACTCCTCAATTTTCTCGAGGACATGAGTTCCATGTATATCTTATAGAAGAGCATTATTCTAGGCTATACCTATTATTTCTACTGGGTTGTTTTTTTCTTCAAATACTGCTGTTGGGTCATCTCAGCACCTCACTGTTTTATGTCAGCAGAGTTCAATCTATGTCTGTCATGGGCATTGGTCTTCACATTGGTTTTGTATCTCAACTTATGCATTTTGCAGTTAAGGTATTGCAGTTGCTTCGTTTTGCTGCTCAATTTGGAAGGCTATGGCACTTATTTTGAACTAACAAATACTTACACACTATAATGCTGTCATCAACAAATACAAGATTGTGAATCATCAACTACTTCTTTGGTGTTAAAAGACTACTGTTTATATCTCATTACGCTGATGCTCTATTGGTTTATAGGACTTGTTTTGTTTCCATTTGATACTTTTGTCAGACCTTCCTCTTACTTGTCTTTGTGTGCAGGAGATTTTAGTTTCTTTGAGCCTCGTACTGTGAAATTATCCATACTTTGCTGCATTCTTCTTAGCTTTCTTAATGCACAGCCACTGGCTCCTCAATTTACCAAAAAAAAATCTCATAAGAGTTCGGTATGAATTAGTGGGAGACTCTATGACAGCTCACTGGTTGGTGAGAATGCTATTTCAGAAGGGCCGCTCCAAGGAACGACTGCAGCGTCCGAGTTTGATCTATATACTCGGACTTTGTTTCATGAAAACAAGACAAGTGATAACAAATCAAGTCTTTCCCTAAAAGCATACCATCTCATTAGTTTCTAAGCCTTTTCATAAGAACAATTGAGAAATCCTAGATGATTATCCCTACCCTCGGTAGCTTACGAGTTTATGTCCATCCTTGGCTGGGTACCGTTTCTTTTCTTTCTCTCTTGGAGTCGGTATCCGAATTCGTAGCGGAGAACTGAACCAAGATTTTGTCATCATCAATCGAATCATTATTCGGTCACATGATATCAGTTTATCAATGGGGATGAATTCAATTTCGGACAGTTTGCTAACTTTAGGAAAATCTTGGAAACTTTTTAAAATTGAGGGGACATTTTTGAAATCAGTCCTAAGTTAAGAGGCGTCCCTATAACTTTCCTAAAACATTCCGCGCTCTTCCTATTCAATGAAATATAAGGTGGCATGGCACCATCTCTCCCTCTCTCCACTCTTGTTATACTTACCAAAAGAAATAATTTAAACTTGTTATAGCGTAAGAAACATTAAAGAAAACATTACATTCATGAATACTACAAAAAAATAATTTCAAGTGTAGGGAAAAATTTAAAATCATAACTATCATATGATATTGTCTCTGTATCACACATATATCCAACACTAAAATTTTCATCTGACTTTTTTGCAAGAGAAGCTGACTAAAAGGAACGAATTTGCCTTATCAACATAGAGCAATAAAAATAGTGATTGCTCAAAACTTTCCCCCCATTATCGTAGAGAAATTTATTTAGAGAAATAATTTTTCTTTATCAACTTGGACTAATAACAACAAGGATTGTTTGGTTAGATGCTTTTTCCTCTCCCTTTTGTTTCTTTTTCTTTTCTTATTTTGTTTTGCTAATATTTTAAGCTTTGATCATTTTAGAGATGGCCAACGGGCCAGGCTACCTATTGGCGACCTGATGTCGGTTCAAAATGGACCGTGTCTGGCACGACTTGTAATAAATAATAATGGACTATACTAAGCACAGCCCATATCCCTATGCCGTGATGGGCCTGAGATTCGTCGGAGCATGGCATGAACCCATTTAAGACTAGGCACGACACGGCCCATGGGCCATGCCTAGCCCGGCACGACGGGCTTGAATAAAAAGCTCGTCGCATGCCGTTCCTAGCGGGCCATGCCAAGCATGGCATGATTATACCCATTACAGACCTATAATGGTAATATTATTTTTTTTGATTTTAATGATAAAATTTTAAAAAAATATCACTTTAACCCCCCCCCCAACAGCCATATAATGGCTATATTTGAGGGTAGTGAGGTCATTTGACAATTAATATAATTTTCTGATAACAAGAATTATCAAAAGACCAATATACCCCGACCAATGGTCATAAATGACTAGTTTGTGAGGGTATTTTGGGAAGCATAAAAGTTTCTAATATTACCAATCTTCTTTTACTCTCAATCTTCTTTTACTCTCAATCTTCTTCTCTTTACAAGCTCTTTCTATTTACTTGCTTACTTACAATCAAGTTTGCTCAAGTGTGCTTGAATCTCAAAGTTGAATGATCAAGCTACTAGCGTTAACTACCAAGTGCTCTCATCCTCTATCTTCAGTGAAGAGTATATACTTCTCAACTTAATCTTTTTATTTTCACTTTTTGTTATTGGCATAAATGGATTCTTGTTATGATAGCACCCCTAGTATGACCCCCAACGAGGAGACGAATACTCCTCAAGAAATCACTAGTGTTCGTGTTCGTAAGACTAAGAGAAAAATTAGTGAGGTATGGAAAGATTTTGATCAATCTAGAAATATCCAGAGTGAACCTACGATAGTTTATAAGAAATGCAAAGCCGTTCTGACTGCTAAGTCATCTAATGGCACTGGCCACTTGAAACACTGTATAAAACACATGACGTAAAAATCTAAGCCCAATTGAATTTAGCTGGGGATAGTCATAGTTCTTGGCAATATTGTCAAGAAATACAACGTAAAGAGTTTGCTAAGTGGATAATTCACGAGGAAGAACCATTTATAAGAGCTGAGTTAGAAAAATTAGAGCGATATATCCAATGAGGTCGACAATCCCAATATAAATGAATTAGTGAGAAAACTTTTCGCAGAGAAGTGATGAAACATTATATTGAAATGAGAGTTGGGCTTCAAAAATTATTAAGACCCTTAGATTATAGAGTATTAATGACTTGTGATATCTGAACTGCTCACTACCAATGTGCTAGTTATATTTCTTGCACTGTGCAATTTATAGACCATGAATGGAACATGAATAACTTGAATTTCCACACACTGCACTTTTAATTTCAAATATTATTATGGAAACTACAATATATTATGACATTCAAAATAAGATATTATCTATTACTTTTGATAATGATCAGTCTAATAATAGTACTGCTATTTTTTTACTAGAACGATCATTAAATCCAATTTCAAATGATGACTGCTTACATATTAGATGTATATGCCATCTACTTGACCTGTGTATGCAAAATAGATTAGATATTATAAATCGCTTGATCTCTCGAATTAAGGATGCCATCCGATTCATCGAGCATTCCCCTTTGAGAAAATAAGATTTCAAACAACTATGCAACTCCCACAGTAAGGCATATAAAAAATTTAAACTTAAAGTTGTGCATAGATGGAATTTCACAAATCTTATGTTAAGTGATACATTTGAATATTTTGAGTTGATAAATGCTTTTGTAAATTCTCAAATGCCTTTTGAGAAACCTCTAACTTATGAGGATTGATGTGTTATCAAAATTTTATAAGATTTTTTAAAAATATTTTTTAATGTAATAAATTTTTTTTAATATATATTATCCTACTTTTTATAAATTTTTGATATATATTATTCAGATTATTGAAAAATTTTCTATACATAGAAATGATGAAACTTTGGCCCCACTAGTTCACATAATGGAGGCTAAGTGGAGAGAATATTGGCTTAGGTTCCGAGCGAAAAGAATATTGGCCTAGGTTAATTATCATACACTCTATTGCTGCTATTTTTGATTCTAGAATTAAATTGACTAGTGTTGTTTATTTACTTGATGAATATTACCTGTACATGCTAACCGATTCAACTGGTAATAAAGAGACAATTGAACATTATTTTTATACCATGTATAGTTTGTATGATGCCAGATTTGGAGGCAGTAGAGCTGGCATAACTATATCCACATAATCAAGCATAAGTAGTAGTGGAAAGCACAATGTGTTGCAACAAATAGTCTAACGATAACAACAATCAGATGGTAATTCATTTTCATCGTCCCTATTATTAGAATTAAATTTTTATCTCACCAACAACATCACCGCTATCCTCAATCTCAATTAGCTAAATAATTTTGATATTTTGCAACGATGGAAGTCGCAACAAAATACCTTTCCGCTGCTTGCCGCTATGGCACGGGATATCTTGACTGTACCAATGTCTATCGTCACTTCAAAGTCTACATTCAACATCAGTGGATGAAAAGAGAAGCATAATGATCAAAGAATCTATAGAGATGTGTATCAGTTTCAAAGAATGGCTAGATGCGGAAAACCGACTCCAAGGTGTTGGCGGATATCTAGCAAGTTCTAAAGATGATACGAATACAATCGTCGCCAACGAATCCACAACATCTCTCATCGAGACAGAATTTCAATAATTATAATTTAAAAATATATTAAATTTTATTTTTTAATATGAATAAAAATTATGATGTATTTTTTTAATTTTTTTTAACTTTTATATTCTTTATAATTTAAATAATAAATAATTTAATTATTAATAAAAATTTTGAGATATTTTTTCATAATCTTTTCTATATGTATATTCCAATTAAAACAACAATAAGTAATGAAACTTAAATAACTAATATTATTTTATGTCACTTGTTACTTAGTTTTTAATATTTTAATTAATTAATAATAAATTTATAAATCTAAAAAAATAAATATTAATATAAAAATTTTATTTTTAAAATATTTAATATTAGATATATAAAAATTGAAAACGGGCCTAACGGATTCGGTACGATCCAGGCACTCGCGTGCCTGCATGTGCCTGGGTCATGCCGGTTGGGGGAGGGGTGGGGTTGTTGGTGGTGGGTTGGGGTGTTGGCGGGCGTGGTTTGCTCAAGAATTTTTATTTCCGGCTGATCCAGTACGATCCGCTGGCCATCTCTAGACTATTTTGGCTGTGCAAGTCTAGACTTATTTTATTTACCAAAAAAAATCTTAGATAGCTTGCCACTGCCACCATTTTGTCCCCACAGGATAAGAATTAAGAGAAGAAACAAAGAAAATGATACGGAAGATTTTTTAATAGTGGTGGTGCCACAATTGCAGTGGTGTTAATGGGAGTGCCAGCATTAGTGGTTGCAGTGGGCTGGCTTTAGCTTCAAGCCATGTGTCAAATCCTTGTACGATGACATTTTTTTTTTTTGGGGGGGGAAAAGAGAAAACAAAAGTTTAACTACTTTCCAATCAGGATGAGTAGGCGAGTTTGAGCGCTTGGATAAATGAACAACGATAGCTGTATTTGGAATTTCCTTCATTAAAGCAAATAAAAGAGCAAACTGAATATGATGATGCTATTGTTCATTTTATATCAAGGCAAGCTTAAGAAAGCTAAGTAAGACGACGAAATCCCACCATCAAAGCTTGTGGTGGAGTCCATGTCTGTAGCCTTATGCTATGAATAGTTTATGTCATGCATAGAATATAGTTTACTCAGGTCGCTCATCAAGTGTTTCTTTGAACAAAGTCACATCCATCAATTGTGGTAAAACATCGTTTTCAATTCATTTCACAGTCAATTATCTTACCCATACTTCCAAGAAACCAAGTGAAGCCATTAATGCTGACTGAATTCTGATAACCATCGCATCATACGGTGAATTGCAGCTAGTTTGCCTACCACAATTTTCTGAAGCACTAAAAGGAAAATTGAAGCCATACACACTTAAAATTTCACATCCCATTAGATTGCGTAGAAATAATGCAACTAACCTACATGCTTTTAGCTTTCATTCCAAATGCCCAATGTAGAGGAGCGATGAAGACAGGGTTGTGACCCATAATAATGTAATTTGTCGTGCTATTAGCATCCTAATAAAGGCTAATTGATGGTGTTATTGGTGTTTGCTCCACAGTATCTTAGCTAATCCAGAGGCACGGGTAAAAGGAACATAATTTTATCAAAAAAAATCTAAACATTCGAGATCTGCGAAAATAGAAGGTAGTGGCTGTGTAATGCTGAGCAAGTTGGATTAAGCTGGAAGCATCCAGCGGCCCACAGAAAGTGGAGATGGCACGATGCCGATGAGGGGGAGGGAGGCCGAGGCTGATCCCAGCATGACGAAGAAAACAACCCATCTCCAGAATTTTTTTTTCACCTGGCAAGGAACGACACGCAGGATCCCATCGCACTCTCCCTCCCTCGCTTATGCTCTCATATCCATCCATTATCAGACCCGTGAAACAAACAACAGTACTTGACTAGTTATCTTACAACCATCATCACCCGGTACAAAAGAAAACAGCGGGCAGCATAAGACAAATAAAGGTAAAAATTGGCAACTACTGTTTGCAACCTGCAGTGTTAAATCTGGATAGGATCTTCATGTATCATTGGAAGTAATTTAAAAGAATGCTGCAAACAGTAGAAAGATCAATCAACAGCTAGTACCAACCAAATAGTTCATCATCCACGGAGGCTATTATACACAGATGGTAAAAAGCTAAGGCCACCATGTTAATCTGCAAAGAAGAACTGGTGCTTGGGTTGGTTGAGCCTATTAAAACAGCAAGTCACAAAAAGCACTCAGTGCCGGCTGATGACAACTTCTGACAACCCAGTGTACAGGAAGAAAGAACCCCTTCTATAACTATAAGAGAAAATTGATGGAAAGAAGAAAAAAAAATGTAATGAGCACCAAAAATTTTGATCATGTCAACAAACTGAACAAACATTATTATGTACACCACATCTCATATTCTTATTCAAAACTCTTCTGTTCACCACCATTGTTAGAGTGTCAGCCATTAGGGCAAGCGACATCCAACACAACTCATCATATACGTACGTACGAATCATGTACGTCAAACTTTGAACCTACCGACCGAAGAGGGTCTTCTGATTCATCAGAATTTAGAGAGAATATGTCAACAGGTGCACTAGTGCAGTCGTAAGTCCTCCCACTAAATCTGGATTGACCTCCTTGCCGGTGCTGATCAAGATAGATCACTATAGCAGTGATGTCATCATGAAAATGGCGCCTCACTCCCTTCTCTATCCGTTTTATATCATCATATCTCATTTCCCTTTTTCTTGCAGCCTCATTAAGGGCAGCTCTCACTAATCTCTTTGCTATTCCCTGCAGAAATTTGAACATCAATGTGGAATGTTTAGATTGCTACGAGAAGGGAATGATTAAATATGAAAACCGGTCAACATGTTAGAATAAAGAAATGGAAAAAAAGAGAGCTTACTGCTCTTGGGTTCTTGAAGACTATCTCAACTGCAGCCTCATCAGTTAATTGCTCCCAGAGCCCATCTGATGCAAATATCAAAAATAAGTCATTTGGTTTAAGCTTACGGGTCTGGATTGATGGCTCTGCAGTCATAACCGGTCGCTTCAATGGAACAGGAGAAACAGAATGCTGGAATAATGGGTCCCTACTGAACTCAGGTTTCTTCAGGTAGACATCCCCAATGGACCTTGATACCTAACCAGAGGGCAAATAGCAGGGTTAGATATAAATCATTTCCATTGTAAACCTGTCATCTGCATGTAAAATTTATTTTATATATGACCAAAGTCCACGGACATGCACATCAGATATATTGTCATAGATAACAATGTATAGGCTTATGCATTAGAAGCCATAACCATTTGATTTGTACAGTGACAGAGATTTCATGTGTTATTTTTAAAGATTACATCTTTGAAGCTGTCAGTTAAGGTCAGTCAAACCATAAGGTACGTCATATTTGAAGATATCAGGTGACACACATTAAGCATGTTAAGAGCATGCAAAACAGAAAATGTCAACATTGCCACTTAAAATATCAATACAATCATCTTCTCACTTTGAGCTACAATTATGGGGAGCCCTCAAAGTCTTACTTGGTGCTGGCAGCCAAAACTCACAACCACCAAAGCTCCCCCCTCCAGAACTCTGACCAACCAAGCCCAGAAAATATAAAGAGCAAATACAATAAAATGTTGTCTATAGAATGAATGAACTTTCAGAATATCTATTAACTGTTTCTCTAAGGAGAAAAAGAAAAAGCATAGAACTAAATAGCGGGTTATGATAACCCAAGCTACACAAAGACATTTAGCCTATGCAATTATCAAAAATGGTGTTGCATGAAGATGTAGATAATAAAGTGGAAGCTGGAAGTCCAATGAAATGCCCACAGGATCCAACAAATTAGATCTTTTCTTACCCACAACACCAAAAGGCCATCCATGTCAAAGACTGAATGCCCATACACTGGAGTTGGTTGCAATTATCAGCTTAAGACACATACTAACATAGAAGATGATATGCCTCAACTTGTTCAACCTTTTCACTTTACAGAGAATATATTCTCCAAAGTTGGTTATGCATACCATAAGTGCTTTCAAAAAGAAGATTTCCATCTGAATGATGACTAAAGAATACGGTGTGATGCATCCAAGTACAGGACATACAAAGCTGGGACTTCACCCTGGAAAAGGAACATTGCTTTTTTAAAACAACCTGAACTAAAGCATCTTGACACAAAGCACACAGACTTAAAAGATTAGATACTGTTTGGAAAGACTGACCTTATGATAACATTAGGCAATATCCAAGTATCACTGCAGTAGAAACTAAACATAAACATAAATTACATGAATTGATTGGAATAGTGATATTTAAAAAATAATAGTCAGAAGTGGGGAGAAAAGATATTGGAACTCAGAATGGACGACAATGTTACAAGAACCAAAAGAAAAGGTCCCGAGGAATTAAGGAAAAATGAATTCATTTAATAGTCTCATATCCATCTGCAGTAATGAAATCCACTGGTAGGACATTGTTTCAATGATTCTAAACATAAAGCTTGATCTACATTAAGCATTTTCAATTAAAAACCAATCCATCTTACCTTGGGCCCTTAGCTCAATGAGGAAATGCATAAGATTCCACCAGATCAATAAATCTAAAAAGTTTCGATGTCAAAGGCCAATCACATGGTTTGATAGCCCTATATATTTGACCAAATATATTAATTACATAAGAAAGATAGTTTCACGACACAGTTCTACCAACAGAACTGAACACTGATTAGAGAAATTTTATCAACATACTAACAGGGCTAGGCTGATGGAGCAAATTATCAACTGACACACAGGTCATCAAGCACAAACATGAAAGAAGTTGCCTATAAAGTGATATAATTAGAAGAGCATGACTACAGTTCATCTGTCAGATCACTGCTCAGTTCACCAGTCTAACAAAGCAGTAAGGGATTGAAGCAGTACACTGCAAGGCCGGCTGAGTCCATCAAGCCCTGCCTACCGCTCAGCTCATTTCCACATCAAACTGGTCAACTGAGCAGTGATCTGATGGGTGATCTTTGGCATTTTCCTAACTAAAGGCATCTCCAGAATAACACGTATAATTGGGACAGTCAAACTCATGCTTTAGAATTTGCTGTATAGAATTACAGGTCAGCCCCAAACATCTCGACCCAATCAGTGCAAATAAAATGAGAAATAAATCAGAGAAACAAGAAAATATAAATTTGGACAGTCTTAACTCAGCGCTCTGCAAGGAATATGTGGTAACAGACAGTTAACTCATCAAATCATTATCTAAATCATGGTCTGGTCCAGTTCCAGGATTACGATAATATCTACTCTCCATTAATTCATAACAGGATAACATGACAGAACAAATGGACACTCCAATACCTATATAAATCTCATTTTCGAAGAACAAATCACATTAACCTACAAATCATATCTCGAAACTTGAGAAATCTGAAAATTTGTACCTTGCTTTTTTTAAAAAAAAGAAAAAAAATCTTGAGACGCTCTTAACAAATCTAATTATCACCCATTGGCAGCTTGTGTGGATAACCTCCAGGGAAAAAACAAAACCTAATAATCACAGAAATTTAAGAAAGTAAAAGAAAATTATTAGAAACGGTAAAGAAGAAGGCCAGGGTTTCCTCACCTGAATGATCCCCTTAATCCGCCAGACCCCTCGGCTGTGTACCACGATATGGGAATCGTCCGGGTGGAGCGCGGTGAGCTCCTTCCGGACCTCCTCTACGGCAACGTTGTGGTCGGTGGAGAGCCGCTCGGCCACCACCGCCCTTCCGTTGGTGCTCTGGCGGCCAAGCACGGCCCGAGAGTCCCCCAGGTTCGCCACGTAGACCGTGTCCTCCGTGATCGCCCCCACGAGGCAACACGAACCCACTGACGCCATCTGCGGCCGCGACAGCCATGATCGCTTCACCAAATGCAAGAACTCCTCCTCCGTCGCGTCGAATGCCTTCTTGATCACGTCCGCCGACAATCCCCCTTGCTCCGTCGCGAACTCTGCCCAATTACGACCAGATTGCATCAGATAAAAAAGCGATTTTGACGATCGAATCGAGAGAAAAGTCGAAATGGGTCGATCAACGCATCAAAAAGGGGAAGAGGGAGGGAGACGGTACTGTGGAGGTATGGGAAGAGGCGGCTGTTGACGAAACGGGACGCCTCGGGGCCGCCATGGCCGTCGTATACGCCGACGTAGGTGGCGGAGGGGGATGTGATCACCTGGCCCTGGTCCTCAAGGGAGTGGTTGGCCTGGACGACGGCGATGGAGAAGTCGCCGGTGGCGTGAGGTTTGAGGTCCAGGTGCCACAAGAGCCCATCCCCACCACCAAGCCTCCCAAAGCACCGCTCCAGCGGCCGGAAGCACGATCGCAGCATCACCGCCGCCGTCGGACGATCTGAGGATCTCAAGAACCGAAAGAGCCGGAACTCGGGGTTTTGGAGATTTCTTCCGACGCTTCGTCTTTGAATTCTTCGAAGGAACGGGGGGGAGAGTGGAAGATGGGTAGAGGTGGGTGAGGGGGGGAGAAGATGGAAGGTATTGACGCGAAGACGGCGAAACTTCGCGTGGACAACGCGCTAAGAGAACAGAGAGGAAGGTGCGGGGACGCGAGCCGGGACTTTATCTCCTCTTCGTGGAACGCGGTTGGGATTGGCAAGGAGGCTGGCTTATGGCAGGAGGTGCCACAAATGGTTTTACTCCAGCGCGTTTGCTTGGTTGATACGCCACTGACGTGTAAAATTCGCGGCTGCAATTGGGTCGGGTTTACCATGACCCGGCACGATCCCAACCCGGTTAGATCCGGTATTCAGGATCTATAAGTTGAGTTGGGACCAATGGTTGGACCCATTTTAAATTTCGGCGGAGCCTGGGTTATGTATTTCTCACCCAAACCCAACTTTATATTAATCAGATCTAGTCTGGATCAACAGACAATGAACCTGAACCTGACTCGGATCTAATCTGACCCGATTCAAAAACTCCAACCATATAAAACCTCCCTCTCCTTTGCTATAAATATCTATTCCGATTAATTAGATAAACTTTCTTTTAAATTCAGCATCTCCTCTTATATATATTTTCACTTAATTATATTTAAGTGTTTGTATCATTGACTTTTTTTTTTTTTGTGTATTCTTTTTTATAATATTCTCAAGTATATCAATATGTGTTTTAAACTTCATAGTTTGTAAATTTAAGAGTGATCTATTGCATGCATAATTTTTCTTCAAAGGAATTCAAATTTAAGTTGTCTCCTTCTAGTTCTATTTTTAATTTTTTAATATGTTATTGTTTAACCATTAATTATTATATTTAACTATAATAGAATAATTAGATATCTGACTCAAACTGCAAATCCTATCTGCTCCTAATTGGAATCCAAATATTTGAAGTTGGGTCTAGGTCATACTTGACCTCGGTCTAACCCAGATAACTTGTTGGATTTAAAATCCATTCAGTTGACCCGATTGGATGAGCTAATGAGTTGGGCCCTAGTCTAAAATCATGACCAAAATACAAGTTAGGTTGGATCGAGGTCAAACATATCTCAGTCCAATCTGCTCGGTTTGCAATCCTATTTCTTTCTAGTTTAATACGTTTTCACACCAAGAGTCCTTGTTGCCACTACAAGACAGCTCTAAAAATTTACGAGGAGATGGAAGAGCGAAAAAATTTGATATAGTTGAAAACTACATAAGAGAAAATTAGTGGTGATATTATCATATATTATGCTGTCTGGAGTTACTTCACTCTTAAGTAAGGAGACGATGCTTTCTTTATTGACTGGACAAGAATCTCATCCTTAAACTCATAGAATATGAATGTAACAAGAAAACAAAGTAGGATGATAGTTTCTCATGAACTGAGAAGACAACTAGATACTTCGTACTATGATATGACTCGACCTATATAGAGCATATAGAATATGATTGCAGATATCATCAAATTTGATTAAGAATATTATCATCATTATTGATATCATGCAAATGTAATCATTATCTTAATTTTATGATAGAGAATATTTTTTTGTTAAGTTTGATTAAAAGCTTCAAAAGATAACATATTCCATCATTATCATTGATCAGTAATTAGGTAAAAATATTTATTAATGAGTATCTCAAAGTTGTATGCAAAAAAAAAAAGAGAATAGGAAATGAATTGCTCTCATTTCACGTATAAATGAACAAATGTAGATTTTGCATGATACACTTCACATAGAACATAACTCTTGTGAGTCATGAGTTCTCAAATTGCATGTGGACCGAGAGCATCCCAATTCATGAGGGTTACTGGATGTGAGGTAATCTATGTCATGTACCCCACTAAGTTGAGAATTCGTACACAATCTAAAACCTAGATTGGCCTCGATCAAGTCTAAAAATGTTGCTTGAGCTTGATTTGTTTTCTAATCAATGAGGTTGGCTGTTCCAGCCACTTAATAAATCAAAGCCCTAGGCCATTCAAAAAAATAAAAAGAAAAAAGAAACCAAAGCCCTAGATGTTCGTGGAATGATAAGAAGCTTGGCTGATTTGTAGGCAGATATCCAGCAGTGTTCAGGTGTACCATCCATGGATGGACCACAGTCAGATGCTCCTGCCAGTGTTGCTGATCCTTTAATGATCATGAAGGAAAGGTGGGAGATAATATAATGCTCCACATTAGGACCATTAGGTTGATGTGGTCACTGGGCATTAGATACCCGGGACCGCTACAAGGCAATACAGCCGCGGATGCAAGAATTTTATGCACCTTAGGAGATATTTATCGAACCGTCCATTTGTGTGATTGTGTCCGTCTATGTCTTCCAACACTCAATTTGAGGATGGGGCTAAAGAAATCCTGTGCAATTAAAACATTATGAAATGGGGATGTAATTCCACTTACGTGCCAATACCCGTAAAAAAAAAAAAAAAATTATTGAAGTATTCAGATCTAAGTTAATTATCTTCCAATTTGACCAATAATCCGGTATCTGATGAAATTATTAGAGACATTCACCAAGAGATATGTTACCCTTGCACAGGGTAGCAGTCCGAATAATTTTCAAGAAGTCGAGTTAATCAAGAATTTTCAATCATGCAAATTGTTTTTTCTAAGTGAATCCTTCATGACTTATTTTTGGAACTTATGAACTATGATATGATTATGCTACAATCATGTTGCTACTGATGGTGATGACTTTGCTATTGTTTATTGTTCTAGTCCTCTCAAGCTTGGTTTACATGAATATATAACTCATTAATCAGCATATGACTAAAAATATATATATAATTTAATTAAATAATATGAATGTTTATCAACGGCACTTGAAGAAGTTAGAAAAATTGGACATGCAAGAAAGTGGAGAAAAGAAGAATGGGCAAAGTTTCATTTTAATATTGATTTTGTTTTACAACAGTCAAATAGAATTTTTATTAGTGGAATCCACAAATATTCGGTTAACTCTTAAGTTTCCAACCTAGATTTCAACCTAGGATATTAGGTTAGTCACATTTTCATGAAAGATTCCAAAATTGAGCTATTTAGAGTCTCAAACTCTTTAAGCCAAATTATCCATACCCTTCGTTTGCTTCAGAAAATATTTCTTGAAGCTATTTTAGTCTCCTAAAACACTAATGTTTTGCATAGAACATGTTACAAACAGAAATCACAGCTCAAATAAAAAAATAAAAAAAATAAAGAAAGAAAGAAAAATTAGCAAGTGAAAATCTTCCAACAAAATTTCATTATGTTTAAATGTAGCCACACAAGTAAAAGGATTCTCCTAAAACACCTTATTATTGTCATGCTTCTTTATTTTGAAGTGTGTTACATTATATATATATCTTGGATATTTTGTTATTTATAGGAATCTTATATTTTATACAAACATACGAAGCATGATACTTTTCCAATGCAATTAAAACATATAAAGCATTCTCTCCAACTGCGTAGCAGCTGTTACAAGTTAATACCCAAATAAATTAAGAAGATGAGGCTCTGTGAGTAGATTTATTTGGGAGTCTTTGCCAATGGATAATGGTTGGTACAAATAGTTTAGATACCATTTACCTCATGCTGTGCCTTTGCTCTCTCATATCTTTGGTCATTTCCTCTGGAAAACTTGAATAATGATTTTTTTTTTTTTTTGTTTTTTGGGTAACATTCAGAAGCTTTAAGCTTTCATTACCAAAGAAAAATATGTCAGTTACAAGATAGTTTTTGTCAAGACAGTTACAAGCCTAATAGAACACCAGAGTACATAGGAGAGGAACCTAAAAAGATAATGGACATGGTATATATCAAGGAATCTGGCACATCTGAATACGTAACCATAACAATATTAGTCAACAATAATAGAGATCAGCATCAACTGCTGCAGGTGACTGAGTGAGTAGAGAAATAAGGTGAAAATGAGATTTTATTTCTTTCACAATTTGGTATTGCAAAACATAGGTATATATTGGCTGGGGTGGGAGGCGGGGCGGGGGTTGCAGCGAAATTTAAATTTAGAAATTCAAAATTTTTAAATAAGTTACTTTCCAAAGATGTTTTTCCTTTGGCTACCTTATTGAGATCTTTTAGTCCTATATCAGTAGTAGAAAGATTGTTGGAGCTCTTTATATGAGAAAAGGGTTTGTCGAAGCCCTCAGATAAGCTTTTTCTCAATTCCCCTTCATAATCTTTTCCATTACAATATCTCTTCTTTTTTTCATTTTTCTAAATACTGGAAGAGTTTTCACCAACCTCCTCCATGGTCATGCTTGTGGGTAGGGGTGAGCATGATCCGGTTTGGATCGATTTCATGTTCAAACCTAAGCCAAACCAGCCTTAAACGGTTTGACATTTCTAGAAATCAAACCGAACCAATAGAAGATTGAAACCGAATCAAACCAATATGGTTTAAATGATCTAGTTTGGTCTGATTTATCGATTTATTTATTTATTTATTTTTGTGATTCATGAAGACTATTTTTCTTCTTACATAAGAGTACCACAAGAAAATTTATCAAGTAAAATGATTTAAATTGTCATAAGATATTGTCACTCAACAAAATAAAATTTTTAAATAAATACCATCATTAAGGATTAAGATAAAGATCCGCAACACATTACAATAAAAATAAACAATCTAGTAAGTCATTTAGGGTTTAAGGCTAATCAATACAAAACCAAATTGATAAATAACACCATAAATCCAGAATAATTTTCTAATACATTAATACTCTAACATAAATAATACCCTAATTAAAACAACATCATTTTATTAAAGCTGGTTTGGTTCAGTTTGAAAATGATTTTATTTATTGACAAATCTGGTTCAATCCAAATTTATTTTTTATATATCAAAAACCAACCAAATCAAACCAAATAAAATTTTAAACCCAACCAAACATGTGGTTTGGTTCGGTTTCATTAGTTTGATTGGTTCAGGTTCGATTTTTGCTCACCCCTACTCACAGGCAAAGGATTTCGATCATATCTTGGGTAGAGCTGTCAACGGACCGAGTTCAGACCAAGACCTGTGGGTATTTACCTAACGAATCTGGATCTGGTATTAGTATTGGACCCATTTATCCGGACCCAGATCTGATAAACTATTATGTAAACAGATAGGGTCTGGATATTTAATACCCAGACCCGATAGATCCAGGATCCGAATAATAAATACCCAGACCCGATAGATCCGGGATCCGAATAATATATATATATATATATATATATATATATATATATATATATATATATATATATATATATATATATATATATAATAATTGTATGTTGTTATATTTTTGGATGCTTTAATTAGAATTTTACTTGTTGAATTTGAATAATTTTTATACTTTTATTTGTATGATTATATGATTGTATAATTTTTAGATATTTTTTTAGATTATTATATAATTTTTAGATTTTTTTTTAGACTTTAAATATGAGTTTCGGATCTCGAAATCGGATCTGGATATCTGGGACCCTTTTAGGGTCTGGATCTGGTACTTCAAGGCTAGATCCGTCTGTTATTCAGGTCCAGATCCGGTACCAATAACTAAAATCGGGTTTGGGTCTGGATATCTAGGTTTCGATCTGAACTCGATCCGTTGACAGGTCTAATCTTGGAATGGTATTTTGGATATTTTCTATACGAGGAACAGAAATATATCTTAGGATAGTATTGTGTATGTTTCCAAAATTTCAATTTTGATTTTGCTATCTTCTATAAGTTAATTTTTTTAATTTTCTATAAAGAAAAATAAATTCTATTAGCTTTCTTAGACTACATCTGGAATATTTTATAAATTATATTCCAACATTCTAAGATGTTCTGGATCATGTTTAAGAATCTAATAAAGTGCTAATCCAACATTAAATCTGAGTAGTACATAACTTATTTGAATTAAAATTGGGTTAGCATTCTACAAGTCAAATTTTAATTTATTGTTGGAATAGTCTTGTTCTTTTCCTGAAATTTAATTACTAACTTTTCAATATAATAGTATCATTTCTATCAATAATTCATTTTGTTGGATCTAATTAAATCCAATAATTTTAAAGGCTAAAATAATTCTAAAGATTATTCAAAATCAAAGGAAAATATTTAGAATCATGGAAATACCGAATAGAATTTTCGAGTTTCTTTTGGAGCTCATTTATTTCATCTTTTTTTCCTCTCTAATTTTCTCTCCTAAATTTATTAGAATAGGTAATGATGATGCCTCTAGTCTCAAGTCTAAATTTTTTATGGTTTGCAATTTACTAGATGGCAAGAACATTTAGAAGCTTGACTCATAACTCTGGACCTTATATTTGATATAAATTTTTTTTTTTTTATCCTTAAAAAAGATCCTCTTCTAAATCTTTAAACACTCAACCTGTATTGAATAAATCTCCAGAGAAAATTAAGTTCTATTGTAGGTTTAGAATTTTTAGCTATCTTTCAGATAAGTTGTATGAAACCTACAAAAAGTATAAGACTGCTAAAGATTTTTGGTATGCCTTAAAAGATGTCTATATTAGAGATAATAAAGGTGCTCAAAGATTTACTGTTACAGACTTTAACAGTTATAAGATAATAGACAATATCCCTATTAATGACCAAATCCACTAATTTCAAAACTATATCCATGAGATTCATAGGGGTAGTTCCATGTCAGATGAAAATTAACAAATTACTTGTTTAATTGTAAGTTACCATCTTCTTAGTCTAATTTTACCCAAGAACTTAGGAGAACCTAAGGAACACTTAGTCTTAGATTAGTCATCCAATCTATTAGAATATCGATTTAGGGAGACTAAAAAGAATCAGCTATAAACCAAGGTTAACTTAATTGAGGTTAATTATCAAAATAAGAATCATAACTTTAAGGATCATCGGTCTAGACAATTTTAAAATCACAATTTTAAACCTAAGGGGAGGAACTTTAAACCCACAGATAAAGATCCTAAAGACAAACCTAAACCCAATCAGCCAAAAGGGAATAAGAAGAATAATGATGGAAGGTTCTGCTATATTTGTGGTTGGAACAACCATCTGGTTGTTGATTGTTTTTATAAAAAGAAAAAAAATATCACCACTTATAAGAAGGATCAACTATACCAACCTAAGTCTCAAATCAATATGATAGAGGCTGGACCTTCAAATACTACCTTTAGATCAGTAACTTTTGTACCTACTGTTAGCCATATCTTTTCAAATTTAGATTGGTGATTAGATTTTGGCACCAATATTCATGCCTGTACTGATAAGGCTTGGTTTTGTTTCTATTAGGATTCAAGTGGAAGATAGAAAAAAAATTTGACATAGTTGAAAACTACATAAGAGGGAATTAGTAATAATATTATCATATGTTACATTGTTTAGAGTTACTTCACTCTTAAGCAAAAAGAAGATGCTTTCTTTATTGACTAAATAGGAATCTCATCCTCAAACTCATAGAATATGAATGTAACAAGGAAACAAAGTAGGATGACAGTTGCTCGTGAACTAAGGAGACAATTAGATACTTCATACTATTTTATGACTTGGCCTACATAGAGCATATAGGATATAATTTCAGATATCATCGAATATGATTGAGAATATTATCATCATTATTGATATCATGCAAATGTAATCATTATCTTGATTGTATGATTGAGAATATTTTTAGCTAAGTTTGATTGAAAGCTTCAAAAGAGAATATATTCTACCATTATCATTGATTAGTAATTTGATAAAAATGGTTATTAATGAGTATCTCAAAGGTTGTATGCAAAAAAAGAGAATATGGTGTATTATTTGCAATATAGCTTCGGAGTTATATGTCAAAATATAGTTATGAATAGGAATGCTATTTTAATATTGGAACACATGTAGAGAAGAACATGCAATGTTCGGTGAAACAGATACTCAAATGGCAGGATATGACTAAAAGAATATTTAACATTTAATTAAATAATGTGAACACTTATGTTTATGAACTACAATTGAAGATGACAAAAAGATCGAACACCTTACCCCCAAAAAAAAAAGATTGAACATCCAACAAAGTGGAAAAAAGAAGAATGGCCATAGCTTCATTTTAGTATTGAATTTGTTTTACAACACTCAAATAGAACTTTTATTAATGGAATTCATCAATATTCAGATAACTCTTAAGTTTCCAACCTAGATTTCAAGCTAGGATATTAAGTTAGTCACGTTCTCAAGGAAGATTCAAAAGTTGAGCTGCTTATGATCTCAAGCTCTTTAAGCCAAATTATCCAATCCCTTTGTTAGCTTCAAAAAATGTTTGTTGAAGCTATTTGAGTCTCCTAAAATATTAATGTCTTGCATAGAAGATGTTACAAATAGAAATCACAACTTAAATAAAAAAATAAAAAAATAAAGGAAGAAAGAAAGAAAGAAAAGTCATCAAGTTAAAACCTCCCCACAAGATTCTATTATGTTTAAATGTAGCTACACAAGTAAGAGGATTCTCCTAAAACACTTAATTATTATCATGCTTCTTTATTTTGACGTGTGTTACATTATATATATCTTGGATATTTTGTTATTTACAAGAATTTTATGTTTTATATAAAAATACAAAATGTGATTCTTTTACCCTGCAATTAAAACATATAAATCACCCTCTCCAAATGCAGAGCAAGCGTTACAACTCAATACCCAAAAAAATTAAGAAGAGGAGGCCCTATGAGTAGATTTGTTAGGGAGTCTTTGACAATGGATAATGGTTGCTGTGAGTAGTTTAGATCTTATTTATTGTGTGAGCATACCACTTGATCTTGATCTTTTCTCTTCAAACCACCAGCACCCACTTCAGTTTCCTCAAAATGAAGATTGGGCGGCTAGAGGGGAATTAACCTATTTCCTCGGTCGTAACCTGATGATGTGTTGTGCTCATGCCGACTCTATGCTCGGATTTGAGCCGACTACTCATAGAGAATTTCAAGGCATTAATTGGACTATTATAGGAGAGAACATGGGTTGATGAAAATTTTCTCTAATCTCGGATAGTTACAGGAGAACGTGGCATGTAAGTTAATGCCACTTATTGTTCATTACTCATGATCAATATAATCATGGGTCTTAATTCTTCATGGTGGTTACTAATTAATGGGATAGTGTACTGCTTCACTCCTTCTATAAAAGGAGCACAAAGGACTTTCTAGTAAGAGCTTCTCTAAAAAAATCAAAAACATCTACTCATTTTCTCTCTCTCTCTCTCATTATTCCCAAATCTCCGACTAACTTAAGTATCGAAGGATTCTCCAGTAAAGAATCTTCAGTGATCGGACTTTTTTTTCAAAATTTGGAAGTAATCATCCATCCTCAGATCTCTACTGACCATCGAGCCCTAGATTGGACAAGCATCGACCACAGCCATACTCTCTTCATACTGCAGCCTTGTGGCAACAGTTTAGCATCAGAGGAAGCATTTTTTGATCCAACAACAAAGGAAAAAAAATCATGGTGAGGATTAGAGTACACAACAACTCCATTACCTCCCATCGATAGTCATCTCGACATAGCTTAGCTGGTGCCATGCAATGTCTGTCCCAGAGGGACCTACACAACCACCCATGATGGCGGATTGATAGCAATCTAATACCTTGGTCCAATAGATCCACACTTTGACCAATGTCGCATAGCAACTTCAATAGGTCGTTGAGCAACGATAATCCTAAAAACCTGCTCATCAGGCAACACCTTTTTGGCACAGCCATCGGATCCCCCCTGGAGTGTGAAAGTAGACTCCAATGCGTGCATTATTCTATTCCCATTGCATGGTGATCACTATCCCCTTGAGGCTTGAGGAAGGAGGAGCAATCTCGGCACTCCCTAACCTCTTCCAGCAGTGATTTGATCCCAAGCTACCCTCCACACCTCAGAAAATCTTATCGAGAGGAAGATCTTGATCAGAAAGTCCGAGAGATTGAGTATCATTTAAGCGAGATGCAAACTGATAGCCAAAAGATTAATGATGACCCTAGCTTCAACTCTCGGCCATCCATTTCCTACATCATATTGCAGGAATCGATTCTGAGTTGGTTTAAGATGCCGTAGATAGAACTATAGATGGCTCTTTGGACCTCCTTGACCACTTGGAGGGTTATGAAACCCTCATGATGCTTTAAGATGCCTTGGACGTGCTCCTCTGCATCATCTTCTTGGCCACTCTTAAGACAGCATGAGTATGGTATTTCAGGCTCCAATCAGAGTCCATTTATTTATTTGAGTAGCTTGAAAAATTGTGTATCATCCACTTCGACAATAATTGAGCACAGCTAAAGAATGACGATAGTCTCTTCTCGACTCAGTAGGAAGAGGACAAATCTCTATATAATTACATGGCATATTTTGATGCGGCCACACTGGAGATGCCCAATTTTGATTAGTCGGTGGCGATGTCGGTCCTTAAGAGAGAACTTTGAAATGAGCATCTCATCTTCTTCCTCGATAAAATTTTTTCGAAGGACTATACCGATCTCCTAGCACGGGCTCAAAAGTATGCATAGGTAGAAGAGGCCCAAATTATGTGTAAGTATGCTAAAGGAGGAGGACTTCCAACAAAAAGCAGAGATGGGGGGATCTGCATGTAATCCATGCTGAAGAAGAATCCTCCCAACCAACAAAGAGTCTTAGGTCGAGGAGTCTCTATAGGTGATTTAGCAATTATGCTCTTCTGACTGCTCATTGAACCCTAATCTGGATGGAGATCAAAGGCCAACGATATCTCTGCTGACCTTCACCGACAAAGACTCCATCCATAAGGAGGAATAAAAGGAAGTACTGTCACTTCTATTGAGATCACCACCATGATATCTAGGACTACCTCCAATTGAAAAATGAAATTGAAGCTTTGACTCGGAAAGGCTATCTCGAGAAGTATGTTCGTGAATTCGAGGAGCACATGATTAAGGAGCTACCTCAGCACCAGTCTGACGAGGAGAACAACAACAATCGACCAACAGTTGGTATTATCAATATGATCTCGAACTTCGATAGTGGTGGGAGGTCAAAAGATCGAGTTGAGGGCCTGAAAACACAACGGATTGGAGAGGTTATTTCTTTTTTTGATGATGATATCTGAAATATTCAAACTCTTTATGATGATGCTATCGTCATATCAATAGCAATAGCAAATTATGATATAAAAAAATTTTAGTTAACAATGGTAGCTTAATTGATGTATTGTTTTATGATACATTTCGATGAATGAGAATGCCAACTACTCGACTAAAAAAAGTTAATACCCTTTGGTCGATTCTCTGAGGATTTGATAGTAGATGAAGGGGAGATCATTCTACTAGGAGCCACTGGATTATAGCCTCGACAAATGACTATTCAGCCCACTTTCTTTGTCATTTGCATTCCTTCGAGTTATAACACAATTCTCAAAGATCCTGGTTGAATGCATCGCAAGTAATTATTTCCACATATCATCTGCTCATTAGATTTCCAATCTAAAATGGGGTTAGAAAAATCTAAGGAGACCAAATGCTCACCTAGCAATATTATCTCACAATAATCAAAGAAAAATGACTAATAGAGATCCTACTGATCGAAGATCACAAAGACAAGTCAGAAGAGTCCCATGGAGAATCAGCCAAGCAACTTATCACAGTCCCAATCAGAGAATATCTGAATTGAACGATTCAGATCGATTCTTAGCTGATGCCCAATAATAAGGATCAGCCAATGGCATTTCTATCGACTAATGAAGACACCTTCATCGAGTTAGCATCTAACATGCTAGATATTTCTTCTAATGTCATTGTCCATAGGTTAAATATGAATCCAGAGCATTGACTAGTGTAGTAGAAAAAGAGAAGTTTCTCCCCTGGAGTAACAACAAGCAATTAAGGAAGAAGTGGACAAAATTCTGATGATGGGTTCATCCAAGATGCTCACTATCTGGAGTGGCTTGCTAATGTCATCATGGTCAAGAAAGTAAATGGCAAATAGATGATTTATATTGATTATATCGATCTCAATAAGGTGTGTCCAAAGGATGGCTTTTCTCTTTCGAAAATTGATCAGCTTGTGGATGCTACCTTGGGACACCAACTACTGAGTTTTATAGACACCTTCTAAGGACACAATTAGATTCGGATGGCATCCGAAAGCAAGAAAAATACTGCATTCATAACCAATCAAAATTTGTATTATTATAAGATGATGCCTTTTGGATTAAAAAATATAGAAGCTACATATCAACACCTCATCAATAAGGTATTTAAGTGTCAGATTTGATGCAACATAGAAGTCTATGTTGATGATATGCTGGTGAAAATTATTGTGGCTGATCGATACATACCCAACCTAGAAGAAGCTTTGGATGAGCTAAGACAGCACCAAATGAAACTCAATCTGAATAAATGTATTTTTGGAGTGATCTTGAAAAAATTTTTAGGATTTATGGAGACTCAGCGTGCGATAGAGACCAACCTGGAGAAGATCTAAGCACTACTGGACATGAAACACCTAGGTACCAAAAAAGATGTGCAGCGCTTGGTGGGTTGGATGGCGGCTCTCAGTCAATTTATTTCAAGATCGATCGAGAAATGCCTCTCCTTCTTTAAAATCCTGAGGCAAATGAAAGTTTTTAAGTGGTTGGATGAATGTCAAATCGCTTGCAAGGAACTCAAGCAGTACCGTGGGTCCTATCTGCTTCTCTCCAAACTAACAAAAGGTGAGGAATTATTAATCTATCTATTCATCTCAACTATTATTGTTAGCTCAATTTTGGTTCAAGAAGATGTAGAAACTCAAAAGCCAATTTATTATACAAGTAAAATTCTTCAGGATACGAAAAGATGATTTATTTTTGATTATGTGCTGGTGCAACAATTGGTGGGACCCGAGAGGGGTTGTCAGTCAAGGGTGGTTGATGATGTGGCAACATCCTTAGAGGTCGACCTGGAGGATCGACTCGCTCTTGATAGGTAAGGATTAAATGGGATTGACTATCCAACCTGCTGCTTGAGGTCGATCTGCCTTGATACGCATCGACTCAAGTGCGAAGTCTCTCAGACCCGCCTGTAGCATGTATAGATGCGGAGTTCTATTTTTATAAATAAAGGCAAATAAACCTATCTTCTATTAGGCAATTGTCTTCTAGAAGAGTGGTCGGAGCTACGGTCCTAATAAGCGGCTAGAGGGGAATTAATCCATTTCCTCAACTGTAAGCCGATGATTTGGTTCGGCTCATGCCGACCCCATGGTGCCAACGACTCATAGAGGACTTTGAGACATTGGACTGTTACAGGGGGAGAATATGAGCTGGTGAAAATTTCCTCAAATCTCGAACTGTTACAAGGGAAGAATATGAGCTGGTGGAAATTTTCTCAAATCTCGGATGATTACAGGAAAATATGGTATGTAAGTTAACACTACTTATTTTTCATTCTCCACAATCAATATAATCATGGATCCTAATTCTTCGTGGTGGTTATCGATTAATGGGATAACATACTGCTTCCCCCTCCTATAAAAGCAGGCATGAAGGACTCTTTGGTAAGGACCTCTCTTAAAAAATCAAAAACACCCACTTATTCGTTCTCTTTTTCTCTCACTATTTACAAAACCCCAGCTAATTTAAATATCAAAATATTTTTCATTAAAAAATCTCTGACGACCGAATTTATTTTTCAAGATCTGGGAGCAATAAACCCATTGATGAGTTGTTTCGTGGCCTCTAGCGGCAGTTAATCCATACGATCCAGAATACATGGATGGCATCAAAATTCTTTGATTCAAAAAGGTTCCACGGCAAATATATATCATTGTATGTCAAACATCACTTGACATCTTTTATTGCATCAATTATTGGACCTCCCATGGCCGGAGTATGGACACCGGAGCCAGCCAACACTGCCCACCGTCCATCTAGCAGTCCACATGTGTGGAGGTGGACTTTGAAGGCTGTCTGCATCCAGATGTGTTCTAGATGTCATCTTCTAGATTGCTGCTGACCAGGCGGTGAACCTCAGACCCTTTTAAACCGTCCAATGTTGTCTCTTTTTCTGGAAAAATTATATCCACACGGAGTGCGCCACGATTGCCGTTGGTCGGGCGCTCGGAGAAGAATGCGTAAACTTCTAGAAAGTACAAATGTTCGAAATAGAGAAGTGTCGTGATGTTTGTGGGCGTCGGGATGCCGACCGAGCTTTTAAAATGAGGCTCCGCTGTGCGGCCGGTGATCGTCGCCAGCTTTGCTTTGTTTTAGTGGTCAGCGACCGAATGATGCAAAATTTTTGGCATATGGTCTTGGTCAACGATGGGAGGGTGTAATTTTTGGTTAGTATAAAATGCATTCAGAGACCGTAATGAGTGACCACGAGAAAAAGCTTACCGAATATATAACGATTTATGCTTATTCTAAAGATGTTTGTATTTATATTTTATTGTTGTTGTTTATTATGAAGGATAAAAAAATAATATATTCATCTCCCTCATAATAAATAATAAAAAATAAATATAAATTTTAGATGAAATAAATATAAATTCTATCACAATAAATATAAATCTAGATAAAACAAACGCAAAGATGTCTTGAATGAAGAGAAACGGTCTAAAATAAATATAGACTCTGTGGTAATAAATAAAAATGCTAAACAGACGTAAATTTGATCCTACTCATTCGCGCACGTGGTTTTCCATGGCCCATCCCATCCGCATTAATGCCTGATTTCTAGTTTTTAATTTTTTAAAATCAAATAGATAAAAAAAACCATTAATTTTTATTTTCTTGCATGGACATCCGAATCAGACAGTGGGAAACCTAACCAAATTGAAGGCAGATCTGATCGATTGAGCCTAGTCTATTATATGTTTATTTATATGATTCTCTCAATCTAAAGATGCAATGGTTTGGTTTTCACAGTGGATTTTTTTTTGATTTTTTTTCTTTTGAGAGATGGAAGCTTAATTTTTTCGGGCAAATTTTTTGAGATTTCTTTTCGAATCTCGATGACGGAGATTTCACAAGATTATTAATAGGTGAAAGCTATGGAGATCATCCGTGATTAATTAACTATGAAGGCTAAATGATTATTCTTCTCCTCCAAAATAAACAAACAAACAAGCACATTATGGATGCTAAACTTACTAGGTACATCTATTATGGTAAATTCTCCAAATAATTCACGTGATTAAATGGCATTACTGTTGTTTGTCTGATCAAATTATACTTTATGATCTATAGAATTCAATCTGTTCAATTCTCTTGACAAGGAGTAACTATTCTATATATGTATATAAAAAATCTTGATAAGGGAACCATGTTAAATCAATAATCACCATAAATTACACCAAAGTGACCTTGTGACAATTTCAGTGTCTAACACCGATCGTTGGAATTTTATATAAAAAATTAGTGGTTGGTTGCAATTCAGCAAAGCTAAACATACTACCTAACAAGAAGCATATATTTCAAAATTGCTTTTGTTGGTTCCGGAAGGAAATTAAAAATTAAAATTTTTTTCTATTTATTTTTAAATAAACATCTGGTCTTTATGAAGTTTAGTCTCATATTGAGAAAAAAATGAGAAAATGATTTATTTTGAAAACCTTTCTCTTAGGCCTATAAACATGCACGCCGTCTGACTTGGCCCAGCCCGACCTACACACGTGCAATCGCATCGCGGCCATGATAGGTAGGGTTGGTAAAATATGATCCGACCCACCAATTCGATCCGTATTCGATCCACTATAAATATGTTTGCATTTAGGCTAAATAGGTTTGGATCATAAACGGATTAATCCGTTTAACCCATTTAATAATTGGATCGGATTTGGATTTTAGATATCTGATCCATTTAACTCATTTAATATCCAGATCGGATTGAGTCAGATAATCTATTTAACATGTTTAACCTATTTAATCTATTTCTGACTCATTTAATCCGACATGTTTAACCCATTTAAGATCCATTTAATCTGTTTAAAACCTATTTAACATGTTTCTGACCCATTTAACCCGACCTGTTTAATCTATTTAATCAGTTTAACCTATTTAATCCATTTAACCTAATTTGATCTATTTAATAAATAGATTAAATGGGTCGGATCGGGTTACCTATTTAATAAATAGGTCGGGTTCAAGTTTGAATTTTTGATCCATTTAATAAACAGGTCAGATTTGGATTGACGATTTTCTGACCCGATCCATTTATGATCCGACCAGATCCGATTGCCACTACTAATGACAGGGCCTACATTTTGTTTCTCCAATCTTTATTTTTCTGTTAGTGATAGTATAATATTTACTTCATCTTAAATTTCTCATCTTGGTATGATAAGTTTGAGTTAACGATAGTATTTATTTTTTCTGCTAATAGCCTATTGAAAATTTATTTTTTTATAAAAAAATAAATTTTTATTTATCAATTCTGTTCTATATTAAAATTTATTTTTTACTATCAATAAAAAATTAATAAAATTTTATAGATAAAATATTGATATGGAATCACTAAAATATTTCGATATATATTTTTTGTAGCTCTTTTCTCTTATAGTCTTGTTCTTTAGTTTTCTTTTGAGATTTTTTCCTATGGGTTCTAAAGATTTATCTAGTCTTAAACTTGATAGGTTCAATGAAAAAAAAATTTTAGGTGGTAAAATTAATTAGAAGCCTGGTTGATATCTTTAGGTTTGCTATCTGCTCTAAAAAAATCACTACCATTTAAATCATCCTCCTCTTGTATAGATTCTAAATCCTCTGAAAAATAGATTATCACTATAGATTTAGAAGTTTAAGTTGCCTATCTGATGAACTATATAAAATTTATAGAAAATATAAGACCTCTATAAATCTTTAATAACTTTTAAAAGAAATCTATATTCGAGATAATGAGAGGACTATAAAGTTTACCATTTTTGACTTCCATAATTTTAAAATGATGAATAATATATATATCAATGACTAAATTTATTAATTTCAAAATCTAGTCCAAGAGATTCATAGAGGGAGATATATTCTGGATGAAAACTATTAGATATCATGCTTGATAGATAAGCTTCCACCCTCTTGGTCTTAATTTATCTGTGACCTTAGAAGATCATAGTCTTTCCTCAATCTTAGGACTATTCTTTAATCTATTAGGATAGAAGATCAATTTAGAATTAGAAAAATATAAAAAATTATGAAAACCAACTTCAAACTAAGGTTAATCTAACTAATTAATCTCAAAATCCAAGTCCAAATTCTATACGTCAAATTTATAGAGGTCAAAATCTAAATTTCAAAGCTAAAGAAAAGAATTTTAAAAGAAAGGACAAAGCTAAGCTTCAAAATCAAAAGCTTAGGTCTAATAATCAATTCCAAAAACTTAAGGATCAAGGTGGTGAGAGGTTCTACTTTGTCTGTGGTTAGGACAACCATCTTGCATTCAAATATTTCAATCAAAAAAATAAAATATTATCTATAAAAAGAAAAATATAAAGAACCAAAATCAAACCAAACCTTAGGTCAATATAATAGAAGGAGAATCATCTTCTTTTAAGTTAGTCTTTTTTTCTCCATCAATCAATTTAACCTACTTAGATTCAAAGTGGTGGTTAGATACTGAAGCCAACATTCATGTTTGTTCTGATAGACCTTATTTTTCATCATATTAGGGATCAAGTAGAGGAAGTATAACCATGGGTGACAAGACAGCTGTCAAAATTCTTGAAAGTGGAACTGTTAATTTGAAGTTTACTTCAAAAAAAATTTTAACTCTTTGAAATGTGCAGCTTATACCCGCCATAAGAAGAAATTTGTTAACTAGTTCTCTACTTGTTCAATTAGGTTTTAAGATTGTTTTAGAGTCCAATAAAGTTATAATTTCTAAGGAAGATGTATATGTTGGAAAGAGCTTTATGTTTGAAGTGTTGTTCAAGTTAAATGTATTCTCTTCTTTCAAAATTAATGAAAGTTCAATTAGTTCTTTTTTATCTCTTGTACTAAATTTTGAATGTTGTGGAATATGGCATGGAAGATTAGATCATGTCAATCTTAGACCAATCAAAAGAATGTCTTGTTTTAATTGGATTCCAAAATTCAATATTGATCAAAATTTAAAATCTGAAGTTGTGTTCAGGCCAAACAGCCTGAAAAATCTTTCAAGCTTGTCGCTTTTAGAGATACTCAAATTCTCAAACTTATTCATAATAATATCTATGATTCTAGTAGAGGTCCAACCCATGAAGGTAGTCATTATTTTGTAACTTTTATTGATGACTTCTCCAAGTTTTGCTATACCTATCTTTTAAAGATCAAGGATGAAGTCTTAAATAAATTTAAGGTTTATAAAGTAGAAGCTAAAAATTAACTTAAAAAAAAATAAAATGGTAAGGTCTGATCGAGGATTGAATATACTTCAAACGAATTGATCCTATTATGTGAAGAAAATGAGATAATTCATGAAGTTATTGCTCTTTATTCTCCTCAATCGAATGGCATAATTGAGTGAAAGAATTAAATTTTACTAGACATGATCAATATCATGATTATAAATTTTGATGTACCTCAGAAGTTATGGAGAGAAGCTCTTCTATCAGTCTGTTATATCCTAAATAGAGTACCTCCTAAAGATAGAAAAAAAACACCCTTTGAATTTTGAAAAGGATATCCTCCTAAGCTTAGTTACTTTCGAGTTTGGGGGTGCTTGGCTAAAGTTAAAATTTTTCAACCAAAAAGAGTTAAAATAGGACATAAAACTATTGATGCTATTATTGTTGGCTACTTTTTAGAAAGTAATACTTATAGGTTCCTTATTGTCAACTCTGAAATACCTTCAATATCAAATAATATCATTATTGAATCTAGAGATGTATTTTTTTCAAAAATATCTTTTTTTAACCTCGAACATTTAGATTAATCATTCTCTTCAAATTGACCACCATCATCATCAACAGTTCCTACTCCAATAGAATTAACCTCGAAATCTGAGCTTAAGAGAAGCAAGAAAATTAGAATTGAAAAATACTTTGATGATGGCTTCTTTATCATTTTGATAGAAGATACCCCTATCTTTTTTCAAGAAGCCATGTATTCTCTGACGCTTCATTTTGGAAGAAGGTAATAAATAGTGAAATCGAATATATTATTGAAAATAATACTTGGATTCTTACTGATTCACCTCTTGGAAACAAACCTTTAGAGTGCAAGTGGATCTTCAAAAAGAAATCGAGGACTGATGATATAATTGAAAAATACAATACAAGGCTTGTTGCTCAAGGTTTCAGATAAAAAGTCGGTATTGACTCCTTCAATACTTATTCGTCTGTAGCTCACATTATTATTATTCGAGTTCTATTTGCATTAGATTCCATCCATAAACTTGTTGTTCATCAAATGGATGTTAAAACTATCTTTTTGCACGGAGATCTTAAAAAAGAGATTTACATGCAGCAACCTGAGAATTTTTCTATGCCAGACTAGGAGCATAAAGTTTGTAGATTTTTTCGATCCTCTATGAATTAAAATAAGCTCCTAAGCAATGGCATAAAAAGTTTGATCAAATAATATTTTTTTATGTATTTCAAATCAATAAATCAGATAATTATCTTTATTATAAATAATTTGATGATCGATCATTGTTTTTTGCCTCTATGTTGATAAATTTTGATTCTCGCTTCTGATATTGACTTAATCAATAACATCAAAAATTTTCTATTACATCATTTTGATATGAAAGATTTAGATGAAGCTAATACAATTTTTGGTATGAAGATCATTCATACTTCTGATTTGATCTGTCTATCCCTATCTCACTATACTCAAATGATTATTAATAAATTTGGATATTCTAATTATACTTCTGTATCTACTCCTTATGATCCATCTATCCACCTCTTGAAGAATATAGAAAAATCTATGAACCAAAAAAAATATGCTCAAATTATTGATTTATTAATGTATCTATCTAATCGACTAGATCTGATATTGTTTATGCTATTTCTAGACTCAACAGATATACCAATAATCCTAGTCTAGTTCATTGGATTGCTTTATAAAGAATATTCCAATATCTTAAAGGTACTACAAATTATTCCTTATATTTTGTAGGTTATCCAAATGTACTTGAGGGTTATAGTCATTCAAATCAGATTTTTGACACATTAGATGTTAAATCAACTTCTGGCTATATGTTTCTTCTAGAAGGAAGTACTATTTCTTGGTAATCTTTCAAACAAATAATTTTAGCTAGAAATACTATGGAAGCTGAACTTATTACCTTTGATTTTACTTATTCTAAAGTTAAATGGCTAAAAGAACTTCTATCTAAGATTTCTTTAGCATCTTCTTCTATTCCTCCAATATCAGTTTATTGTGATTCAAATACTATAATAGATTTTTATAAAAAAAATCTTGTGAATATTAAAATAAACAGACATATTAAACTAAGACAAAAGTCTATAAAAAGAAAAAAAAATTCAAATAATTTTTTTGAATCATGTTGCAACTAATCTTAATTTAACAGATTGCCTTACAAAAGGCTTAAATAGAACTAAGGACCTAGAGTTATCGAGAGGGATGGGGCTTAGCTTATAAAAGATCTTCTAGCAGTGAGAACCCAATCTCTGAGATGGAAGATCCCTTGAAGGATGTTCAATATGGTAATAACAAGCTGATTGGTTGGTCAGAAAATGCATGTGATTTATTTGATATAGGAATCATAGACTCTAGCCCATCTTTATAGTGATTAGTGCTCCTATGTAGTGGTTAGGAAGAGTTTATCTCTGAATAAGATCCGAGAAGTATTCCTCAAGATATGATGCTACACATATTCTTGGAGGGATTCACTTATGTGAGAGTATCCATACTCGATGATGGCTAAAGACATAAGCAATCTCTAGAAACTCTTATGAAATAATCAAGAAACTTGCATACGGCCATTAATGTGCAAATTTACAATATGAGCTTCTGTATTGTGTGTGTAATAATAGAAATCTAAGTTAAAGGAACGTAGTTCAAGATTTGGTTCACTCTATTTTTTTTAGATTGATACTATTAATACTAAATGAAGTCAAGTCAAGAAAGATACTTCACCCATTGCACAATATTTATACTCAACAAAAACTTATTTCACATTATTAATTTTAATTATGTTAAAAGTTTTGAATTTTGAGGAGGATTGTTGGTTTTGGAGGGAAATTGAAAGCTCAAAATTTCCACCATCTATTTCCAACCAAACATCTAGTTTTCATGAAGTTTAGTCCCATATTGCAAAAAAAAAAGGGAAAGGGGTTTATTTTGAAGACCTTTCTCTTGGGCTTATGAACGTGCGTGTGCGGCTTGGCTCAGCCCAGCTTGCACATGCGCGATCGTGGTGCACCTGCATCTGCAGCATGTTTTGTTGAGGTTTGTTTAATTATTTTTGAGATTATCGTTGGACTAGCTAGTCCATGGGCCTATCGAATGGCTCTGTCTGATCTCGTTTCTTTTTCTTAACCAGTGTTTTTTCTTCAAAATTTTTCTTTGATTTTTTGATCATTCATCAAAATTTTTTTTTTGATTCTTTAATCATTCATCTACTGGTTAAAGCTTTATCATCCTCTCCACGGTCGTGTCCATAGAGAAGATCTCTGGTTGTATCTTGAAGCTAATTTCTTGAGTTTGATCCTGCACGAGGATCGAAAATTATTTTAAGATAGTGCATTGCACGTCTTCGATCGATAAATTTTAGATTGATTTAATATTAATTTTATATTTATTTTAAATTAATTTAATATTAATATTTATTTATTAATTTAATTAGTTTGCAATCGACTCCCGTGAAAAGTAAGTTACCTAATATCTTTCTGGATTATCCTTTCAGCATTTATGGCACTAAAAGTTTATTTGTGGGCTCGCAGTGATATTAGAAATATTCTCCAATGAATATTTAGATATGATAAATTTTAGTCATTTAGAAAGAAGGGGGTCCAGTAAGTCCAACGCTTCTCGATAATTTTATGTGATACAAGCTGCATGATGTACTTTTCTTATGTTGATTCATCTTGTTGATCTGTTTTCCAACGACTTCTGATTTTTAGAATCTACTGGTTAGCTAACATACAATATCGAAGCTAATTAGCTAAGGTTGTCGATGGCTGTGGGTTTCGGATTCCATCCAAATAAATCATTCACCAATATGGTAGGCAAGATGGGTCGAGATACAATATTAATCAAGCCTAATATTAAAGAAATAACTAATTAATTATTTGATAAATACTAGACTTGAAACATAAGAGTTTAATTAACACTGATACGAAAGATTGGATACACCCCCTGCCTATATTAATTGCGTGCATGTGAGAATGCATCTCAAGTACATATCATTAATTGGCTGCCCCACAAAGTGCTGGAACATGAAAATTAGCTGAGAAACGCCAGACTCGACCAGCCTGGTACACCAAATGACTAAAAACCAAACGCATGCTCGGACAACACTGAAAGCTTTGGAAGGCAACAGTGCCCAAAACTTGGAGGGTGGAGATCAAAGGCCCCACAGCGCACCAACCAGCAGGGATACAATTCATATACCTGCAACGGATTCGCCGGATCTAAGGACTGAGTAGGATGAAAGGGAACTGGTACAGCCAAGCCCACGCGGGAGAATCGTCGCAGCTGACGACCACGCGTCCGGTGGTGAACCCATCTGGCAACTAACGTGCACTAAATTCTCTCTCTCTATTTGTATTTGTTGACATGGGAACAATCCAGCTCAATCTTTGCGCATTTTATTTTCTGATTCCCACGACACGTTTATACATACGCGATTGATTTAGTTTAATCGATTCTAGCCAAAGAAAAAGTAGTAAGATTGTAATCAAAACTCGAAAAAATTTATTCAATCCAATCCAATAAATATCAATTTTGGTCGGTTGAAAGACATGAACCGGATTGAAGTTTGTAAAAAATTAATTATTTATGATCGGATTCGATTTTTATATTTTTAATTTGTGTGAAACTAAATCCAATCGATGTAATATTTCACAAACTCACTTTCATTTTAGGATGACGTCGTTTAGACTTCAATATTTCATTTTAAAAAATACTCTATCATCCATTTGGATTTATTAAAATATTAATGTTGAATTGTTGATGGAAATAAATGAATTTGGAACAATTCTAAAGTAAAAACTTTCAGATGTAGTTGCTTTCGGATTAATAATTTTTTTATTTTTTATTTTATTTTGTATAGATTCAAAAATAAATATAAAATTTATAATTTATAAAATTTAATTTTTTTTATATTAAATTAAAAAAATAAATAATTCTAGATGGGTCAATATTGGACTTAAAATCAATATTAGGTCAATATTGAAGTCCAAACCGACATAACCCATCCAAATCCATTATAAATTATTTATTTCAATTTTAAATAGTTTATATATAATAAATGATCGATAGTGGATTGAATTTTTTTTAATTCGATTAAATTTGATTGGATAAAATTTTTTTTTCAATTCGATCGAATTCGATCTATGCTCAACTCTTAAAAGTAGAATCGATCCCATTCTTCGAGGGTCAACCTTCAACTTTTTGTTATCGATATTTTCTGGATATCTGTGAACCCAAGTCTATATGCTAGAGACCAAAAAGGAAAAAGCAAGGAAAAGAAAAGGGATAAAGAGTAACATGGTTTCATGCTCACGTAAGTGTTTTTTTTTTTTTTTTTGATAATTCATCAAATCTTTTATTTAACCAAATAAAAGCAAGAGGATGGCCTTTGTAGAATAGAGTTGTGAGAGTTTCTTTTCTTCTTTTGGAGAGATAGAATAAATATTTTTAGAGAGATAAATATTATTTATTTAAAAATAAGTTTATCTCATGTTTGGGAGCAGCCTATCCACCTGATGGTACACCAGCCAAACAATCCATAGGATGCATAGGAGTAAATTTTGGAGTAGAAGAATATATATTTATTATTCTTGATGTGTACGTCCACAAGAATAAAATCATATCCTTTGAATTAGGAAGACAATATTGCCACAATATGATTAGTGCATCTTTTGCACCGCAAGGAGCGGAGATGATCAACATGTCATTCATATTAAGAATGAAAAACTCCTGGTTATTTTGGAAGATAGCCATGCTAAGATGCCCAATACATGGGTAGCCAGATGGGGGATTGTGTAAGAGTCCTCCATTTCCCATATGGGTAACGTGGCGGCAATCCAGGCACGCATAGTTTTCGGCGGTGCGAAAGATGCACCACAGAGTATCAAGCTTCTGGATAAAAGATATTTGGAATCACAAGCAAATTTGTAGCCAATTGTGAATAGATGGAAGCATTTATCTCAAGCAGATTTGTAGCCAATTAGTGATAGAAGGAAAGGTTTTGAGTTTCAACTTAAAATCTTCTTTGCCCATTAATGACAAATGTTTCAATACATAGGATACGAGACTAGGTGCTACATGGCTGCCTTCCCATGATATCAAAATGCAGTTGTGGGGTCAATGTTAGACTTACAACTGGCAAAAATAACATGGTGATGTACATGGTTCAATTAAAATAAAATCTTCTTTCCTATTTTTTTTTAGTGATCAAGCATGATTGGACCGAACTTTTTTTTTTTTTTTGTAATTATTCTAGCATTGCTCTTCCTTGATGCAAATGGAGGAAGGCTATTGGAGGATTGCTCATGGAGAAACATTAGGTATTATGTGATGGTATACGTTGCAACCAAAAACCTACCTCAGCCAACCCTTTTGGAAAAAGAAGCATCCCTTTTTGAGGTGCCAACCGGTTGAGTCTGCTAAAACAATTATCACTAAACAATTGTGCAGAAAAATGAAACTAAGTGGGGCTTATTTAAACCCATGTAGATCGAGCTGCACTAGAGGGCTCAACCCCTCCTTTTGGTGCATGATGGGGTGCCTACCTCTCCCTCACCAAGATTATCATGGCAAGGCACACACCTTGAGCTAATCTTGTTGATGTGTGGATGGCGAGACCAGTCTTCGATGGATCTTTTGCAGGGTTGGTCATACCTTATATTACATGCACCATGTGGCTACGTTGAAAGAGGCCTATGGAAAGGAGATGAAATGCAATGCAGCACACCAAACAATCTCATAATTTCTAGACATGCATCTCATGACTTATAATATAAGTAATTCTCCTAAAAAGTAAAAATATCTCATAAAAAAAACTAGATAGTCTGTCCTGTTGGCTTACTGATTGTTAAGATTTAACATCTCGAGATTCGATCCACATTGAGCCCACAGCGAGGTTTGCGACAAAAAACGGAGTCCAACGAGATCAAGATCATCCAAAATGGAGCTCGGATGGAGGAGATACGTGCTTTTGAAGTTGGCACGCAACTCGAGGTGATAGAGGACTGCCGACGGCCGGCGGCGGACTGACGGAGCAGCTGCTGCAGGAGCGGGAAGCCGCCCAGTGCGCGGCAGCGCGGGGCGCGCGCCCAGGTGCGGGCGTGAGGCTCGGCCCAGGCGCGCGTGGGGCGCGGCCTGGCCCAGGCACTCGGCACGGGTGTGCCCAGGCCCGTGCGCACGGGCCATTCCAGGCTCAGGTGTCGCGCCTCGGGCCTGTACCCCGGTCCATCATGGATCGGGTGGTCCACGGCCTAATGCGTGGACCGCATGGGTGTTTCCCACGTGTTTCGTGTGGTCCACGGACTGTTCCGTGGACCGGAGTGCGATCCAACGGTGTGGGTTGATTCCGATCTTGATCCAATAGTTTGGAACTTGATTTGAGTTGATTAGGAGTTTTAATCCCTTTCTAATTGATGTTAAGCCCTTTAAAAGGGCCTGATGCTCAACAGAAGACCAGATGGTGGCTTGGTTCTCTCACGGAAAGCTATGATTTGGTTACTATTCATAGGAACACTAACCTGTGGTCTCCTGATGGCTTTTTGTTCGCGAACAGAGATCCGACGGCCTGGTGGTCTCGCGTGGGTGTGGAAACCCAGAAAACCCGAAAGAGAAGAAAGAGCCATATGCTGGGAGAGAAGAAGCATGGCACCTGGACAGCGGACAACGATCGTTTCAGGGGTTCAGGAGGTCTTCTAAAAGAGAGAGCTTTTGTGAGGAGAACTTTCTGTGAGAGAAAATTGGGTGTACGAGGGTTGAGGGTGAGATCTCCTTTTATAAAATTTCTTTTTCATAGTGAAGTTTGCATGCCCCATGGAGGTGAGCCTTTTTGTGGCTGATCCATGTATTTTGATTGTTTTTTATTTTATTTCTTCTTTCCTTCTGTTGCATCGTGCAGAGTGAAAATATCTTAGGAGGTGGTGTCCTGACCAGACATCCACCCAACAAATGG
>NC_025994.2:72880801-73108113 GCF_000442705.2 Elaeis guineensis
ATCATGATTGGCCCATGGTCAACCCCTAATGAATGTGTGCCACAGTATTCTCTAATCCATATGAGCTATGAGCTAGGTCGGCTTTGATACTATTTATAACAACTTAGGACCTCATCTAAAAGGACTAGTTGGAAGATATTATTTAGGATCTTTGACTTTGTATGATATACATAATCTTACAGATGAATAATCGATGTAGGACTGAATATACGTCCACACAAATCTTCACATATAAAATATCATACCTCAAATTCAGGACATAACATGACCATACTATCAAGGCTATCACCTCAATAATACGAAGCCAACATTCATTATCTCGAATAAAATAAATATGCATCGTAATTAAAATGTAATAAAGAGGTTCGATTCAAATCATTAATTAAACCAAGGCTACTTCAGAGAATCTAAAATCCAAAATTAAATATCAAATCTATCTCAAAATTTATAAATAGTTCATTACAACTCCATAGTCATCCAATAAACTAAATCTGGCTACAAAATTTTCAGACTTGCTAGTGCAGACATCCAAGCCTGGATTATTCATCATGTCTAACATTATTTCTCTGTAAAAGAAAAAAAAAATAAAGGGGTATGAACTACACCAGTTCAGTAAGTAAAATTTATACTTCTTCATTAGATTAAGCATAAATTTTTTTATGATAATGTATCATTAAAAAAATAATAAATATTATAAAAAATAAAATATTTTATAGAGCATATAATAAAAAAAGTTATAAAACTAATCATGTATGCATAAATTATGAATATTTGATAAACATGATTCATAAGTCACTCTTGTCATTATACCCATAGCCAATTGACAAAGTTCTTGCTTTATATGTCAACTTTATATCCATTAGCAGGGCCTATGTTCATATGGATACTAGCTTCGGATGTCAATTTTTTCAAGTCTATGAATTCATATATAGCTATCTAAGAGTCTTTAAAATATTTATATCTTATTCTTAAAATATATATATAAATATGTGAAAAATTACTAAATGACATGAGAAGATTTGTATTTCAGAAACATGCTATTTTCATCAAACACATTCATGAAATCATTTTTTATAATAAAGCATGATCTTCATAATATATATGTTGATCCTTTTGTTTTATGTAAAACATGATTTCATCAATAGTGGATCATATGAATGAAAAATATGATAATTTTAAAATAAATAAGAAATATAAGATCTACTTATCTTGATTGTTTTAGACCTTTCGACTTCATTAGATGAATCTGTTAATTCTATTGTAAAGATTACAAACATAATTAATTTCTATTTGACGAATTCAATTGACTTAAATAATAAATAAAGGAGACTATTGATCAGATATTCAGTCTAATAGACTAGATGGATTAGATCTAAGCAACTCGAATAAAAAATTATGAGGCAGATTGTTCTATGAGATTCATCAATAATGAATTTCAAAGATACTCGACATGACTGGAGTGATCGATTCAACAAGCGATCCGAGTATTAGGATAATTCAAGATCTCTTGCTGAGGATTAACTTGAGTCCCTAGAATGGAAGATAAGACTCTATCTTGAGACTCATAAGTCTTTCTAAAAAAAAAGTGTGTGAAGAGAGAGAAAATAGAGAGAGAATAAATTTTCTTCTTATTTCTCTCTTTTTTTCAAGAGAGAAAAAATAGTGGACTAGGATTCAATTATTATCTAGAGAGAGAGTAGAGAGAGGGACACCAGAGAGAGAGGGACAATCCTTCTCTCTATCTTTTTCTATTTTTTTCTTTTCTTCTTCACTTCTTTGGCTAAACAGGGGAGGAAGGGGGTGGTGGCTAGTGATCGGAGGATTGATAGTACGCGGAGACACATGGCGGGTGATAGGCAATAGTAGACGATCGACAGCAAGGATTGAGCAACGAAAAATAAAAAAAAATAGGCTCAAAAAATAGGAGATCTGAGATTTTTCTTCATTTTTGGCCATTGGCTGATCACCAACAGTCATAGTTCTATCATGGAAGGTCTAAGGAGGCCAGGAGACCCGATTAGGGATTGGACATCAAAGGGCAGCAGTGTCAGTGGCGAGAAAAAAAAGAAGACAGCTATAAAAATAGGGGATGCAGTATATCTTGGTTGATTTCGGCAAATTGATGGCTGACAATGGTGCCCAAAGCTATGGAAAAAAGGGATAAAGAGAGAGAAGGGAGGTAGGAGCTTGTACCTCAGCTTCGATGGTGCCTCCGAACTCAATTTCTAGCGGACATGATAAAAGGAGATGGTGAACTCAAAGAGGATAATAAGGAGAAACCAGATGAAAGGATGGTCAGTGCTTGTGGTAGCTTGAAGGAGGGTTCAAGACCTCTTAAATAGAGGTGGAGGCTAGAGTTTTTCTATCCTTTAGTGGCCTTTAAGCATTCAACTCCGATCGGGAGTCGTTAAGGAAGAAGACTTCCATCAGGAGTCTTCTTCAGGCTCTTTTTTCTGGGTGGGGACTTAGGCTAATATAGTGATAGGCTGGTTTAACGAATCAAGGTATCATACACTCTATCATAAAAATTGAGGCCTCTCCTTAGGCCCTCATATGTTGTCCCCTCCATCTTCTTCTCCTTTGACATTCACCAATCATAGAGGATAGTTGGAAACCTCATAAAAGTTTGCCTACTTTGTTAAAGAGACAACAATGTTAAGTTTTAAAATGAGTGTGACTGAGAAAGGAGAAATTGATGTTAGGGTTTTAACCTCTTCGAGGCAAAATCGAAGGAGAAATCGCCTGTCCAAGGCTATAAAGCATCTGATCCGGTGAGGATTTCCTCGTTGGGCCCTTCGTCGGATCTTTGTGGTGACTTCATCTTCTGCAAAAGCTTCATTTCTATATGCTTCCTCTTTACAGAAAGAAGGAAGACTAGGGGGTTTGTCTCAGTCATGGTTGGAGGTGGTGCAAGGGCAATGATGATTTTGTTGGAAAATGGTTAAGGCAACTGATGGAAAAATAGTGTTGCTCGAGTGAATGTTCACTGAGGGTGTTATCTTTTCGAAGGAAGACATTAAAGATTGTGTGGATTGATGGAGGTTTGCTTTGATTGGTAAATTTTTTGGCAGTAGATTTTCTTTGAACTTTATTGAGAAAGAAATGAGATTAAGATGAAATCTAGATAAGAGTTTTCATATCTCTACTCTGTCTGAGGAATATTATCTCTTTGTGTGTCCTTCCGAGGAGGCTTGAAATTGAATTTTAGAAAAAGGACCTTGGTCCCTAGCTGGCCAACTATTGGCATTGCAACCATTGAAACCAAGTTTTAGACCAAGGCATGACACTATCCCATATGCTAGGGTTTGGGTCCATCTTCTGGATCTACCTTTGGAATTATAGGAGTCAGAGAAAATCTGTAAAATAGCATCCTTGGATGGTCGACCTCTATGTCTTGATGAATGGACTCTGAAGTCCATAAGGATGGGATATGCAAGGGTGGTTGTTTTGCTTGATCTTTGTCTACTTATTTGCCCTGGAGTCAAACTTCAAGTTCATGATACTATAGTGTGGCAACAATTTATTCATGAAGAGCTCCCAGATATCTGTTATCTTTGTGAATGTATTGAAACCTTGGATTCCTATGGTTGCTCAGAAGGTCAGGAATTAGATGTTCCTCTTACATTGGGTCCTTGGATCTGAGCAACTAGGGTACTGGTTGCTCTAGCATCCTCAAGTAGTGTCCTTGATTCTTCTCCAATTGGTGGTCAGGCTGATTTGGGTTAGATTGTTCCTAATAAGCCGCTGAGAAAGTCCTCCTCCAAGGCTTCTGATTCTCTGAATTTGGAGGGAATATTTGCCAAAAGCATGTTCTCTCCATTAATGAGTTCATAATCCAGGGAGAGGTCTAGGCTCTAAGCTCTTGAGATTGTGGAACCTTTGATGTTCGCTACAAAGCCTATAGAACCTGCTATAGTTAAAGATAAATGAAAGCGATCTCTTACCAAATTATTTGCTCAAGATTCTCCCGATAAAGCTTCCCCCCTACATGTTAAAATTTTGATGGACAACCCACAGCCTCAAAATTTTGATAGTGCTCAAATTGATCTATCAGGAAGTTATTCTAAGCAACGTGAGACTATTATGAAAGTTTGAAAGTAGGTGGACAAAGATGGTAAGCATTCTGCTCCAAAGGAAGAAGCAAAAAATAAAATCTTTGCTTCAGCACAATAATCTGTTAATGCGCTCTCTTTGATAGATCCGATGTAGTGTTCTCATGAGGTGGTTATGCATTAGCTCTAAACTGCATTAATATATAATATAGTTTCAACTTTCAACTAACCTTTATGTGGATGCATTGCTTGAGCAAGCCAAGTCTAATGCCACTTCTAATTTCTTGGGGGTGGAACTGAGTCTAAGTCTTGATAAAAAACCTCCTTCTCTATGAAGCTTTTGGTTTGGAATTATAGGGGGGCTTCTAAGCCTTCCTTTGTAAATTATGTAAAATCTCTTATTTGGTCTCATTGACCGGATATAGTTTGTTTCTTAGAAACCCATCTTGAATTTCCTGATCAATCTCATGTTGTTCATGTTTTGGGACCTAGGTGGATTTCTATGCTATCCTTGCTATTGGGCTTTCGGAGGAGATTCTTATAGCATAGCATAAGAATTTTGGAAGTGTTAATTTCATGCATACTGATGGATAAGTTGCTTTTGGGGTAATTTCTATTCTTGATCAATCCATCTGGTTGTTAGGTGTTGTTTATGCTAGTATGTCATTGGATATGCATCATTTGGTCTAGACTCAGGTGAGCTAAGCTTTGAAAATTCATAATCCGATGCTCCTTGTTGGGGACTTCAATTGTATCCTGCACCCTAAGGATAACCAAGGAGGAATGTCTTTTAAAGTTGACTAGAAGGTTAGAGAGCTTAGGGCCTTTGTTTGGAATAATGGTTTTATTGATCCTGATTTTAGGGGTTCTAAATTCACTTGGTGTAATAATCAGTATGGCCTAGCTTGGGTTTGGGAGCGTTTGGATTGGATATTTGCTTTAGATTCTTGGTTAGATTAGTATTCTGAATCTATTATCTTACACTTTGCTTGATTTTCCTCTAATCACTATCCCTTATTAATTTCTACTATAGATAAGGTTAGTAGAGGTCCTAATCACTTTCATTTTGAAAAGTTTTGGATGACTTATCCTAGAATTGTAGATATGGTTCAGTAGGCTTAGCAGTATCAAGATCGTTTCTCATCTAGGGTGAAGTTATCTTTATTATTTGCTAATATTCGCAGAGCTATTTAGCTTTAGAAAAGAAGGATTGGGAATATTTTACCTGAGCCAATCAGATCTATGACCAGATTTGTGATTTGCAAACTTAGGAATCCTAATATGGTGGTTTATCTATATAAATGCATATGCATCTGTTACATCTCTTACAAGAGTATCATAAGCTGCTTCAAAGATAGGAGATTTTGTAGCAACAAAAGTCTCATCAATGTTGGTTGAGGGAGGGAGACTCTAAGACTAAATATTTTCATTGGGCTACAATACTTTGAAGGAGGTATAATAGGATTCATAGTATTTGCAACAATGATGGTGTGGCTGTCTCTGATAAGACTCAGACCACTGATATTTTGGTATCTCATTTCATGCATAGATAGTCCATTGATCCAAATCTTGAAGTTTTTCATTCCCCTTTCTTGTCTCCTATAATTACTAATTCTCAAAATATGGATCTCATTCCTATTGTTACTGATGAGGAGGTTGAGCAGGTGGTTAAGTCCTCGCATCTTGATAAGGCTCTTGGCCTTGATGTTTTTCCACCTCTTTTTTTTCAGATGTTTTGGTATATTATTAAGCCAAAGGTTCTTCTTGCTGTTAGGTATTTCTTCTTAAATGCTTCTATGCCTTAATCTTGGAAACAAACTTACATTGCTCTTATCCCTAAAAAGTTTAAGCTTATCGGGGTTTCGGACTATCTCCCTATTAGTTTGTGTAACGCTGCATATAAGATTGTTGCTAACGTGCTGGTCAATCACCTCAAAGTTATTCTTCTAACCCTCATTTCTAAGGAGCAAGGGGCTTCTGTACTAGATAGGTCAATTACTAATAATATCTTGCTTGCTCAGGAAGTTATGCATTCTATTATTAGGACACCATGGTCTAGGAGCTTAATGATGATTAGGTTAAATATGGAAAAAGCCTATGATAGGGTTCACCAGCAATTTTTTTCTCAACTTTTTAATTTCTATGGCTTCCATTCTAAGTTTATCAAGTGGATCCAGACTTATGTGTTTCACCCTTAGTTTTCTTTATTGATCAATGACTCCCCTTCAGATTAGTTTGTTAGGTCTCGGGGTCTTCGACAAGGTTGTCTATTATCCCCTTATTCATCTTATGTGCTGAAAGCTTTTCGAAGCTGCTGTATTGCACTGTGAATGCTCACATACTGAAAGTATATTATCCATGGGATGGTCCAAAAATTTTGCATGTTTTTTATGCAGATGGTTGCTTGCTTGTGACCCATGCTATGGTCGAGGATGCTGCTTGTCTTGCTGTTGTTATTGATACTCATTGTGCTTTCTCTGGCCGAGCTGTTAACATTTCTAAATATTGCGTTACCTTTAGCCCCTCTACCCCTTCAGTTGTCAAAATAACTATTCTGCAGCTTTTAAGGATGCCTGTTAGGGATTTACCTTGGCATTATCTTGGCACCCCCATTGGAGGTACTTCATAATTATCTCTTATGACTTCCAGCCTTAGCAAAAATTAACAATAGGATGGCTGATTGGAAACGGAAGCATTTATTCTTTGCTGGCCACCTAGTCCTTTTACAATCTATGCTGTCATCTCTACCTCTTCATATTTTATCTTTGTCTCATGTTCCAATTTATCTAATCCGGATGGTCGACGAGGAGTTTAAAACTTTCTTATGGTGTCATGCATCTAACACAAGGGGTCTTAATTGCGTTATTTAGGATAAAGTGTGCAAGCAAAGTGTTGGTGCAAAAATCCGTTTGCGCCGGAGAAGCTGGAGTCGAGGGAGTCGCGGTCGCCACCGGGACCTACAAAAGAAGTCTAAACCGGAGGTGGAGTTGCTCCGGCAAGACCCTCCGACGCTCAAGTCAGTTCTCTGCCTCAACAAGAATGGAGTGCTCGAACGGAGAATTTAGCAGAGTTTTGAGATAAAAAATGAGAGCTTATAGAATAACGTATCTGAGGTCCCCCTTATATAGGCGGTAGGCTCAACAGACTGATAGTGACGTTCATAACCGTCTCGTAGTGGGCTGCCCACCGTCAGGAGAAATTTGCTGCGAGGAGAAGTGGAGTAGACCCGTGGCCCTCACTGCAGCGCGCCACGTGGAGTCTGCTGCAGGGAGTGGAGCGGCGTCTGTTGTCACGACTTGCCAGTGGATGGGAGAATCGCGCTGCATCCGTCGCAGGAAGTGGAGCAGGATCATGGCCGTTATCGTGGCCTGCCAGGGAGTAGTGGAGCTGCGCGAGATCCGTCATAGGAAGTGGAGCAGTACTATGACCGTTACTGCGGCCTGTCAAGGAGTGATGGAGCTGCGCGGGATCCGTCATAGGAAGTGGAGCAGTGCTGTGACCGTTATCGTGGCCTGCTTAGGAGTGCAGATCCGTCGATTGGAGTTCGGCAGCGGTCGGAGCTGATGACGGAGCCCGGTTCCCATGGGGGTCCGGGCGGAGTTCCCCTTGAGGTTGGAGTCGTGTGCGGAGTCCGGCTCCCGTGGGAGTCCGGGTGGAGTCCTCTTGGTGCTGAAGTCGCAGGCGGAGCCCGGCTCTCGTAGGAGTCCGGGCGGAGTCCCCTGCAATTAAAGTCAGGTGCGAAGTCCGGCTCCCGTAGGAGTCCGGACGAAGCTTACCGGTAGTTGAAGTTGGCGACGGAGTCCGGCTCCCGTGAGAGTCCGGGCGGAGTCCCCCTTGAGGTTGAAGTCGCGAGTGGAGCCCGGCTCCCGTAGGAGTCCGGGCGGAGTCCCCTGCAATTAAAGTCAGGTACGAAGTCCGGCTCCCGTAGGAGTCCGGACTGATCTTACCGGCAGTCGAAGTTGGCGACGGAGCCCGGCTCCCGTGAGAGTCCGGGCGGAGTCCCCCTTGAGGTTGAAGTCGCGAGCGGAGCCCGGCTCCCGTAGGAGTCCGGGCGGAGTCCCCTGCAATTAAAGTCAGGTGCGAAGTTCGGCTCCCGTAGGAGTCCGGACTGATCTTACCGACAGTCGAAGTTGGCGACGGAGCCCGACTCCCGTGAGAGTACGGGCAGAGTCCCCCTTGAGGTTGAAGTCGCGAGCGGAGCCCGGCTCCCGTAGGAGTCCGGGCGGAGTCCCCTGCAATTAAAGTCAGGTGCGAAGTCCGGCTCCCGTAGGAGTCCGGACTGATCTTACCGACAGTCGAAGTTGGCGACGGAGCCCGGCTCTCGTGAGAGTCCGGGCGGAGTCCCCCTTGAGGTTGAAGTCGCGAGCGGAGTCCGGGCGGAGTCCCCCTTGAGGTTGAAGTCGCGAGCGGAGTCCGGGCGGAGTCCCCTGCAATTAAAGTCAGGTGCGAAGTCCGGCTCCCGTAGGAGTCCGGACGAAGCTTACCAGTAGTTGAAGTTGGCGATGGAGTCCGGCTCCCGTAGGAGTCCGAGCGGAGTTGTTCTGTAGTCGATGTCAGCGACGGAGCCCGGCTCCCGTAGGAGTCCGGGCGGAGTTGTCCTGTAGTCGATGTCGGCGACGGAGCCCGGCTCCCATAGGAGTCCGGGCGGAGTTGTTCTGTAGTCGATGTCGGCGACGGAGCCCGGCTCCCATAGGAGTCCGGGCGGAGTTGTTCTGTAGTCGATGTCGGCGACGGAGCCCCGCTCCCGTAGGAGTTCGGGCGGAGTTGTTCTGTAGTCGATGTCGGTGACGGAGCCCGGCTCCCGTAGGAGTCTGGGCGGAGTTGGCTTCTTGCTGAGAACTTCGGCTGAGGATATTTTATACCCAACACCAGTCCCCCTACTTCCGAGTTTGAATTTCGAACGAAGGAAGTACAGAGAGACTGGCGCAGCCGAAGTTGTCCCCTCGAATCCTGCACACGACCGCCTCCAGATATTTTGGCATTAAATGTGCGCGTGCTGGAGTCTTTTCGAATCGGGGCGATATGAAGGGACTCTTCAAAATTCCCATAGGTACACTGGCCCAGGTACGGTGCAATAATAGTCCTGCCAACCGTCAGCTGCTTTCAGCCGCCTGCCATGGTGAGTGGGGCACGTGTCGAGCGCGGACTGGCCTGGGGGGATTCGCGATCATCATAGCGCCGGATCCCAGGGTCTATTTAAACCCGCGCTCCCGCTTTTGGGGCCCTTACCCTGCTTCAGAATTTTAAAAGTGTCTGCCTTCCCTTCGAGAGCCCTGATTCAGTTGATATCTTCTCGAGCCGTAGGCACCTTCCAAATCGTCCCTGTCTTCGTCCCTCTGGTCCCTCAGAGCGATCTAGATTAGTTCCAGCACCTTCATCTTTCTTCCCCCCGCTTAGGGACCTCTTTTTTGGCCATTATTTTTTGGTGTTCCCCTCAGTCAGTTTCCTGTGACCCCTCGCCCCTCATCCTGTCCATCTTCTTAGGGATCTTTAGAGCTCTCCTTCAAACCTACCTGAAATGTCGTCCGGCTCTTCTGCTCCCTGCAGTTCCGAGAGTTCTTCCGCTTCAAACCCCCAGGTCCCTTGCTCTGTAGACGAATCTGCGTCTGGGGCTGGGCTCCATCCGGTTTTTGCACTGGGTGCCATTCCATGTTCCCTGACTCCGGAGGAACTCCTTCTGATAAGGGTTCAGTATGGAGTTCCTCCAGAGTACGATCTGGAGCTGTCTGGCCCTTCTGACCGGGCCAGCACTCCCCCATCCGGTCGTTTTTGCCTGTATCAGGAAGCGTTCCGTGCCGGACTCCGGCTTCCGCTTCCTTCCTTTGTTGTTGCCCTCTTCCGTTTCTCAGACATCTCCTTGGCTTCTGTGGCCCTAATTCTTTTAGGTTCTTGATAGGATTTCTCTCCCTTTGCCACGTAGTCGAGGTCCAACCATCCCTATCCCTGTTTAGGCACTTCTATACTTTCAAGCGCCATCCTTCGGCGAAGGACTGGTGGTACTTCTCCCCCCAGTTCGGTAAGAAGGGGTTGCTGAAAGGTGCTCCTTCTTCAATCCACAATTGGAAGGAAAAATACCTCTTCGTCCACTGCCCGACCCTGAGGCTGGGCCTGCCCCCTTGGGGCTCTCTGAGGGATTCTGTTCGTCGGACCCCTAGTCTGGGGGAGGATGACCTCCAGGCTGCCCGGAAGCTTCTTGCCTATTCTGCTCCTTCCTTTCTCAATCTTCTGAGGGAGCAATTTCTTTTCAACATCGGCCTGAGCCCCCAGGATCCTGCGAGTATTCATGTTTTCCTTTATCTTCTCTCTTCATGCCTTCTCCTTTTTCTTTCCCTTTTTATCTCTTCTTCCTTCTCTCTCTTTTTCCCCTCTGTTTCTTTCTTTCTTTCTTTCTTTCTTCTTTTTTTTTTTTTTTTGATCTTTGACTCTTGATTGATTGGTTCGCTTCTTTTTCTTCTTCCTTTCTTTTCTTTTCTTTTTTTTTTAAGGGATGGACGTCGAAGCAGCGCGGATGCTTGTTAGGGGCCTCAGGGCTCACAAGAGAAAGGGCGTCGCAACCTCCGGATCGGCGAAGAGGGCCAGGGCGGAAGAGTCGAGCTTGGCCGCACCCGCCCAGGCGGCCCCAGCAATTGACATTCCCTCGGATGCCGAGGCAACGGCTCCCCGGGCCTCCTCGAGGAGTCCGCCGACTGGGGCCCCTGCTTCGGGGGTCCGCTCCACAGAGGCGCCCGTGGCCGAGAGGGGGAAGAGGAAGAAATCGATGGCCCGTAGGGTGAGTAACCGCCGAACTACCGCCGACGAGTCCCTATGCTCCGAGGAGGGGCCGGAGAATCCCTTCAATGATAGGGATTTGATCAGGCGGTTGATCGACGGCTGTATTTTGCCCGACGTCGTCGAGAGGATCGACCGCACCGATCCTGAGCAGCGAGCCTGGGACTCTTTGGGGTCCTTCCTTGAGGTAAGCAAATCTTTATTCATCTGGCTATTCGGCCTTTGTTCTGATCCCCCAGTCACCCTTGCAGATTGGGCACCAGCTCCTCGCCAATATCGAGGCGGTGAGCCGTGCGAGGAGGGACATCCTCCAGGTAGAGGAGCACTGCCGGGCCGAGGTTGCTCACCTCCAAGCAAAGACGGCCGAAGTAGCCGCCCTCCAAGAGGCCCTGGAAAGAGAGAAACAAGCCCGGGAGGAGGAGAGGCAGACCTTGGAGGAATCGACGAGAAAGGCGGAGGCCGAGGTCGCCAATTTGATTGAGCAGACTCCAGTCCTGATCTCGGAGGCCAGGGCTCTTGCAGTGGAGGAGTTCAAGGCCTCCGTGAAAATGAGGGACCTGAATGTCCAATTCGGTCAGGAGGCATTCATCAAGGGGTTTGAGCTCTGTCAAGAGAAGGTGGCCAGAAAATTTTCGGAGCTATACCTCAGCTTCCTAGGCGAGGAGTCCGAAGATGAGGCCGGTCCCTCGCCAGCCGCCACCGCAATTGCAGTCCCCTCGTCGGGGACGCCGAATTCTCCAACCCCCGCCCCGAGGTCTGAGACCTCCGGCCTTGTATTTTTATTTCATCGCAACTTTTCTTTTTCTTTTTTTTTTATCTTCAAAAAATCATCCAATCAATAAAGTTGAAATTTCTTGTCGCGGATGGCTTCTCCTCCCTCCCCTTCTTTTCCCTACTTTTCTTCCTGCGATGAATCGTGCTTTGACGCTTTTGCCTTCCGATGGCAGTGTCCTGCAGAAGCACTTCCCCTGCCCTTGGGGATCCCGCTGAAGTCGACGATCCAGCGGCAGAAGAAGGAAGTTCTTCACTTGACAAAGAAGTCGAAGAAGATGGAAGGCGAGCTTCGCAGATTGAGAGAAGGTCATTCTGAAGCCACCGCAAAGGCCACTCACTTTCGGAATCTCCACGTGAAGGAGCTTGATGAATGCAAGAAGAGCGCCAGCGATCGAATTTGGGCTCAGGCCGCCAGGATTAGCGCCCTCAAGGTGGAACTGTCAGCCGCGAAGGGGAAGATCGGCCAGCTGGAAGGAGGTTCGTCCCGGCTCTTGGCCCGGGTCGACGGCGACCAGGCATGGTCGAAGAAGGTCTCCGACCTCCAGCAGCAGCTTCAGGACGCCGAGGTGAGCCACGACGTGCATCGGGCTAGCTGGCGCAGGTAGGTGGAGGAATATAAAGGGAGACTCAGGGCGGCGACCGACGAAGTCGCCCGTCTCCAGAGGCAGCTGGCCAGCAGGGCTCAGCTTACTTCCGTCCGGGATTCTGATGAGCTCCAGTACCTAAGAGGAACCGTTGAAGGGATTTCAGTCGCCCTCGGGGAAAAAACAGCCGAGCTGCAACAACTGAAGATTCAACTGGCATACGAGCAGCGGGCCATTGCGGACGCGGAGGCAGAATCCGAGGTCTTGAGGAAGAGGCGTCGAGAGGCGGAGGCCGAGAGCCAGCGACTTCGTCGGGCGCTCCAGGATGCGCTGTAGAAAAGGGAAGAGCTAGAAGAAGAAATTGAGAATCTAAGGCAGTCCTGGTTGAGAGGTGGAGCAGACAACTCTAGGTCGGAAGGAGCAGAGCCTCCTTAGAGCTCTTTTCATCCTTCTGTCTTTTCATGTATTTACTTTCCTTTTTGTCATTTTACTTTTCTTTCCTTGGCCTTCCGGGCTTTGTAGCGTGTATTACGGAAATGGAATGAAAAGGGTGTTTTGTGTTACCTCATCCGCGCGTTGTGTTAAATTATCGTCCGTCGAACTTTTCTTGTCGTTCGATTTGTCCGATGTAGACGTCGTTGGGGAGGCGCCCAGTCATCGATTGGTTAGCTCGCCTTCCTCGTCGTACGTGGCCGCAAGCCCGAGCTTGGCGGTTCGAACTCCGCATTACTTCGGGGATGTCGCTATATTCCTGACCTATGTCGGGAGTCTTTTTAGAAGTCGGGGGTGTTTGGTAGGAACTCCCTGTCTCCGTTGGGACGAAGTCCTTTAGGTCTTTGGGGTGGTTCATCCTTCATCTGTTTCCACCGTGGTTCGTCACCCTTCCTTTTTAATTTTTCTCCTCTTTTCCGAGTGAGGACCCTTCCTTCGCTTTTGCGGGGTTGCATAGGAGCGCGGAGGTGTCGCTGGGGGCTTTTTCCCTTCGTCCGATCTTGTTGGGCGACCGGGTTTCGTTACCGTCAGGGCGAGATTTTCCTCCCATTCCCGTGAGGGCATGTAAGGGTTATTGCCAGGGCGGGCGGAGTCTTCCTTGCTGCAGAAGTCGTGGACGGAGCCCGGCTCCCGTAGGAGTCCGGGTGGAGTCTTCCTGGGCGTCGTGGATGGAGCTCGACTCCCGTAGGAGTCTGGGTGGAGTCTCCCTTGGCGTCGTGGACAGAGCCCGACTCCCGTAGGAGTCCGGGTGGAGTCTTCCTGGGTGTCGTGGATGGAGCCCGGCTCCCGTAGGAGTCCAGGTGGAGTCTTCCTTGGCATCGTGGACGGAGCCCGGCTCCCGTAGGAGTCCGAGTGGAGTTTTCCTTGGCGTCGTGGACGGAGCCCGGCTCCCATAGGAGTCCGAGCCTTCTACTTTGCTCAAGCCAGGGTGAGGTTCTCCTCCCGTTCCCGACTTGGCTATGGGGGCGCGTTAGGACGCTGTAAAGCCTCTTCTCCCATCCGATTTCGAGATAGTCGGACTTTCATTTTAGGGATGTTAGGATAGGGTTCTCCCCCGGTTCCTAACATACCTTTGTTTCAGGCGTTTGGAGGGGTCATATCCAGTCGTGACAAATCCATGCCAGAGGAGAAGAGTACGTTAAATAGAAAGAAATTTAGATTCAAGGTGAAATCGTAAGTGATACATTTACAGATTTTTCGAGTTCTATGGTTGCGGGAGGCCTGATCCTCCTTGAGGCCCTCTGATGATGGAGTCGATGGTCCCGATGGGAGGCCGGTCCCCGGGTTGCTCCTCCCTTCTCGGCGGTTCAGGCTGCGGAAGGGCCCTTGGTCAATCTCCTCTACCCTCAGGCCTACGTCGGATGAACCTGTCGAGTCGACCTCACCGAATGAGCTCCTCGATCTCGTCCCAGAGCTGGATGCATTCCTTTGTGTCGTGGCCGTGGTCGCGGTGGTAGAGACAGAACTTGTTGGGGTTGCGCTTCCCGGAGTGTGTGCGCATCCTCTCCGGCCTAGGGAGCTGCTCCCTGACCTCCATCAGTACCTGGGCCTTCGAGGCGTTGAGGGGGGCGTAGTTGCAGAATCTCTCTGGTGGGGAACCCCGCCGAACTCCGCGATCCGGACTTCTTTGCCTGCGCACCCGGGGTGGAGTATGGGCGCGCCTGTGCCTAGAAGGGGATCGAGAACGCGGCCGGGCTTCCCTTGGCCTTTTTTCAATTGCGGGCTTACTCGAGTTTCCCGCTTGCCGCTCTCTCGCTGTCTCTTCATCCTTCATTTTGAAGGCTTCTTCCGCTCGGGCGTATCCTTCGGCCCGAGCTAGCAAATCAGCAAAATTCCTGGGGTACTTCTTCTCCAGGGAGAACAAAAGGTTGTTCTTCTGAAGGCCACCCTTCAGGGCGGCCATCACGACTGATTGGTCCAAGTTCCGGACCTCCAGCGCCGCTATGTTGAAACGGTTGATGTAGGCCCGAATGGACTCCCCTTCCCTCTGCTTGATGTTGATGAGGGACTCCGAACCCTTCCGGGGGCACCGGCTGCTGACGAAATGGGCCACAAATTGGTGGCTCATTTGATCGAAGGAAAAGATGGTACCCGGTTTCAAAGCCGAGTACCAGTTCCTCGCCGCTCCCTTCAAAGTGGACGGGAAGGCCCGGCATAGGATGGCATCAGGAGCGCCGTGAAGCAGCATCATCGTCCGGAAGGCCTCCAGATGATCAACCGGGTCCGAAGTCCCGTCGTAGCTCTCGAACTGGGGAAGCTTGAAGTTTGGCGGGATCGGTTCCTGCATGATCATTTAAGAGAAGGGAGGGTCAGTACAAATATCCTCACCATAAGCGGAGGGTGCATGGCGGAGTTCTTCGATCCGCCGGTTCATCTCCTGGAGCCTCCGGTCCAGGAAGTCCTCCCGACTTCGAGTCTCAAGGGTCCTCTGGCGGAATGGGGGTAGGGATCTTCAAGGGGTGGAGTCGTAGTCCGATTGAGGGCTCTCCACCCTCGGGTTCGGTTTCCCAGGAAGGACGGGGCGGCTGGCCCAGGTGGCGCGCCCTGTCGCAGGATCCTGGTGTTCCGGGGACACCCTTTCCAAGCGTGCTGATGCCTGTGGCTGCTGCTGCTGCATAGCCTGCACAGCTTCTGTGAGGCCTTTGACCTGCTGCACCAGCAGGTCAAACTGCTCCGCACCGACCGTCGCCGTCGGAGGAGGAGGTTGAGAAACAGGAGGGGAGGCCGGAGCCTGAGATCTGGCCGCGGAGGCCGTGGATCGTCGCGTGGACGCCTTGCGGGGAGGCATCAAGCAAGGATCCTGTGGGGGAAGCAAGGAGTGGGTGCCGGAGGAGACGGTTGGAGATGGCTCCGTTGAGCGCTCCTTTAAGAACAAGGGTACTGCGAAGACACAATCGCCCCTTCCTCTAGCGTCAATCCTGTTAGTGCAAAAATCCGCTTGCATCGGAGAAGCTGGAGTCGAGGAAGTCGCGGTCGCCACCGGGACCTGCAAAGAAAGTCTAAACCGGAGGTGGGGTTGCTCCGGCAAGACCCTCCGATGCTCAAGTCAGTTCTCTGCCTCAACAAGAATGGAGTGCTCGAACGGAGAATTTAGCAGAGTTTTGAGATAAAAAATGAGAGCTTATAGAATAACGTATCTGAGGTCCCCCTTATATAGGCGGTGGGCTCAACAGACTGATAGTGACGTTCATAACCGTCTCGTAGTGGGCTGCCCACCGTCAGGAGGAATTTGCTGCGAGGAGTAGTGGAGTAGACCCATGGCCCTCACTGCAGCGCGCCACGTGGAGTCTGCTGCAGGGAGTGGAGCGGCGTCTGTTGTCGCGACTTGCCAGCGGATGGGAGAATCGCGCTGCATCCGTCGCAGGAAGTGGAGCAGGATCGTGGCCGTTATCGTGGCCTGCCAGGGAGTAGTGGAGCTGCGCGGGATCCGTCATAGGAAGTGGAGAAGTACTATGACCGTTACTGCGGCCTGTCAGGGAGTGATGGAGCTGCGCGAAATCCGTCATAGGAAGTGGAGCAGTGTTGTGACCGTTATCGTGGCCTGCTTAGGAGTGCAGATCCGTCGATTGGAGTTCGGCAGCGGTCGGAGCTGATGATGGAGCCCGGTTCCCATGGGGGTCCGGGCGGAGTTTCCCTTGAGGTTGGAGTCGTGTGCGGAGTCCGGCTCTCGTAGGAGTCCGGGCGGAGTCCTCTTGGTGCTGAAGTCGCGGGCGGAGCCCGGCTCTCGTAGGAGTCCGGGCGGAGTCCCCTGCAATTAAAGTCAGGTGCGAAGTCCGGCTCCCGTAGGAGTCCTGACGAAGCTTACCGGTAGTTGAAGTTGGCGACGGAGTCCGGCTCCCGTGAGAGTCCGGGCGGAGTCCCCCTTGAGGTTGAAGTCGCGAGCGGAGCCCGGCTCCCGTAGGAGTCCGGGCGGAGTCCCCTGCAATTAAAGTCATGTGCGAAGTCCGGCTCCCGTAGGAGTCCGGACTGATCTTATCGGCAGTCGAAGTTGGCGACGGAGCCCGGCTCCCGTGAGAGTCCGGACGGAGTCCCCCTTGAGGTTGAAGTCGCGAGCGGAGCCTGGCTCCTGTAGGAGTCCGGGCGGAGTCCCCTGCAATTAAAGTCAGGTGCGAAGTCCGGCTCCCGTAGGAGTCCGGACTGATCTTACCGACAGTCGAAGTTGGCGACGGAGCTCGACTCCCGTGAGAGTCCGGGCGGAGTCCCCCTTGAGGTTGAAGTCGCGAGCGGAGCCCGGCTCCCGTAGGAGTCCGGGCGGAGTCCCCTGCAATTAAAGTCAGGTGCGAAGTCCGGCTCCCGTAGGAGTCCGGACTGATCTTACCGGCAGTCGAAGTTGGCGATGGAGCCCGGCTCCCGTGAGAGTCCGGGCGGATTCCCCCTTGAGGTTGAAGTCGCGAGCGGAGTCCGACTCCCGTAGGAGTCCGGGCGGAGTCCCCTGCAATTAAAGTCAGGTGCGAAGTCCGGCTCCCGTAGGAGTCCGGACGAAGCTTACCGGTAGTTGAAGTTGGCGACAGAGTCCGGCTCCCGTAGGAGTTCGGGCGGAGTTGTTCTGTAGTCGATGTCGGCGACGGAGCCCGGCTCCCATAGGAGTCCGGGCGGAGTTGTCCTGTAGTCGATGTCGGCGACGGAGCCCGGCTCCCGTAGGAGTCTGGGCGGAGTTGTTCTGTAGTCGATGTCGGCGACGGAGCCCGGCTCCCGTAGGAGTCCGGGTGGAGTTGTTCTGTAGTCGATGTCGGCGATGGAGCCCGGCTCCCGTAGGAGTTCGGGCAGAATTGTTCTGTAGTCGATGTCGGTGACGGAGCCCGGCTCCCGTAGGAGTCCGGGCGGAGTTGGCTTCTTGCTGAGAACTTCGGCTGAGGATATTTTATACCCAACACAAAGAATTAAGCAGGCTTGGGCCTTTCCTCCTTAACCACTAGAAGGTTATTCAAATAGGTTCATGGATGAAAATAAATATTTTATGCCTATTTATTTCATATGGGTTAAATGGGTTCAGCTTTTATGTTGCTTTTTCTCTTCGCGGGCATGCATCTGCATTGGGAGGAAGAACAAGCTTCTGGTATTGTTCCTCATACCATCTTTGCAGGGGTTTCAATGCAAAAATTTCATGCACTTGTTACTCTTTGTTTCCTTATCAGATATATAGAACTCTTTGCCACTATCCTCTCTACTTCTACGTTGGGATTTTTGTCAGACTATTTGTATTGAGCAAATTCAGCAAGCTCTGATCTCTAAATGTGCAGGAGAAGCCAGGTTCACCATCCAGAATTCCCTCTTAATTTCTACTATGGGACAACTGCTATACATTTCATCTATACAGGTTAATCAAATCATGAGTTCAGGTGTATTGGGAGATCATGTCACTGCTCACTGTTTGGTCTTGGTTTGACTCCTCAATTTTCTCGAGGACATGAGTTCCATGTATATCTTATAGAAGAGCATTATTCTAGGCTATACCTATTATTTCTACTGGGTTGTTTTTTTCTTCAAATACTGCTGTTGGGTCATCTCAGCACCTCACTGTTTTATGTCAGCAGAGTTCAATCTATGTCTGTCATGGGCATTGGTCTTCACATTGGTTTTGTATCTCAACTTATGCATTTTGCAGTTAAGGTATTGCAGTTGCTTCGTTTTGCTGCTCAATTTGGAAGGCTATGGCACTTATTTTGAACTAACAAATACTTACACACTATAATGCTGTCATCAACAAATACAAGATTGTGAATCATCAACTACTTCTTTGGTGTTAAAAGACTACTGTTTATATCTCATTACGCTGATGGTCTATTGGTTTATTCTATTGGTTTATAGGACTTGTTTTGTTTCCATTTGATACTTTTGTCAGACCTTCCTCCTACTTGTCTTTGTGTGCAGGAGATTTTAGTTTCTTTGAGTCTCGTACTGTGAAATTATCCATACTTTGCTGTATTCTTCTTAGCTTTCTTAATGCACAGCCACTGGCTCCTCAATTTACCAAAAAAAATCTCATAAGAGTTCGGTATGAATTAGTGGGAGACTCTATGACAGCTCACTAGTTGGTGAGAATGCTATTTCAGAAGGGCCGCTCCAAGGAACGACTGCAGCGTCCGAGTTTGATCTATATACTCGGACTTTGTTTCATGAAAACAAGACAAGTGATAACAAATCAAGTCTTTCCCTAAAAGCATACCATCTCATTAGTTTCTAAGCCTTTTCATAAGAACAATTGAGAAATCCTAGATGATTATCCCTACCCTCGGTAGCTTACGAGTTTATGTCCATCCTTGGCTGGGTACCATTTCTTTTCTCTCTCTTGGAGTCGGTATCCGAATTCGTAGCGGAGAACTGAACCAAGATTTTTGTCATCATCAATCGAATCATTATTCGGTCACATGATATCAGTTTATCAATGGGGATGAATTCAATTTCGGACAGTTTGCTAACTTTAGGAAAATCTTTGAAACTTTTTAAAATTGAGGGGACATTTTTTAAATCAGCCCTAAGTTAAGAGGTGTCCCTATAACTTTCCTAAAACATTCCGTGCTCTTCCTATTCAATGAAATATAAGGTGGCATGGCACCATCTCTCCCTCTCTCCACTCTTGTTATACTTACCAAAAGAAATAATTTAAACTTGTTATAGCATAAGAAACATTAAAGAAAACATTACATTCATGAATACTACAAAAAAAATAATTTTAAGTGTAGGGAAAAATTTAAAATCATAACTATCATATGATATTGTCTCTGTATCACACATATATCCAACACTAAAATTTTCATCTGACTTTTTTGTAAGAGAAGCTGACTAAGAGGAATGAATTTGCCTTATCAACATAGAGCAATAAAAATAGTGATTGCTCAAAACTTTCCCTCCATTATCGTAGAGAAATTTATTTAGAGAAATAATTTTTTTTTATCAACTTGGACTAATAACAACAAGGATTGTTTGGTTAGATTCTTTTTCCTCTCCTTTTGTTTCTTTTTCTTTTCTTATTTTGTTTTGCTAATATTTTAAGCTTCGATCATTTGAAAGATGGCCAACGGGCCAGGCTACCTATTGGCGGCCTGATGTTGGCTCAAAATGGACCGTGTCTGGCACGACTTGTAATAAATAATAATGGACTATACTAAGCACAGCCCATATCCCTATGCCGTGATGGGCCTGAGATTTGTAAGCCCAGGCCCGAGCATGGCATGAACCCATTTAAGACTAGGCACGACACGGCCCATGGGCCATGCCTAGCCCGGCACGACGAGCTTGAATAAAAAGCTCGTCGCATTACATTCCTATCGGGCCATGCCAAGCATGGCATGATTATACCCATTACAGACCTATACTGGTAACATAATGGTAATATTATTTTTTTGATTTTAATGGTAAAATTTTAAAAAAATATCACTTTAAACCCCCCCCCCAACGGCCATATAATGGCTATATTTGAGGGTAGTGAGGTCATTTGACAATTAATATAATTTTCTGATAACAAGAATTATCAAAAGACCAATATACCCCGACCAATGGTCATAAATGACTAGTTTGTGAGGGTATTTTGGGAAGCATAAAAGTTTCTAATATTACCAATCTTCTTTTACTCTCAATCTTCTTCTCTTTACAAGCTCTTTCTATTTACTTGCTTACTTACAATCAAGTTTGCTCAAGTGTGCTTGAATCTCAAAGTTGAATGATCAAGCTACTGGCGTTAACTACCAAGTGCTCTCATCCTCTATCTTCAGTGAAGAGTATATACTTCTCAACTTAATCTTTTTATTTTCACTTTTTGTTATTGGCATAAATGGATTCTTGTTATGATAGCACCCCTAGTATGACCCCCAATGAGGAGACGAATACTCCTCAAGAAATCACTAGTGTTCGTGTTCGTAAGACTAGGAGAAAAATTAGTGAGGTATGGAAAGATTTTGATAAATCTAGAAATATCCAGAGTGAACCTACGATAGTTTATAAGAAATGCAAAGCCGTTCTGACTGCTAAGTCATCTAATGGCACTGGCCACTTGAAACACTGTATAAAACATATGACGTAAAAATCTAAGCCCAATTGAATTTAGCTGGGGATAGTCATAGTTCTTAGCAATATGGTCAAGAAATACAACGTAAAGAGTTTGCTAAGTGGATAATTCACGAGGAAGAACCATTTATAAGAGCTGAGTTAGAAAAATTAGAGCGATATATCCAATGAGATCGACAATCCCAATATAAATGAATTAGTGAGAAAACTTTTCGCAGAGAAGTGATGAAACATTATATTGAAATGAGAGTTGGGCTTCAAAAATTATTAAGACCCTTAGATTATAGAGCATTAATGACTTGTGATATCTGAACTGCTCACTACCAATGTGCTAGTTATATTTCTTGCACTGTGCAATTTATAGACCATGAATGGAACATGAATAACTTGAATTTCCACACACTGCACTTATAATTTCAAATATTATTATGACAACTATAATATATTATGACATTCAAAATAAGATATTATCTATTACTTTTGATAATGATCAGTCTAATAATAGTACTGCTATTTTTTTACTGGAACAATCATTAAATCCAATTTCAAATGATGACTGCTTACATATTAGATGTATATGCCATCTACTTGACCTGTGTATGCAAAATAGATTAGATATTATAAATCGCTTGATCTCTCGAATTAAGGATGCCATCCGATTCATCGAGCATTCCCCTTTGAGAAAATAAGATTTCAAACAACTATGCAACTCTCACAGTAAGGCATATAAAAAATTTAAACTTAAAGTTGTGCATAGATGGAATTTCACAAATCTTATGTTAAGTGATACATTTGAATATTTTGAGTTGATAAATGCTTTTGTAAATTCTCAAATGCCTTTTGAGGAACCTCTAACTTATGAGGATTGATGTGTCATCAAAATTTTATAAGATTTTTTAGAAATATTTTTTAATGCAATAATTTTTTTTTAATATATATTATCCTACTTTTTATGAATTTTTATATATATATTATTCAGATTATTGAAAAATTTTCTATACATAGAAATGATGAAACTTTGGCCCCACTAGTTCACATAATGGAGGCTAAGTGGAGAGAATATTGGCTTAGGTTCCAAGCGAAAAGAATATTGGCCTAGGTTAATTATCATACACTCTATTGCTGCTATTTTTGATTCTAGAATTAAATTGACTAGTGTTGTTTATTTACTTGATGAATATTATCTGTACATGCTAACCGATTCAACTGGTAATAAAGAGACAATTGAACATTATTTTTATACCATGTATAGTTTGTATGATGCCAGATTTGGAGGCAGTAGAGCTGGCATAACTATATCCACATAATCAAGCATAAGTAGTAGTGGAAAGCACAATGTGTTGCAACAAATAGTCTAACGATAACAACAATCAGATGGTAATTCATTTTCATCATCCCTATTATTAGAATTAAATTTTTATCTCACCAACAACATCACCGCTATCCTCAATCTCAATTAGCTAAATAATTTTGATATTTTGCAATGATGGAAGTCGCAACAAAATACCTTTCCGCTGCTTGCCGCTATGGCACGGGATATCTTGACTGTACCAATGTCTATCGTCACTTCAAAGTCTACATTCAACATCAGTGGATGAAAAGAGAAGCATAATGATCAAAGAATCTATAGAGATGTGTATCAGTTTCAAAGAATGGCTAGATGCGGAAAACCGACTCCAAGGTGTTGGCGGATATCTAGCAAGTTCTAAAGATGATACGAATACAATCGTCGCCAACGAATCCACAACATCTCTCATCGAGACAGAATTTCAATAATTATAATTTAAAAATATATTAAATTTTATTTTTTAATATGAATAAAAATTATGATGTATTTTTTTAATTTTTTTTAACTTTTATATTTTTATAATTTAAATAATAAATAATTTAATTATTAATAAAAATTTTGAGATATTTTTTCATAATCTTTTCTATATGTATATTCCAATTAAAACAACAATAAGTAATGAAACTTAAATAACTAATATTATTTTATGTCACTTGTTACTTAGTTTTTAATATTTTAATTAATTAATAATAAATTTATAAATCTAAAAAAAATAAATATTAATATAAAAATTTTATTTTTAAAATATTTAATATTAGATATAAAAAAATTGAAAACGGGCCTAACGGATTCGGTACGATCCAGGCACTCGCGTGCCTGCATGTGCCTGGGTCATGCCGGTTGGGGGAGGGGTGGGGTTGTTGGTGGTGGGTTGTGGTGTTGGCGGGCGTGGTTTGCTCAAGAATTTTTATTTCCGGCTGATCCAGTACTATCCGCTGGCCATCTCTAGACTATTTCGGCTGTGCAAGTCTAGACTTATTTTATTTACCAAAAAAAATCTTAGATAGCTTGCCACTGCCACCATTTTGTCCCCACAGGATAAGAATTAAGAGAAGAAACAAAGAAAATGATACAGAAGATTTTTTAATAGTGGTGGTGCCACAATTGCAGTGGTGTTAATGGGAGTGCCAGCATTAGTGGTTGCAGTGGGCTGGCTTTAGCTTCAAGCCATGTGTCAAATCCTTGTACGATGACATTTTTTTTTTTTTTTGGGGGGAAAAGAGAAAACAAAAGTCTAACTACTTTCCAATCAGGATGAGTAGGCGAGTTTGAGCGCTTGGATAAATGAACAACAATAGCTGTATTTGGAATTTCCTTCATTAAAGCAAATAAAAGAGCAAACTGAATATGATGATGCTATTGTTCATTTTATATCAAGGCAAGCTTAAGAAAGCTAAGTAAGACGACGAAATCCCACCATCAAAGCTTGTGGTGGAGTCCATGTCTGTAGCCTTATGCTATGAATAGTTTATGTCATGCATAGAATATAGTTTACTCAGGTCGCTTATCAAGTGTTTCTTTGAACAAAGTCACATCCATCAATTGTGGTAAAACATCGTTTTCAATTCATTTCACAGTCAATTATCTTACCCATACTTCCAAGAAACCAAGTGAAGCCATTAATGCTGACTGAATTCTGATAACCATCGCATCATACGGTGAATTGCAGCTAGTTTGCCTACCACAATTTTCTGAAGCACTAAAAGGAAAATTGAAGCCATACACACTTAAAATTTCACATCCCATTAGATTGCGTAGAAATAATGCAACTAACCTACATGCTTTTAGCTTTCATTCCAAATGCCCAATGTAGAGGAGCGATGAAGACAGGGTTGTGACCCATAATAATGTAATTTGTCGTGCTATTAGCATCCTAATAAAGGCTAATTGATGGTGTTATTGGTGTTTGCTCCACAGTATCTTAGCTAATCCAGAGGCACGGGTAAAAGGAACATAATTTTATCAAAAAAAATCTAAACATTCGAGATCTGCGAAAATAGAAGGTAGTGGCTGTGTAATGCTGAGCAAGTTGGATTAAGCTGGAAGGATCCAGCGGCCCACAGAAAGTGGAGATGGCACGATGCCGATGAGGGGGAGGGAGGCCGAGGCTGATCCCAGCATGACGAAGAAAACAACCCATCTCCAGAATTTTTTTTTCACCTGGCAAGGAACGACACGCAGGATCCCATCGCACTCTCCCTCCCTCGCTTACGCTCTCATATCCATCCATTATCAGACCCGTGAAACAAACAACAGTACTTGACTAGTTATCTTACAACCATCATCACCCGGTACAAAAGAAAACAGCGGGCAGCATAAGACAAATAAAGGTAAAAATTGGCAACTACTGTTTGCAACCTGCAGTGTTAAATCTGGATAGGATCTTCATGTATCATTGGAAGTAATTTAAAAGAATGCTGCAAACAGTAGAAAGATCAATCAACAGCTAGTACCAACCAAATAGTTCATCATCCACGGAGGCTATTATACACAGATGGTAAAAAGCTAAGGCCACCATGTTAATCTGCAAAGAAGAACTGGTGCTTGGGTTGGTTGAGCCTATTCAAACAGCAAGTCACAAAAAAGCACTCAGTGCCGGCTGATGACAACTTCTGACAACCCAGTGTACTGGAAGAAAGAACCCCTTCTATAACTATAAGAGAAAATTGATGGAAAGAAGAAAAAAAAAAAATGTAATGAGCACCAAAAATTTTGATCATGTAAACAAACTGAACAAACATTATTATGTACACCACATCTCATATTCTTATTCAAAACTCTTCTGTTCACCACCATTGTTAGAGTGTCAGCCATAAGGGCAAGCGACATCCAACACAACTCATCATATACGTACGTACGAATCATGTACGTCAAACTTTGAATCTACCGACCGAAGAGGGTCTTCTGATTCATCAGAATTTAGAGAGAATATGTCAACAGGTGCACTAGTGCAGTCGTAAGTCCTCCCACTAAATCTGGATTGACCTCCTTGCCGGTGCTGATCAAGAAAGATCACTATGGCAGTGATGTCATCATGAAAATGGCGCCTCACTCCCTTCTCTATCCGTTTTATATCATCATATCTCATTTCCCTTTTTCTTGCAGCCTCATTAAGGGCAGCTCTCACTAATCTCTTTGCTATTCCCTGCAGAAATTTGAACATCAATGTGGAATGTTTAGATTGCTACGAGAAGGGAATGATTAAATATGAAAACCGGTCAACATGTTAGAATAAAGAAATGGAAAAAAAGAGAGCTTACTGCTCTTGGGTTCTTGAAGACTATCTCAACTGCAGCCTCATCAGTTAATTGCTCCCAGAGCCCATCTGATGCAAATATCAAAAATAAGTCATTTGGTTTAAGCTTACGGGTCTGGATTGATGGCTCTGCAGTCATAACCGGTCGCTTCAATGGAACAGGAGAAACAGAATGCTGGAATAATGGGTCCCTACTGAACTCAGGTTTCTTCAGGTAGACATCCCCAATGGACCTTGATACCTAACCAGAGGGCAAATAGCAGGGTTAGATATAAATCATTTCCATTGTAAACCTGTCATCTGCATGTAAAATTTATTTTATATATGACCAAAGTCCACGGACATGCACATCAGATATATTGTCATAGATAACAATGTATAGGCTTATGCATTAGAAGCCATAACCATTTGATTTGTACAGTGACAGAGATTTCATGTGTTATTTTTAAAGATTACATCTTTGAAGCTGTCAGTTAAGGTCAGTCAAACCATAAGGTACGTCATATTTGAAGATATCAGGTGACACACATTAAGCATGTTAAGAGCATGCAAAACAGAAAATGTCAACGTTGCCACTTAAAATATCAATATAATCATCTTCTCACTTTGAGCTACAATTATGGAGAGCCCTCAAAGTCTTACTTGGTGCTGGCAGCCAAAACTCACAACCACCAAAGCTCCCCCCTCCGGAACTCTGACCAACCAAGCCCAGAAAATATAAAGAGCAAATACAATAAAATGTTGTCTATAGAATGAATGAACTTTCAGAATATCTATTAACTGTTTCTCTAAGGAGAAAAAGAAAAAGCACAGAACTAAATTGCGGGTTATGATAACCCAAGCTACACAAAGACACTTAGCCTATGCAATTATCAAAAATGGTGTTGCATGAAGATGTAGATAATAAAGTGGAAGCTGGAAGTCCAATGAAATGCCCACAGGATCCAACAAATTAGACCTTTTCTTACCCACAACACCAAAAGGCCATCCATGTCAAAGACTGAATGCCCATACACTGGAGTTGGTTGCAATTATCAGCTTAAGACACATACTAACATAGAAGATGATATGCCTCAACTTGTTCAACCTTTTCACTTTACAGAGAATATATTCTCCAAAGTTGGTTATGCATACCATAAGTGCTTTCAAAAAGAAGATTTCCATCTGAATGATGACTAAAGAATACGGTGTGATGCATCCAAGTACAGGACATAAAAAGCTGGGACTTCACCCTGGAAAAGGAACATTGCTTTTTTAAAACAATCTGAACTAAAGCATCTTGACACAAAGCACACCGACTTAAAAGATTAGATACTGTTTGGAAAGACTGACCTTATGATAACATTAGGCAATATCCAAGTATCACTGCAGTAGAAACTAAACATAAACATAAATTACATGAATTGATTGGAATAGTGATATTTAAAAAATAATAGTCAGCAGTGGGGAGAAAAGATATTGGAACTCAGAATGGACGACAATGTTACAAGAACCAAAAGAAAAGGTCCCGAGGAATTAAGGAAAAATGAATTCATTTAATAGTCTCATATCCATCTGCAGTAATGAAATCCACGGGTAGGACATTGTTTCAATGATTCTAAACATAAAGCTTGATCTACATTAAGCATTTTCAATTAAAAACCAATCCATCTTACCTTGGGCCCTTAGCTCAATGAGGAAATGCATAAGATTCCACCAGATCAATAAATCTAAAAAGTTTCGATGTCAAAGGCCAATCACATGGTTTAATACCCCTATATATTTGACCAAATATATTAATTACATAAGAAAGATAGTTTCACGACACAGTTCTACCAACAGAACTGAACACTGATTAGAGAAATTTTATCAACATACTAACAGGGCTAGGCTGATGGAGCAAATTATCAACTGACACACAGGTCATCAAGCACAAACATGAAAGAAGTTGCCTATAAAGTGATATAATTAGAAGAGCATGACTACAGTTCATCTGTCAGATCACTGCTCAGTTCACCAGTCTAACAAAGCAGTAAGGGATTGAAGCAGTACACTGCAAGGCCGGCTGAGTCCATCAAGCCCTGCCTACTGCTCAGCTCATTTCCACATCAAACTGGTCAACTGAGCAGTGAGCTGATGGGTGATCTTTGGCATTTTCCTAACTAAAGGCATCTCCAGAATAACATGTATAATTGGGACAGTCAAACTCATGCTTTAGAATTTGCTGTATAGAATTACAGGTCAGCCCCAAACATCTCGACCCAATCAGTGCAAATAAAATGAGAAATAAATCAGAGAAACAAGAAAATATAAATTTGGACAGTCTTAACTCAGCGCTCTGCAAGGAATATGTGGTAACAGACAGTTAACTCATCAAATCATTATCTAAATCATGGTCTGGTCCAGTTCCAGGATTACGATAATATCTACTCTCCATTAATTCATAACAGGATAACATGACAGAACAAATGGACACTCCAATACCTATATAAATCTCATTTTCGAAGAACAAATCACATTAACCTACAAATCATATCTCGAAACTTGAGAAATCTGAAAATTTGTACCTTGCTTTTTTTAAAAAAAAGAAAAAAAATCTTGAGACGCTCTTTACAAATCTAAATATCACCCATTGGCAGCTTGTGTGGATAACCTCCAGGGAAAAAACAAAACCTAATAATCACAGAAATTTAAGAAAGTAAAAGAAAATTATTAGAAACGGTAAAGAAGAAGGCCAGGGTTTCCTCACCTGAATGATCCCCTTAATCCGCCAGACCCCTCGGCTGTGTACCACGATATGGGAATCGTCCGGGTGGAGCGCGGTGAGCTCCTTCCGGACTTCCTCTACGGCAACGTTGTGGTCGGTGGAGAGCCGCTCGGCCACCACCGCCCTTCCGTTGGTGCTCTGGCGGCCAAGCACGGCCCGAGAGTCCCCCAGGTTCGCCACGTAGACCGTGTCCTCCGTGATCGCCCCCACGAGGCAACACGAACCCACTGACGCCATCTGCGGCCGCGACAGCCATGATCGCTTCACCAAATGCAAGAACTCCTCCTCCGTCGCGTCGAATGCCTTCTTGATCACGTCCGCCGACAAACCCCCTTGCTCCTTCGCGAACTCTGCCCAATTACGACCAGATTGCATCAGATAAAAAAGCGATTTTGACGATCGAATCGAGAGAAAAGTCGAAATGGATCGATCAACGCATCAAAAAGGGGAAGAGGGAGGGAGACGGTACTGTGGAGGTATGGGAAGAGGCGGCTGTTGACGAAACGGGATGCCTCGGGGCCGCCATGGCCGTCGTATACGCCGACGTAGGTGGCGGAGGGGGATGTGATCACCTGGCCCTGGTCCTCAAGGGAGTGGTTGGCCTGGACGACGGCGATGGAGAAGTCGCCGGTGGCGTGAGGTTTGAGGTCCAGGTGCCACAAGAGCCCATCCCCACCACCAAGCCTCCCAAAGCACCGCTCCAGCGGCCGGAAGCACGATCGCAGCATCACCGCCGCCGTCGGACGATCTCAGGATCTCAAGAACCGAAAGAGCCGGAACTCGGGGTTTTGGAGATTTCTTCCGACGCTTCGTCTTTGAATTCTTCGAAGGAACGGGGGGGAGAGTGGAAGATGGGTAGAGGTGGGTGAGGGGGGGAGAAGATGGAAGGTATTGACGCGAAGACGGCGAAACTTCGCGTGGACAACGCGCTAAGAGAACAGAGAGGAAGGTGCGGGGACGCGAGCCGGGACTTTATCTCCTCTTCGTGGAACGCGGTTGGGATTGGCAAGGAGGCTGGCTTATGGCAGGAGGTGCCACAAATGGTTTTACTCCAGCGCGTTTGCTTGGTTGATACGCCACTGACGTGTAAAATTCGCGGCTGCAATTGGGTCGGGTTTACCATGACCCGGCACGATCCCAACCCGGTTAGATCCGGTATTCAGGATCTATAAGTTGAGTTGGGACCAATGGTTGGACCCATTTTAAATTTCGGCGGAGCCTGGGTTATGTATTTCTCACCCAAACCCAACTTTATATTAATCAGATCTAGTCTGGATCAACAGACAATGAACCTGAACCTGACTCGGATCTAATCTGACCCGATTCAAAAACTCCAACCATATAAAACCTCCCTCTCCTTTGCTATAAATATCTATTCCGATTAATTAGATAAACTTTCTTTTAAATTCAGCATCTCCTCTTATATATATTTTCACTTAATTATATTTAAGTGTTTGTATCATTGTTTTTTTTTTTTTTTGTGTATTCTTTTTTATAATATTCTCAAGTATATCAATATGTGTTTTAAACTTCATAGTTTGTAAATTTAAGAGTGATCTATTGCATGCATAATTTTTCTTCAAAGGAATTCAAATTTAAGTTGTCTCCTTCTAGTTCTATTTTTATTTTTTTAATATGTTATTGTTTAACCATTAATTATTATATTTAACTATAATAGAATAATTAGATATCTGACTCAAACTGCAAATCCTATCTGGTCCTAATTGGAATCCAAATATTTGAAGTTGGGTCTAGGTCATACTTGACCTCGGTCTAACCCAGATAACTTGTTGGATTTAAAATCCATTCAGTTGACCCGATTGGATGAGCTAATGAGTTGGGCCCTAGTCTAAAATCATGACCAAAATACAAGTTAGGTTGGATCGAGGTCAAACATATCTCAGTCCAATCTGCTCGGTTTGCAATCCTATTTCTTTCTAGTTTAATACGTTTTCACACCAAGAGTCCTTGTTGCCACTACAAGACAGCTCTAAAAATTTACGAGGAGATGGAAGAGCGAAAAAATTTGATATAGTTGAAAACTACATAAGAGAAAATTAGTGGTGATATTATCATATATTATGCTGTCTGGAGTTACTTCACTCTTAAGTAAGGAGACGATGCTTTCTTTATTGACTGGACAAGAATCTCAACCTTAAACTCATAGAATATGAATGTAACAAGAAAACAAAGTAGGATGATAGTTTCTCATGAACTGAGAAGACAACTAGATACTTCGTACTATGATATGACTCGACCTATATAGAGCATATAGAATTTGATTGCAGATATCATCAAATTTGATTAAGAATATTATCATCATTATTGATATCATGCAAATGTAATCATTATCTTAATTTTATGATAGAGAATATTTTTTTGTTAAGTTTGATTAAAAGCTTCAAAAGAGAACATATTCCATCATTATCATTGATCAGTAATTAGGTAAAAATATTTATTAATGAGTATCTCAAAGTTGTATACAAAAAAAAAAAGAGAATGTGGTGTACTATTTGCAATATAGCTTCAGAGTTATACGTCAAAATGTAGTTATGAATAGGAATGCTATTATAATATTTTTTTAAATAAAATATTATTTTAATATTTGAACAGATATAGGGAAGTACATAGAATGGTCAGTGAAACAGATACTCACATGGCAGCATATGACTAAAAATATATATATAATTTAATTAAATAATATGAATGTTTATCAACGGCACTTGAAGAAGTTAGAAAAATTGGACATGCAAGAAAGTGGAGAAAAGAAGAATGGGCAAAGTTTTATTTTAATATTGATTTTGTTTTACAACAGTCAAATAGAATTTTTATTAGTGGAATCCACAAATATTCGGTTAACTCTTAAGTTTCCAACCTAGATTTCAACCTAGGATATTAGGTTAGTCACATTTTCAAGGAAGATTCCAAAATTGAGCTATTTAGAGTCTCAAACTCTTTAAGCCAAATTATCCATACCCTTCGTTTGCTTCAGAAAATATTTCTTGAAGCTATTTTAGTCTCCTAAAACACTAATGTTTTGCATAGAACATGTTACAAACAGAAATCACAGCTCAAATAAAAAAATAAAAATAATAAAGAAAGAAAGAAAAATTAGCAAGTGAAAATCTTCCAACAAAATTTCATTATGTTTAAATGTAGCCACACAAGTAAAAGGATTCTCCTAAAACACCTTATTATTGTCATGCTTCTTTATTTTGAAGTGTGTTACATTATATATATCTTGGATATTTTGTTATTTATAGGAATCTTATATTTTATACAAACATACGAAGCATGATACTTTTCCAATGCAATTAAAACATATAAAGCATTCTCTCCAACTGCGTAGCAGCTGTTACAAGTTAATACCCAAATAAATTAAGAAGATGAGGCTCTGTGAGTAGATTTATTTGGGAGTCTTTGCCAATGGATAATGGTTGGTACAAATAGTTTAGATACCATTTACCTCATGCTGTGCCTTTGCTCTCTCATATCTTTGATCATTTCCTCTGGAAAACTTGAATAATGATTTTTTTTTTTTTTGTTTTTTGGGTAACATTCAGAAGCTTTAAGCTTTCATTACCAAAGAAAAATATGTCAGTTACAAGATAGTTTTTGTCAAGACAGTTACAAGCCTAATAGAACACCAGAGTACATAGGAGAGGAACCTAAAAAGATAATGGACATGGTATATATCAAGGAATCTGGCACATCTGAATACGTAACCATAACAATATTAGTCAACAATAATAGAGATCAGCATCAACTGCTGCAGGTGACTGAGTGAGTAGAGAAATAAGGTGAAAATGAGATTTTATTTCTTTCACAATTTGGTATTGCAAAACATAGGTATATATTGGCTGGGGTGGGAGGCGGGGCGGGGGTTGCAGCGAAATTTAAATTTAAAAATTTAAAATTTTTAAATAAGTTACTTTCCAAAGATGTTTTTCCTTTGGCTACCTTATTGAGATCTTTTAGTCCTATATCAGTAGTAGAAAGATTGTTGGAGCTCTTTATATGAGAAAAGGGTTTGTCGAAGCCCTCAGATAAGCTTTTTCTCAATTTCCCTTCATAATCTTTTCCATTACAATATCTCTTCTTTTTTTCATTTTTCTAAATACTGGAAGAGTTTTCACCAACCTCCTCCATGGTCATGCTTGTGGGTAGGGGTAAGCATGATCCGGTTTGGATCGATTTCATGTTCAAACCTAAGCCAAACCAGCCTTAAACGGTTTGACATTTCTAGAAATCAAACCGAACCAATAGAAGATTGAAACCGAATCAAACCAATATGGTTTAAATGATCTAGTTTGGTCTGATTTATCGATTTATTTATTTATTTATTTATTTATTTTTGTGATTCATGAAGACTATTTTTCTTCTTACATAAGAGTACCACAAGAAAATTTATCAAGTAAAATGATTTAAATTGTCATAAAATATTGTCACTCAACAAAATAAAATTTTTAAATAAATACCATCATTAAGGATTAAGATAAAGATCCGCAACACATTACAACAAAAATAAACAATCTAGTAAGTCATTTAGGGTTTAAGGCTAATCAATACAAAACCAAATTGATAAATAACACCATAAATCTAGAATAATTTTCTAATACATTAATACTCTAACATAAATAATACCCTAATTAAAACAACATCATTTTATTAAAGCTGGTTTGGTTCAGTTTGAAAATGATTTTATTTATTGACAAATCTGGTTCAATCTAAATTTATTTTTTATATATCAAAAACCAACCAAATCAAACCGAATAAAATTTTAAACCCAACCAAACATGTGGTTTGGTTCGGTTTCATTAGTTTGATTGGTTCAAGTTCGATTTTTGCTCACCCCTACTCACAGGCAAAGGATTTCGATCATATCTTGGGTAGAGCTGTCAACGGACCGAGTTCAGACCAAGACCTGTGGGTATTTACCTAACGAATCTGGATCTGGTATTAGTATTGGACCCATTTATCCGGACCCGGATCTGATAAACCATTATGTAAACAGATAGGGTCTGGATATTTAATACCCAGACCCGATAGATCCAGGATCCGAATAATAAATATCCAGACCCGATAGATCCGGGATCCGAATAATATATATATATATATATATATATATATATATATATTATAATTGTATGTTGTTATATTTTTGGATGCTTTAATTAGAATTTTACTTGTTGAATTTGAATAATTTTTATACTTTTATTTGTATGATTATATGATTGTATAATTTTTAGATATTTTTTTTAAATTATTGTATAATTTTTAGATTTTTTTTTTAGACTTTAAATATGAGTTTCGAATCTTGAAATCGGATCTGGATATCTGGGACCCTTTTAGGGTCTGGATCTGGTACTTCAAGGCTAGATCCGTCTGTTATTCAGGTCCAGATCCGGTACCAATAACTAAAATCGGGTTCGAATCTGGATATCTAGGTTTCGATCTGAACTCGATCCGTTGACAGGTCTAATCTTGGAATGGTATTTTGGATATTTTCTATACGAGGAATAGAAATATATCTTAGGATAGTATTGTGTATGTTTCCAAAATTTTAATTTTGATTTTGCTATCTTCTATAAGTTAATTTTTTTAATTTTCTATAAAGAAAAATAAATTCTATTAGCTTTCTTAGACTACATCTGGAATATTTTATAAATTGTATTCCAACATTCTAAGATGTTCTGGATCATATTTAAGAATCTAATAAAGTGCTAATCCAACATTAAATCTGAGTAGTACATAACTTATTTGAATTAAAATTGGGTTAGCATTCTACAAGTCAAATTTTAATTTATTGTTGGAATAGTCTTGTTCTTTTCCTGAAATTTAATTACTAACTTTTCAATATAATAGTATCATTTCTATCAATAATTCATTTTGTTGGATCTAATTAAATCCAATAATTTTAAAGGCTAAAATAATTCTAAAGATTATTCAAAATCAAAGGAAAATATTTAGAATCATGGAAATACCGAATAGAATTTTCGAGTTTCTTTTGGAGCTCATTTATTTCATCTTTTTTTCCTCTCTAATTTTCTCTCCTAAATTTGTTAGAATAGGTAATGATGATGCCTCTAGTCTCAAGTCTGAAAATTTTATGGTTTGCAATTTACTAGATGGCAAGAACATTTAGAAGCTTGACTCATAACTCTGGACCTTATATTTGATATAAAAATTTTTTTCTTTATCCTTAAAAAAGATCCTCTTCTAAATCTTTAAACACTCAACCTGTATTGAATAAATCTTCAGAGAAAATTAAGTTCTATTGTAGGTTTAGAATTTTTAGCTATCTTTCAGATAAGTTGTATGAAACCTACAAAAAGTATAAGACTGCTAAAGACTTTTGGTATGCCTTAAAAGATGTTTATATTAGAGATAATAAAGGTGCTCAAAGATTTACTGTTACAGACTTTAACAGTTATAAGATGATAGACAATATCCCTATTAATGACCAAATCCACTAATTTCAAAACTATATCCATGAGATTCATAGGGGTAGTTCCATGTCAGATGAAAATTAACAAATTACTTGTTTAATTGTAAGTTACCATCTTCTTAGTCTAATTTTACCCAAGAACTTAGGAGAACCTAAGGAACACTTAGTCTTAGATTAGTCATCCAATCTATTAGAATATCGATTTAGGGAGACTAAAAAGAATCAGCTATAAACCAAGGTTAACTTAATTGAGGTTAATTATCAAAATAAGAATCATAACTTTAAGGATCATCGGTCTAGACAATTTTAAAATCACAATTTTAAACCTAAGGGGAGGAACTTTAAACCCACAGATAAAGATCCTAAAGACAAACCTAAACCCAATCAGCCAAAAGGGAATAAGAAGAATAATGATGGAAGGTTCTGCTATATTTGTGGTTGGAACAACCATCTGGTTGTTGATTGTTTTTATAAAAAGAAAAAAAATATCACCACTTATAAGAAGGATCAACTATACCAACCTAAATCTCAAATCAATATGATAGAGGCTGGACCTTCAAATACTACCTTTAGATCAGTAACTTTTGTACCTACTGTTAGCCATATCTTTTCAAATTTAGATTGGTGATTAGATTTTGGCACCAATATTCATGCCTGTACTGATAAGGCTTGGTTTTGTTTCTATTAGGATTCAAATGGAAGATAGAAAAAAAATTTGACATAGTTGAAAACTACATAAGAGGGAATTAGTAATAATATTATCATATGTTACACTGTTTAGAGTTACTTCACTCTTAAGCAAAAAGAAGATGCTTTCTTTATTGACTAAATAGGAATCTCATCCTCAAACTCATAGAATATGAATGTAACAAGGAAACAAAGTAGGATGACAGTTGCTCGTGAACTAAGGAGACAATTAGATACTTCATACTATTTTATGACTTGGCCTACATAGAGCATATAGGATATAATTTCAGATATCATCGAATATGATTGAGAATATTATCATCATTATTGATATCATGCAAATGTAATCATTATCTTGATTGTATGATTGAGAATATTTTTAGCTAAGTTTGATTGAAAGCTTCAAAAGAGAATATATTCTACCATTATCATTGATTAGTAATTTGATAAAAATGGTTATTAATGAGTATCTCAAAGGTTGTATGCAAAAAAAGAGAATATGGTGTATTATTTGCAATATAGCTTCGGAGTTATATGTCAAAATATAGTTATGAATAGGAATGCTATTTTAATATTGGAACACATGTAGAGAAGAACATGCAATGTTCGGTGAAACAGATACTCAAATGGCAGGATATGACTAAAAGAATATTTAAAATTTAATTAAATAATGTGAACACTTATGTTTATGAACTACAATTGAAGATGACAAAAAGATCGAACACCTTACCCCCAAAAAAAAAAGATTGAACATCCAACAAAGTGGAAAAAAGAAGAATGGCCATAGCTTCATTTTAGTATTGAATTTGTTTTACAACACTCAAATAGAACTTTTATTAATGGAATTCATCAATATTCAGATAACTCTTAAGTTTCCAACCTAGATTTCAAGCTAGGATATTAAGTTAGTCGCGTTCTCAAGGAAGATTCAAAAGTTGAGCTGCTTATGATCTCAAGCTCTTTAAGCCAAATTATCCAATCCCTTTGTTAGCTTCAAAAAATGTTTGTTGAAGCTATTTGAGTCTCCTAAAATATTAATGTCTTGCATAGAAGATGTTACAAATAGAAATCACAACTTAAATAAAAAAATAAAAAAATAAAGGAAGAAAGAAAGAAAGAAAAGTCATCAAGTTAAAACCTCCCCACAAGATTCTATTATGTTTAAATGTAGCTACACAAGTAAGAGGATTCTCCTAAAACACTTAATTATTATCATGCTTCTTTATTTTGACGTGTGTTACATTATATATATCTTAGATATTTTGTTATTTACAAAAATTTTATGTTTTATATAAAAATACAAAATGTGATTCTTTTACCCTGCAATTAAAACATATAAATCACCCTCTCCAGAGTAGTTTAGATCTTATTTATTGTGTGAGCATACCACTTGATCTCGATCTTTTCTCTTCAAACCACCAGCACCCACTTCAGTTTCCTCAAAATGAAGATTGGGCGGCTAGAGGGGAATTAACCTATTTCCTCGGTCGTAACTTGATGATGTGTTGTGCTCATGCCGACTCTATGCTCGGATTTGAGCCGACTACTCATAGAGAATTTCAAGGCATTAATTGGACTATTATAGGAGAGAACATGGGTTGATGAAAATTTTCTCTAATCTCGGATAGTTACAGGAGAACGTGGCATGTAAGTTAATGCCACTTATTGTTCATTACTCATGATCAATATAATCATGGGTCTTAATTCTTCATGGTGGTTACTAATTAATGGGATAGTGTACTGCTTCACTCCTTCTATAAAAGGAGCACAAAGGACTTTCTAGTAAGAGCTTCTCTAAAAAAATCAAAAACATCTACTCATTTTCTCTCTCTCTCTCTCTCATTATTCCCAAATCTCCGACTAACTTAAGTATCGAAGGATTCTCCAGTAAAGAATCTTCAGTGATCGGACTTTTTTTTCAAAATTTGGAAGTAATCATCCATCCTCAGATCTCTACTGACCATCGAGCCCTAGATTGGACAAGCATCGACCACAGCCATACTCTCTTCATACTGCAGCCTTGTGGCAACAGTTTAGCATCAGAGGAAGCATTTTTTGATCCAACAACAAAGGAAAAAAAATCATGGTGAGGATTAGAGTACACAACAACTCCATTACCTCCCATCGATAGTCATCTCGACATAGCTTAGCTGGTGCCATGCAATGTCTGTCCCAGAGGGACCTACACAACCACCCATGATGGCGGATTGATAGCAATCTAATACCTTGGTCCAATAGATCCACACTTTGACCAATGTCGCATAGCAACTTCAATAGGTCGTTGAGCAACGATAATCCTAAAAACCTGCTCATCAGGCAACACCTTTTTGGCACAGCCATCGGATCCCCCCTGGAGTGTGAAACTAGACTCCAATGCGTGCATTATTCTATTCCCATTGCATGGTGATCACTATCCCCTTGAGGCTTGAGGAAGGAGGAGCAATCTCGGCACTCCCTGACCTCTTACAGCAGTGATTTGATCCCAAGCTACCCTCCACATCTCAGAAAATCTTATCGAGAGGAAGATCTTGATCAGAAAATCCGAGAGATTGAGTATCATTTAAGCGAGATGCAAACTGATAGCCAAAAGATTAATGATGACCCTAGCTTCAACTCTCGGCCACCCATTTCCTACATCATATTGCAGGAATCGATTCTGAGTTGGTTTAAGATGCCGTAGATAGAACTATAGATGGCTCTTTGGACCTCCTTGACCACTTGGAGGGTTATGAAACCCTCATGATGCTTTAAGATGCCTTGGACGTGCTCCTCTGCATCATCTTCTTGGCCACTCTTAAGACAGCGTGAGTATGGTACTTCAGGCTCCAATCAGAGTCCATTTATTTATTTGAGTAGCTTGAAAAATTGTGTATCATCCACTTCGACAATAATTGAGCACAGCTAAAGAATGATGATAGTCTCTTCTCGACTCAGTAGGAAGAGGACAAATCTCTATATAATTACATGGCATATTTTGATGCGGCCACACTGGAGATGCCCAATTTTGATTAGTCGGTGGCGATGTCGGTCCTTAAGAGAGGACTTCGAAATGAGCATCTCATCTTCTTCCTCGATAAAATTTTTTCGAAGGACTATACCGATCTCCTAGCACGGGCTCAAAAGTATGCATAGGTAGAAGAGGCCCAAATTATGTGTAAGTATGCTAAAGGAGGAGGACTTCCAACAAAAAGCAGAGATGGGGGGATCTGCATGTAATCTATGCTGAAGAAGAATCCTCCCAACCAACAAAGAGTCTTAGGTCGAGGAGTCTCTATAGGTGATTTAGCAATTATGCTCTTCTGACTGCTCATTGAACCCTAATCTGGATGGAGATCAAAGGCCAACGATATCTCTGCTGACCTTCACCGACAAAGACTCCATCCATAAGGAGGAATAAAAGGAAGTACTGTCACTTCTATTGAGATCACCACCATGATATCTAGGACTACCTCCAATTGAAAAATGAAATTGAAGCTTTGACTCGGAAAGGCTATCTCGAGAAGTATGTTCGTGAATTCGAGGAGCACATGATTAAGGAGCTACCTCAGCACCAGTCTGACGAGGAGAACAACAACAATCGACCAACAGTTGGTATTATCAATATGATCTCGAACTTCGATAGTGGTGGGAGGTCAAAAGATTGAGTTGAGGGCCTGAAAACACAACGGATTGGAGAGGTTATTTCTTTTTTTGATGATGATATCTGAAATATTCAAACTCTTTATGATGATGCTATCATCATATCAATAGCAATAGCAAATTATGATATAAAAAAATTTTAGTTAACAATGGTAGCTTAATTGATGTATTGTTTTATGATACATTTCGATGAATGAGAATGCCAACTACTCGACTAAAAAAAGTTAATACCCTTTGGTCGATTCTCTGAGGATTTGATAGTAGATGAAGGGGAGATCATTCTACTAGGAGCCACTGGATTATAGCCTCGACAAATGACTATTCAGCCCACTTTCTTTGTCATTTGCATTCCTTCGAGTTATAACACAATTCTCAAAGATCCTGGTTGAATGCATCGCAAGTAATTATTTCCACATATCATCTGCTCATTAGATTTCCAATCTAAAATGGGGTTAGAAAAATCTAAGGAGACCAAATGCTCATCTAGCAATATTATCTCACTATAATCAAAGAAAAATGACTAATAGAGATCCTACTGATCGAAGATCACAAAGACAAGTCAGAAGAGTCCCATGGAGAATCAGCCAAGCAACTTATCACAGTCCCCATCAGAGAATATCTGAATTGAACGATTCAGATCGATTCTTAGCTGATGCCCAATAATAAGGATCAGCCAATGGCATTTCTATCGACTAATGAAGACACCTTCATCGAGTTAGCATCTAACATGCTAGATATTTTTTCTAATGTCATTGTCCATAGGTTAAATATGAATCCAGAGCATTGACTAGTGTAGTAGAAAAAGAGAAGTTTCTCCCCTGGAGTAACAACAAGCAATTAAGGAAGAAGTGGACAAAATTCTGATAATGGGTTCATCCAAGATGCTCACTATTTGGAGTGGCTTGCTAATGTCATCATGGTCAAGAAAGTAAATGGCAAATAGATGATTTATATTGATTATATCGATCTCAATAAGGTGTGTCCAAAGGATGGCTTTTCTCTTTCGAAAATTGATCAGCTTGTGGATGCTACCTTGGGACACCAACTACTGAGTTTTATGGACACCTTCTAAGGACACAATTAGATTCGGATGGCATCCGAAAGCAAGAAAAATACTGCATTCATAACCAATCAAAATTTGTATTATTATAAGATGATGCCTTTTGGATTAAAAAATATAGAAGCTACATATCAACACCTCATCAATAAGATATTTAAGTGTCAGATTTGATGCAACATAGAAGTCTATGTTGATGATATGCTGGTGAAAATTATTGTGGCTGATCGGTACATACCCAACCTAGAAGAAGCTTTGGATGAGCTAAGACAGCACCAAATGAAACTCAATCTGAATAAATGTATTTTTGTAGTGATCTTGAAAAAATTTTTAGGATTTATGGAGACTCAGCGTGCGATAGAGACCAACCTGGAGAAGATCTAAGCACTACTGGACATGAAACACCTAGGTACCAAAAAAGATGTGCAGCGCTTGGTGGGTTGGATGGCGGCTCTCAGTCAATTTATTTCAAGATCGATCGAGAAATACCTCTCCTTCTTTAAAATCTTGAGGCAAATGAAAGTTTTTAAGTGGTTGGATGAATGTCAGATCGCTTGCAAGGAACTCAAGCAGTACCGTGGGTCCTATCTGCTTCTCTCCAAACCAACAAAAGGTGAGGAATTATTAATCTATCTATTCGTCTCAACTATTATTGTTAGCTCAATTTTGGTTCAAGAAGATGTAGAAACTCAGAAGCCAATTTATTATACAAGTAAAATTTTTCAGGACACGAAAATTAGATACTCCAAGACTGAAAAGATGATTTATTTTTGATTATGTGCTGGTGCAACACTTGATGGGACCCGAGAGGGGTTGTCAGTCGAGGGTGGTTGATGATGTGGCAACATCCTTAGAGGTCGACCTGGAGGATCGACTCGTCCTTGATAGGTAAGGATTAAATGGGATTGACTATCTAACCTGCTGCTTGAGGTCGATCTGCCTTGATGCGCATCGACTCAAGTGCGAAGTCTCTCAGACCCGCCTGTAGCATGTATAGATACGGAGTTCTATTTTTATAAATAAAGGCAAATAAACTTATCTTCTATTAGGCAATTATCTTCTAGAAGAGTGGTCGGAGCTACGGTCCTAATAAGCGGCTAGAGGAGAATTAATCCATTTCCTCAACTGTAAGCCGATGATTTGGTTCGGCTCATGCCGACCCCATGGTGCCAACGACTCATAGAGGACTTTGAGACATTGGACTGTTACAGGGGGAGAATATGAGCTGGTGAAAATTTCCTCAAATCTCGAACTGTTACAAGGGAAGAATATGAGCTGGTGGAAATTTTCTCAAATCTCGGATGATTACAGGAAAATATGGTATGTAAGTTAACACTACTTATTTTTCATTCTCCACAATCAATATAATCATGGATCCTAATTCTTCGTGGTGGTTATCGATTAATGGGATAACATACTGCTTCCCCTCCTATAAAAGCAGGCATGAAGGACTCTTTGGTAAGGACCTCTCTTAAAAAATCAAAAACACCCACTTATTCGTTCTCTTTTTCTCTCACTATTTACAAAACCCCAGCTAATTTAAATATCAAAATATTTTTCATTAAAAAATCTCTGACGACCGAATTTATTTTTCAAGATCTGGGAGCAATAAACCCATAGATGCGTTGTTTCGTGGCCTCTAGCGGCAGTTAATCCATACGATCCAGAATACATGGATGGCATCAAAATTCTTTGATTCAAAAAGGTTCCACGGCAAATATATATCATTGTATGTCAAACATCACTTGACATCTTTTATTGCATCAATTATTGGACCTCCCATGGCCGGAGTATGGACACCGGAGCCAGCCAACACTGCCCACCGTCCATCTAGCAGTCCACATGTGTGGAGGTGGACTTTGAAGGCTGTCTGCATCCAGATGTGTTCTAGATGTCATCTTCTAGATTGCTGCTGACCAGGCGGTGAACCTCAGACCCTTTTAAACCGTCCAATGTTGTCTCTTTTTCTGGAAAAATTATATCCACACGGAGTGCGCCACGATTGCCGTTGGTCGGGCGTTCGGAGAAGAATGCGTAAACTTCTAGAAAGTACAAATGTTCGAAATAGAGAAGTGTCGTGATGTTTGTGGGCGTCGGGATGCCGACCGAGCTTTTAAAATGAGGCTCCGCTGTGCGGCCGGTGATCGTCGCCAGCTTTGCTTTGTTTTAGTGGTCAGCGACCGAATGATGCAAAATTTTTGGCATATGGTCTTGGTCAACGATGGGAGGGTGTAATTTTTGGTTAGTATAAAATGCATTCAGAGACCGTGATGAGTGACCACGAGAAAAATCTTACGAATATATAACGATTTATGCTTATTCCAAAGATGTTTGTATTTATCATTTATTGTTGTTGTTTATTATGAAAGATAAAAAAAAATAATATGTCCCATCCATATTATTCATCTCCCTCATAATAAATAATAAAAAATAAATATAAATTTCGGATGAAATAAATATAAACTCCATCACAATAAACGCAAATCTTTCTAAAACAAACGCAAAGATGTCTTGAATAAAGAGAAACGGTCTAAAATAAATATAGACTCTGTGGTAATAAATAAAAATGCTAAACAGACATAAATTTGATCCTACTCATTCGCGCACGTGGTTTTCCATGGCCCATCCCATCCGCATTAATGCCTGATTTCTAGTTTTTAATTTTTTAAAATCAAATAGATAAAAAAAACCATTAATTTTTATTTTCTTGCATGGACATCCGAATCAGACAGTGGGAAACCTAACCAAATTGAAGGCAGATCTGATCGATTGAGCCTAGTCTATTATATATTTATTTATATGATTCTCTCAATCTAAAGATGCAATGGTTTGGTTTTCACAGTGGATTTTTTTTTGATTTTTTTTCTTTTGAGAGATGGAAGCTTAATTTTTTCGGGCAAATTTTTTGAGATTTCTTTTCGAATCTCGATGACGGAGATTTCACAAGATTATTAATAGGTGAAAGCTATGGAGATCATCCGTGATTAATTAACTATGAAGGCTAAATGATTATTCTTCTCCTCCAAAATAAACAAACAAACAAGCACATTATGGATGCTAAACTTACTAGGTACATCTATTATGGTAAATTCTCCAAATAATTCACGTGATTAAATGGCATTACTGTTGTTTGTCTGATCAAATTATACTTTATGATCTATAGAATTCAATCTGTTCAATTCTCTTGACAAGGAGTAACTATTCTATATATGTATATAAAAAATCTTGATAAGGGAACCATGTTAAATCAATAATCACCATAAATTACACCAAAGTGACCTTGTGACAATTTCAGTGTCTAACACCGATCGTTGGAATTTTATATAAAAAATTAGTGGTTGGTTGCAATTCAGCAAAGCTAAACATACTACCTAACAAGAAGCATATATTTCAAAATTGCTTTTGTTGGTTCCGGAAGGAAATTAAAAATTAAAATTTTTTTCTATTTATTTTTAAATAAACATCTGGTCTTTATGAAGTTTAGTCTCATATTGAGAAAAAAAATGAGAAAATGATTTATTTTGAAAACCTTTCTCTTAGGCCTATAAACATGCACGCCGTCTGACTTGGCCCAGCCCGACCTACACACGTGCAATCGCATCGCGGCCATGATAGGTAGGGTTGGTAAAATATGATCCGACCCACCAATTCGATCCGTATTCGATCCGCTATAAATATGTTTGCATTTAGGCTAAATGGGTTTGGATCATAAACGGATTGATCCGTTTAACCCATTTAATAATTGGATCGGATTTGGATTTTAAATATCTAATCCATTTAACTCATTTAATATCCAGATCGGATTGAGTCAGATAATCTATTTAACATGTTTAACCTGTTTAATCTATTTCTGACTCATTTAATCCGACATGTTTAACCCATTTAAGATCCGTTTAATCTGTTTAAAACCTATTTAACCTGTTTCTGACCCATTTAACCCGACCTGTTTAATCTATTTAATCAGTTTAACCTATTTAATCCATTTAACCTAATTTGATCTATTTAATAAATAGATTAAATTGGTCGGGTCGGGTTACCTATTTAATAAATAGGTCGGGTTCAAGTTTGAATTTTTGATCCATTTAATAAACAGGTCAGATTTGGATTGACGATTTTCTGACCCGATCCATTTATGATCCGACCAGATCCGATTGCCACTACTAATGATAGGGCCTACATTTTGTTTCTCTAATCTTTATTTTTCTGTTAGTGATAGTATAATATTTACTTCATCTTAAATTTCTCATCTTGGTATGATAAGTTTGAGTTAACGATAGTATTTATTTTTTCTGCTAATACCCTATTGAAAATTTATTTTTTTATAAAAAAATAAATTTTTATTTATCAATTCTGTTCTATATTAAAATTTATTTTTTACTATCAATAAAAAATTAATAAAATTTTATAGATAAAATATTGATATGGAATCACTAAAATATTTCGATATATATTTTTTGTAGCTCTTTTCTCTTATAGTCTTGTTCTTTAGTTTTCTTTTGAGATTTTTTCCTATGGGTTCTAAAGATTTATCTAGTCTTAAACTTGATAGGTTAATGAAAAAAAAAATTTTAGGTGGTAAAATTAATTAGAAGCCTGGTTGATATCTTTAGGTTTGCTATCTGCTCTAAAAAAATCACTACCATTTAAATCATCCTCCTCTTGTATAGATTCTAAATCCTCTGAAAAATAGATTATCACTATAGATTTAGAAGTTTAAGTTGCCTATCTGATAAACTATATAAAATTTATAGAAAATATAAGACCTCTATAAATCTTTAATAACTTTTAAAAGAAATCTATATTCGAGATAATGAGAGGACTATAAAGTTTACCATTTTTGACTTTCATAATTTTAAAATGATGAATAATATATATATCAATGACTAAATTTATTAATTTCAAAATCTAGTCCAAGAGATTCATAGAGGGAGATATATTCTGGATGAAAACTATTAGATATCATGCTTGATAGATAAGCTTCCACCCTCTTGGTCTTAATTTATCTGTGACCTTAGAAGATCATAGTCTTTCCTCAATCTTAGGACTATTCTTTAATCTATTAGGATAGAAGATTAATTTAGAATTAGAAAAATTTAAAAAATTATGAAAACCAACTTCAAACTAAGGTTAATCTAACTAATTAATCTCAAAATCCAAGTCCAAATTCTATACGTCAAATTTATAGAGGTCAAAATCTAAATTTCAAAGCTAAAGAAAAGAATTTTAAAAGAAAGGACAAAGCTAAGTTTCAAAATCAAAAGCTAGGTCTAATAATCAATTCCAAAAACTTAAGGATCAAGGTGGTGAGAGGTTCTACTTTGTCTGTGGTTAGGACAACCATCTTACATTCAAATATTTCAATCAAAAAAATAAAATATTATCTATAAAAAGAAAAATATAAAGAACCAAAATCAAACCAAACCTTAGGTCAATATAATAGAAGGAGAATCATCTTCTTTTAGGTTAGTCTTTTTTTCTCCATCAATCAATTTAACCTACTTAGATTCAAAGTGGTGGTTAGATACTGAAGCCAACATTCATGTTTGTTCTGATAGACCTTATTTTTCATCATATTAGGGATCAAGTAGAGGAAGTATAACCATGGGTGACAAGACAGCTGTCAAAATTCTTGAAAGTGGAACTGTTAATTTGAAGTTTACTTCAAAAAAAATTTTAACTCTTTGAAATGTGCAGCTTATACCCGCCATAAGAAGAAATTTGTTAACTAGTTCTCTACTTGTTCAATTAGGTTTTAAGATTGTTTTAGAGTCCAATAAAGTTATAATTTCTAAGGAAGATGTATATGTTGGAAAGAGCTTTATGTTTGAAGTGTTGTTCAAGTTAAATGTATTCTCTTCTTTCAAAATTAATGAAAGTTCAATTAGTTCTTTTTTATCTCTTGTACTAAATTTTGAATGTTGTGGAATATGGCATGGAAGATTAGATCATGTCAATCTTAGATGAATCAAAAGAATGTCTTGTTTTAACTGGATTCCAAAATTCAATATTGATCAAAATTTAAAATCTGAAGGTTGTGTTCAGGCCAAACAGCCTGAAAAATCTTTCAAGCTTGTCGCTTTTAGAGATACTCAAATTCTCAAACTTATTCATAATAATATCTATGATTCTAGTAGAGGTCCAACCCATGAAGGTAGTCATTATTTTGTAACTTTTATTGATGACTTCTCCAAGTTTTGCTATACCTATCTTTTAAAGATCAAGGATGAAGTCTTAAATAAATTTAAGGTTTATAAAGCAGAAGCTAAAAATTAACTTAAAAAAAAATAAAATGGTAAGGTCTGATCGAGGATTGAATATACTTCAAACGAATTGATCCTATTATGTGAAGAAAATGAGATAATTCATGAAGTTATTGCTCTTTATTCTCCTCAATCGAATGGCATAATTGAGTGAAAGAATTAAATTTTACTAGACATGATCAATATCATGATTATAAATTTTGATGTACCTCAGAAGTTATGGAGAGAAGCTCTTCTATCAGTCTGTTATATCCTAAATAGAGTACCTCCTAAAGATAGAAAAAAAACACCCTTTGAATTTTGAAAAGGATATCCTCCTAAGCTTAGTTACTTTCGAGTTTGGGGGTGCTTGGCTAAAGTTAAAATTTTTCAACCAAAAAGAGTTAAAATAGGACATAAAACTATTGATGCTATTATTGTTGGCTACTTTTTAGAAAGTAATACTTATAGGTTCCTTATTGTCAACTCTGAAATACCTTCAATATCAAATAATATCATTATTGAATCTAGAGATGTATTTTTTTCAAAAATATCTTTTTTTAACCTCGAACATTTAGATAATATGATTAATCATTCTCTTCAAATTGACCACCATCATCATCAACAGTTCCTACTCCAATAGAATTAACCTCGAAATCTGAGCTTAAGAGAAGCAAGAAAATTAGAATTGAAAAATACTTTGATGATGGCTTCTTTATCATTTTGATAGAAGATACCCCTATCTTTTTTCAAGAAGCCATGTATTCTCCTGACGCTTCATTTTGGAAGAAGGTAATAAATAGTGAAATCGAATATATTATTGAAAATAATACTTGGATTCTTACTGATTCACCTCTTGGAAACAAACCTTTAGAGTGCAAGTGGATCTTCAAAAAGAAATCGAGGACTGATGATATAATTGAAAAATACAATACAAGGCTTGTTGCTCAAGGTTTCAGATAAAAAGTCGGTATTGACTCCTTCAATACTTATTCGTCTGTAGCTCACATTATTATTATTCGAGTTCTATTTGCATTAGATTCCATCCATAAACTTGTTGTTCATCAAATGGATGTTAAAACTATCTTTTTGCACGGAGATCTTAAAAAAGAGATTTACATGCAGCAACCTGAGAATTTTTCTATGCCAGACTAGGAGCATAAAGTTTGTAGATTTTTTCGATCCCTCTATGAATTAAAATAAGCTCCTAAGCAATGGCATAAAAAGTTTGATCAAATAATATTTTTTTATGTATTTCAAATCAATAAATCAGATAATTATCTTTATTATAAATAATTTGATGATCGACTCATTGTTTTTTGCCTCTATGTTGATAAATTTTGATTCTCGCTTCTGATATTGACTTAATCAATAACATCAAAAATTTTCTATTACATCATTTTGATATGAAAGATTTAGATGAAGCTAATACAATTTTTGGTATGAAGATCATTCATACTTCTGATTCGATCTGTCTATCCCTATCTCACTATACTCAAATGATTATTAATAAATTTGGATATTCTAATTATACTTCTGTATCTACTCCTTATGATCCATCTATCCACCTCTTGAAGAATATAGAAAAATCTATGAACCAAAAAAAATATGCTCAAATTATTGATTTATTAATGTATCTATCTAATCGACTAGATCTGATATTGTTTATGCTATTTCTAGACTCAACAAATATACCAATAATCCTAGTCTAGTTCATTGGATTGCTTTATAAAGAGTATTCCAATATCTTAAAGGTACTACAAATTATTCCTTATATTTTGTAGGTTATCCAAATATACTTGAGGGTTATAGTCATTCAAATCAGATTTTTGACACATTAGATGTTAAATCAACTTCTGGCTATATGTTTCTTCTAGAAGGAAGTACTATTTCTTGGTAATCTTTCAAACAAATAATTTTAGCTAGAAATACTATGGAAGCTGAACTTATTACCTTGATTTTACTTGTCTAAAGTTAAATGGCTAAAAGAACTTCTATCTAAGATTTCTTTAGCATCTTCTTCTATTCCTCCAATATCAGTTTATTGTGATTCAAATACTATAATAGATTTTTATAAAAAAAATCTTGTGAATATTAAAATAAACAGACATTAAACTAAGACAAAAGTCTATAAAAAGAAAAAAAAATTCAAATAATTTTTTTGAATCATGTTGCAACTAATCTTAATTTAGCAGATTGCCTTACAAAAGGCTTAAATAGAACTAAGGACCTAGAGTTATCGAGAGGGATGGGGCTTAGCTTATAAAAGATCTTCTAGCAGTGAGAACCCAATCTCTGAGATGGAAGATCCCTTGAAGGATGTTCAATATGGTAATAACAAGCTGATTGGTTGGTCAGAAAATGCATGTGATTTATTTGATATAGGAATCATAGACTCTAGCCCATCTTTATAGTGATTAGTGCTCCTATGTAGTGATTAGGAAGAGTTTATCTCTGAATAAGATCCGAGAAGTATTCCTCAAGATATGATGCTACACATATTCTTGGAGGGATTCACTTATGTGAGAGTATCCATACTCGATTATGGCTAAAGACATAAGCAATCTCTAGAAACTCTTATGAAATAATCAAGAAACTTGCATACGGCCATTAATGTGCAAACTTACGATATGAGCTTCTGTATTGTGTGTGTAATAATAGAAATCTAAGTTAAAAGAACGTAGTTCAAGATTTGGTTCACTCTATTTTTTTTAGATTGATACTATTAATACTAAATGAAGTCAAGTCAAGAAAGATACTTCACCCATTGCACAATATTTATACTCAACAAAAACTTATTTCACATTATTAATTTTAATTATGTTAAAAGTTTTGAATTTTGAGGAGGATTGTTGGTTTTGGAGGGAAATTGAAAGTTCAAAATTTCCACCATCTATTTCCAACCAAACATCTAGTTTTCATGAAGTTTAGTCCCATATTGCAAAAAAAAAGGGAAAGGGGTTTATTTTGAAGACCTTTCTCTTGGGCTTATGAACGTGCGTGTGCGGCTTGGCTCAGCCCAGCTTGCACATGCGCGATCGTGGTGCATCCGCATCTGCAGCATGTTTTTTGAGGTTTGTTTAATTATTTTTGAGATTATCGTTGGACTAGCTAGTCCATGGGCCTATCGAATGGCTCTGTCTGATCTCGTTTCTTTTTCTTAACCAGTGTTTTTTCTTCAAAATTTTTCTTTGATTTTTTGATCATTCATCAAAATTTTTTTTTTGATTCTTTAATCATTCATCTACTGGTTAAAGCTTTATCATCCTCTCCACGGTCGTGTCCATAGAGAAGATCTCTGGTTGTATCTTGAAGCTAATTTCTTGAGTTTGATCCTGCACGAGGATGAAAATTATTTTCAGATAGTGCATTGCACGTCTTCGATCGGTAAATTTTAGATTGATTTAATATTAATTTTATATTTATTTTAAATTAATTTAATATTAATATTTATTTATTTATTTAATTAGCTGCAATCGACTCCCGTGAAAAGTAAGTTACCTAATATCTTTCTGGATTATCGTTTCAGCATTTATGGCACTAAAAGTTTATTTGTGGGCTCGCATGATATTAGAAATATTCTCCAATGAATATTTAGATATGATAAATTTTAGTCATTTAGAAAGAAGGGGGTCCAGTAAGTCCAACGCTTCTCGATAATTTTATGTGATGCAAGCTGCATGATGTACTTTTCTTATGTTGATTTATCTTGTTGATCTGTTTTCCGACGACTTCTGATTTTTAGAATCTACTGGTTAGCTAACATACAATATCGAAGCTAATTAGCTAAGGTTGTCGATGGCTGTGGGTTTCGGATTCCATCCAAATAAATCATTCACCAATATGGTAGGTCGAGATGCAATATTAATCAAGCCTAATATTAAAGAAATAACTAATTAATTATTTGATAAACACTAGACTTGAAACATAAGAGTTTAATTAACACTGATACGAAAGATTGGATACACCCCTGCCATATTAATTGCGTGCATGTGAGAATGCATCTCAAGTACATATACATATCATTAATTGGCTGCCCCACAAAGTGCTGGAACATGAAAATTAGTTGAGAAACGCCAGACTCGACCAGCCTGGTACACCAAATGACTAAAAACCAAACGCATGCTCGGACAACACTGAAAGCTTTGGAAGGCAACAGTGCCCAAAACTTGGAGGGTGGAGATCAAAGGCCCCACAGCGCACCAACCAGCAGGGATACAATTCATATACCTGCAACGGATTCGCCGGATCTAAGGACTGAGTAGGATGAAAGGGAACTGGTACAGCCAAGCCCACGCGGGAGAATCGTCGCAGCTGACGACCACGCGTCCGGTGGTGAACCCATCTGGCAACTAACGTGCACTAAATTCTCTCTCTCTATTTGTATTTGTTGACATGGGAACAATCCAGCTCAATCTTTGCGCATTTTATTTTCTGATTCCCACGACACGTTTATACATACGCGATTGATTTAGTTTAATCGATTCTAGACAAAGAAAAAGTAGTAAGATTGTAATCAAAACTCGAAAAAATTTATTCAATCCAATCCAATAAATATCAATTTTGGTCGGTTGAAAGACATGAACCGGATTGAAGTTTGTAAAAAATTAATTATTTATGATCGGATTCGATTTTTATATTTTTAATTTGTGTGAAACTAAATCCAATCGATGTAATATTTCACAAACTCACTTTCATTTTAGGATGACGTCGTTTAGACTTCAATATTTCATTTTAAAAAATACTCTATCATCCATTTGGATTTATTAAAATATTAATGTTGAATTGTTGATGGAAATAAATGAATTTGGAACAATTCTAAAGTAAAAACTTTCAGATGTAGTTGCTTTCGGATTAATAATTTTTTATTTTTTATTTTATTTTGTATAGATTCAAAAATAAATATAAAATTTATAATTTATAAAATTTAATTTTTTTGTATTAAATTAAAAAAAATAAATAATTCTACATGGGTCAATGTTGGACTTAAAATCAATATTAGGTCAATATTGAAGTCCAAACCGACACAACCCATCCAAATCCATTATAAATTATTTATTTCAATTTTAAATAGTTTATATATAATAAATGATCGACAGTGGATTGAATTTTTTTTAATTCGATTAAATTTGATTGGATAAAAAATTTTTCAATTCGACCGAATCCGATCTATGCTCAACTCTAAAAGTAGAACCGATCCCATTCTTCGAGGGTCAACCTTCAACTTTTTGTTATCGATATTTTCTGGATATCTGTGAACCCAAGTCTATATGCCAGAGACCAAAAAGGAAAAAGCAAAGAAAAAAAAGGGATAAAGAGTAACATGGTTCCATGCTCACGTAAGTGTTTTTTTTTTTTTTTTGATAATTCATCAAATCTTTTATTTAACCAAATAAAAGCAAGAGGATGGCCTTTGTAGAATAGAGTTGTGAGAGTTTCTTTTCTTCTTTTGGAGAGATAGAATAAATATTTTTAGAGAGATAAATATTATTTATTTAAAAATAAGTTTATCTCATGTTTGGGAGCAGCCTATCCACCTGATGGTACACCAGCCAAACAATCCATAGGATGCATAGGAGTAAATTTTGGAGTAGAAGAATATATATTTATTATTCTTGATGTGTACGTCCACAAGAATAAAATCATATCCTTTGAATTAGGAAGACAATATTGCCACAATATGATTAGTGCATCTTTTGCACCGCAAGGAGCATAGATGATCAACATGTCATTCATATTAAGAATGAAAAACTCCTGCTTATTTTGGAAGATAGCCATGCTAAGATGCCCAATACATGGGTAGCCAGATGGGGGATTGTGTAAGAGTCCTCCATTTCCCATATGGGTAACGTGGCGGCAATCCAGGCACGCATAGTATCAAGCTTCTGGATAAAAGATATTTGGAATCACAAGCAAATTTGTAGCCAATTGTGAATAGATGGAAGCATTTATCTCAAGCAGATTTGTAGCCAATTAGTGATAGAAGGAAAGGTTTTGAGTTTCAACTTAAAATCTTCTTTGCCCATTAATGACAAATGTTTCAATACATAGGATATGAGACTAGGTGCTACATGGCTGCCTTCCCATGATATCAAAATGCAGTTGTGGGGTCAATGTTAGACTTACAACTGGCAAAAATAACATGGTGATGTACATGGTTCAATTAAAATAAAATCTTCTTTCCTATTTTTTTTTAGTGATCAAGCATGATTGGACCGAACTTTTTTTTTTTTCTTTTGTAATTATTCTAGCATTGCTCTTCCTTGATGCAAATGGAGGAAGGCTATTGGAGGATTGCTCGTGGAGAAACATTAGGTATTATATGATGGTATACGTTGCAACCAAAAACCTACCTCAGCCAACCCTTTTGGAAAAAGAAGCATCCCTTTTTGAGGTGCCAACCGGTTGAGTCTGCTAAAACAATTATCACTAAACAATTGTGCAGAAAAATGAAACTAAGTGGGGCTTATTTAAACCCATGTAGATCGAGCTGCACTAGAGGGGCCCAACCCCTCCTTTTGGTGCATGATGGGGGTGCCTACCTCTCCTTCACCAAGATTATCATGGCAAGGCACACACCTTGAGCTAATCTTGTTGATGTGTGGATGGCGAGACCAGTCTTCGATGGATCTTTTGCAGGGTTGGTCATACCTTATATTACATGCATCATGTGGCTACGTTGAAAGAGGCCTATGGAAAGGAGATGAAATGCAATGCAGCACACCAAACAATCTCATAATTTCTAGACATGTGACTTATAATATAAGTAATTCTCCTAAAAATAAAAATATCTCATAAAAAAACTAGATAGCCTGCCGTGTTGGTTTACTGATTGTTCAGATTTGACGTCTCGAGATTTGATCCACATTGAGCTCACAGCGAGGTTCGCGACAAAAAACGAAGTCTAACGAGATCAAGATCACCCAAAATGGAGCTCGGACGGAGGAGATACGTGCTTTTGAAGTTGGCACGCAACTCGAGGTGGTGGAGGACCACCAGCGGTCGGTGGCGAACTGACGGAGCGACGGCCGTAGGAGGTGGGAAGCCGCCTAGCGCGCGGCAGCATGGGGCACGCCGCCCAGGTGCGGGCACGCAGCCCAGGGCGGGCGTGAGGCTCGGCCCAGGCGCGCGTGGGGTGCGGCCTGGCCCAGGTGCTCAGCATGGGTGGCCCAGGCCCACGCGCACGGGCCGGCCCAGGCCCAGGTGTCGCGCCTCGGGCTGTACCCCGGTCCATCATGGATCGGGTGGTCCACGGCCCAATGCGTGGACCGCATGGGCGTTTCCCACGCGTTTGCGGTCCACGGCACTGTTCCCTGGATCGGAGTGCGATCCAACGGTGTGGGTTGATTCTGATCTTGATCCAATGTTTGGGACTTGATTTGAGGTTGATTAGGAGTTTTAATCCCTTTCTAATTGATGTTTAAGCTCTTTAAAAGGCCTGATTCTCAACAGAAGACCAGATGGTGGCTTGGTTCTCTCACAGAAAGCTATGATTTGGTTACTATTCATAGAAATAGTAACCTGTGGTCTCCTGGTGGCTTTTTGTTTGCGAACAGAGACCCAACGGCCTGGTGGTCTCACATGGGTGCAGAAACCCAGAAAACCCGAAAGAGAAGAAAGAGAGCCATATACTGGGAGAGAAGGAGCATGGCTCCTAGACAGCAGACAATGATCGCTTCAGGGGTTCAGGGAGTCTTCTAAAAGAGAGAGCTTTTGTGAGGGAAATTTTCTGTGAGAGAAAAATTGGGTGTACGAGGGTTGAGGGTGAGATCTCCTCTTGTAAAATTTCTTTTTCATAGTGAAGTTTGCATGCCCCATAGAGGCGAGCCTTTTTGTGGCTGATCCACGTATTTTGATTGTTTTTTGTTTTAATTCTTTTTTCTTTCTGCTGCATCATGCAGTACTGAAAATATCTTGAGAGGTACTGTCCTGACCAGACATCCACCCAACAAATGGTATCAGAGTGAGGTGGTATAAGGATGCAGATTGCAGCAGTAGTGAGCAAGACTGAAGATGGAGAAAACAGGAACAATCAAGATGGAGATCAACAAATTTGATGGGAAGAGCAATTTCTTCTTGTGGCAGGCAAGGGTGAGGACGGCTCATCCAACAAGGGTTGATCGATACTCTCTTATGCGATAAGAAGCCGATCACCATGGAGTTACGGGATTAGAAACGGCTACAGATGCACCGGTGAGTACCATCCGCAATACCTAAGGATGAGGTGGTGATCTCTATGCTGAGCGAGACTTCTCCGACAGTGCTGTAGTCGAAGCTCGAGGAGTTGTACATGGCGAAGTCTCTTACCAACACTCTTTTCTTTAGAGGCAGTTTTACCAACTGTGGATGGCTGAGGGACAGAGCATGCAAGAGCATCTAAGCCACTTTCAGAAGATCCTCACCGACCTCCTCTGCATTGGTAGAATGTTAAGGAGAAGATTAGGGTTGGTTTTGCTAGCATCGCTTCACCTTCGTACGAATCCTTGATGACTGCTCTTCTAGTGGGGAAGAGCACCATTAAGATGGACAAGTCACCACAGCGATACTCCAGAAGATATTCTCATGAGGGAGAATCCGGCTTCGAGCTCAGATGACGGTAGCTCAGCTTTGGTGCTTCTGGAGGAGCAGGAGGTGGTGACAGAGCGATAGGAGATGCGATGAGGGGGTCCAAGTCCAGGAGGGACTTAAGCAAAACAAGTGTTACCGGTGTGAGGAGTTGGGGCATCTAGCCAGAAATTATCCTCAACTCAAAAATCGGACGATGGCTGCTGTGGCGATGGGCAGCAGTGATTCAGATGGAGATGTCCTAGAGATATCTGACGAGGTATCTACTTCTTTCCAGTAGTGGATATTAGATTCTGCATGCCCCTATCATGTATGTAGCAGAGATGAGCAGTTTGACTCCCTGGAGAATAGTGAGGGGATGTATATCTACCGGATGGATGAGCTGTGTGATCAGAGGCATTGAGACGGTCACTAGAGGACACATGATAGTACAGTGAAGAGATTGGGAGAGGTCCGATACATATCCAATTTTAGATGGAATCTTATCTTACTTAGCAGACTGGATTCGAGAGGCTACAGGATAGTAGCTGATGGAGGAATCCTGAGGGTGCTACACGGCGATAAGATTATGCTAGAGGAAAGAAGGGGAGTAGAGGACATTATTATCTGGCAAGGAGTCCAATGCGAGGTGGAGCTTCAGAAACCAGGTGGAGCCAAACGAGGTGGAGCTCCAGGTGAAGGTGGATCGGGCACGAGATAGGAGACTCGGAGACGAGAGGCGACGTCGCAAGGTGAGATTTTATTACCGTAGGACGATGCCCCGAGCAGGTCTCAGGTTAGAGGAGCACAGCATACGATGGAGATGGGATCGAGCAACCTGGCTAGACTCCCATATTTGTCCATCTATGATCGGCAAGCGATTGCCCAGGATATGGGGGCGAGGAGATCCAGAAGCTCTCAGAGTTAGGAGGAGACCGAATATCGAGTCGAGATAGAGATTGTTAGAATTTGACACTTGAGATTCGATCCATATTGAGCCCACAGCGAGGTTCGTGATGAAAAATGAAGTCCAATGAGATCAAGATATCCAAAACGAAGCTCGAACGGAGGAGATACGTGCTTTTGAAGTTGGCACCAACCCAAGGCAATGGAGTATTGTCGGCGGTGGGTGCGGTTGCGGGCGGTGGTGGCACGACCGTAGGAGGTGAGATGCGCCCAGCACTGCAGTGCACGGGCCCGATGCGGGGCGCGCGGTTGACCCAAGCACGCACGCGGGGTGCAGCCTGGGCCCAAGCACCCGACGCGGGCGCGGCCCAGGCCCGAGCACACGGGCCGGCCCAGGCCTAGGCACAGTGCCTGGGGCCTTTACCCCGGTCCACGACCCAGTACGTGGACCGCGTGGGTATTTCACACGCGTTTCGCACGGTTCACGGTACTGTTCCATGGACTGGAGCACGATCCAACGGCGTGGGTTGATCCCGATCTTGATCCAATGGTTTGGGACTTGATTTAAGGTTGATTAGGAGTTCTAATCTCTTTCTAATTGATGTTTAAGTCCTTTAAAAGGGCCTGATGCTCAACAGAAGATCAGGTGATGGCTTGGTTCTCTCACGGAAAGCCATGATTTGATTATTATTCACGGGAATAGTAACATGTGGTCTCTTGGTGGCTTTTTGTTTGCGAACATAGACCCGACGGCCTGGTAGTCTCGCATGGGCGCGGAAACCCAAAAAACCCGAAAGAGAAGAGAGAGAGCCGTACGCTGGGAGAGAAGTAGTAGGGCTCCTGGATAGCGGATAGTAGTTGCTTCAAGGGTTCAGAAGGATCTTCCAAAAGAGAGAATTTTTGTAATGGAAACTTTTTGTGAGAAAAAAATTGAGTGTACGAGGGTTGAGGATGAAATCTCCTTTTGTAAAATTTCTTTTTCATAGTGAAGTTTGAATTCTCCGTGGAAGCGAGTCCTTTTGTGACTGATCTATATATTTTGATTATTTTTTATCTTATTTTTTCTTTCTTCCTTTTGTATCGTGCAGTACCGAAAAGATCTTGAAAGATGGTGTCTTGATCAGACATCCATCCAACATTGATTAGTGCAGTTTAGCATATTATCATGGTGCTCCGATTTAGGAGTAAGTTCATGAAGGGAGAAAGGCTTTGGGTGACCATATTTGATTTAGGAGATGGTGGGGTCCACAAGCACAACCACACAACGATGAAGGGTAGTTTCCCCTTCCATCGTTGCTCTCTTACGTGTTATAATCGCTTGATATGGCAATCTAAACTATTTCCCATGCAACATGCGATGCCTATGGTCTACTCAAGTGGACCTATTATTCATGTTGGCATTGGATTTTAGAAATGGAATACATGGAACACAAATTATGGCTAAGGTTAATTTCTTATTTAAGTAGAATAGACTATGTCCAATTTCAGCAGGATTTTTACGTCTGATTTGAGTTCAAATCAGGTTTGGCCTAGGCCACGCTATATATCCAATTACCACTTGAGCCTTACCATGTTCAAGCACAAATATACAAACTCTCAAATGGATGACATGAATTGTGATATGTTCTCAAAATGGAAAAAAATAAGCCATTTCGTCACGTAATGTAATTGGACTAGGATAGCTTAATGGATAGCAACTTCTTTCTCAAAACTGATTTGGAGAAAGAGTGCGGGTTGTATATTTCGCATGGAAGAATGATTAATCTTTTCTTGCATCATCAACTATTTGATCATATCTCACGTAAATTTCAAAGCATTTCAAACTTTCAGTTTCATCTACTTGCATAGATCTCATATCGGCTATTGCGTGATCTAATAGCTCATATCACGAAAAAAAATGGGAATCATCCTTTTGCACGAAAAGATACAATCCGAACCCTTGGTAGAAAAGCTCAGCCCACGAGTTAGCTTCGCATAAGATTCAAGCTAAGATGGACAGATTCTCAATTCTTATCTGAAGGGAATTGCCTTGCTGGGTATGAGCTGGAATTTTTTGTGGGAACCAAGATATCCTGTTGCTGATAAGACAAGAAGGGTTGAACAAAGATGCTAAGACGGAAAGGGATGAACAAAAGATGCTAGCTGGAAGCTATATATATATCTCACATGATAGAGAACTAGTTACTTGATAGCTGAGTTTTGGATAAAGAGATCCCTCTGGTAAAGGACAAATACGGGAAAGGACAAATAAATGGAACGAAAATTATCTAACAAACTTTCTATACCTTCGAAAATTAAGTTAGATATTATTGCACATTCAAGTACTTCCTCTCTTAATACAAATGTTTCAATCATGTAGGTTAGTAGTTGAACAAAGTTTAGGTATAGATAATCCTCCAAAAATCCAAAAGAAAGAAAGTACATAGGAAAGAAAATATCCATGAATCAATTAACGGTGCAAAATAATATAATTGGCAACATTATTGAGTGCCGAATGCGAAACACCGGGTTCAAAGATTTTGCCTTCATCTTGATCTAGCCAAGCTTCCTTCTATAGTATCTAATATCTTATCATTTCTTTGATGAGATTTTTACATGTCATCCCTTGACCATTATCATTCAATTTTTGGTCTTGATTTACACTTATATTATACACACACTAGTTCTTGGTGAGATGAAAGTGGATTGAATAATTCTATTTTCGCATTCGAATTTATCTGGATATGGATAAATATTTGAGCATTCGATTACCATCTATATCTATATCCATATCAATCAAAGAAAAATGAATATAAAAATGGATAGACAACTATCTGATCTATATCTGAATATTCGATTATATTTATAATATTATTTAATTTTCTATAGCACTGATTAACTTTTAGATAAAATATATAATGACATTAACATGATATTAATCTGATTTACTATCTACTTAATAATATCTTTGATTTCGTGGTGATAAAGTTTAATTATCCAATTAACATTCATATTTATATCCATATTTTCAGTAATCCAATTTGTATCTATATCCATTTAAAATAGATATAGATATAGATTTTTGCATTCATATCTATGCCCGAATTTGTATTCGTCAGATACAATAAATATGGATATCGATATATTAATATCCGATCTATATCTGAAATAGTTTCATCCTCATTATGCACAATTATACTCTCTCTGTAGAAAGTTATATTGTTACAATAAAGATTTCTCTTCCTTCCTTCTAAAAGAAAAGGGAAGGATGTGCTATCTACGAGGGTGATACGGGATACTTGCATTAAAGGGAAACACTACTCTTTCCCTCGATTGTTTCATGAGAAACAAAGGAAGCATGCTTCCAAAGACTGCTCGAATTTTATGCAGAGGAATCGAAATTTTCATTTAATAAACTGTGGCATCAGTGGATTCCTATGTCCATCTATCTGGCTTTCAAATTTTTTGATTTTGTTTATCGATCAAGTTGAGTATAATACATCAATTGGATGGCTAGTCCAATCCAAGAGTACCGTAGGAAAAAGCATGAAGCTCTAACTTTCTTCACATGGATCCCCTCCAAAAGCTGGTGGGTTATCACTCAACAACTTGGCCCTCACAAAGATATGTAAGTTATGTTGATGGCACAACCCAAGCTAGCTAATAGATTCATGAACCACATGAGCTCTTACAAGCACAAGTATCCACACCGTCACCCACGTAAATGGCGTTCTTATGTATCTAAAAGCGAATGTTGCACAACGAAAGGGGCCGACCATGGCTTCCCAACATAAGACTTCTGAAATTTGATATATGGCTCATGGCACAGATTTCCCTTGAAAATTTAAAGTAGGAAAAAGTCTTATATTCTTTATATTAAATATCATGCAAAGGCTATGAACTTACCGCTTTATTTGTTGAAGCAACGTAGGGCATTATTCTTTTTGAATAGTTTTTGGGATTCTTCATCTTATTTGCTAACTGCCATGTATTACTTTTGATAAGTTGATTATTAATTAATCTGGTTTCATCGCGGTGAAAATTTATTCTGCCAACTTGTTGGTTCTCTACAAGGCCATTAATATAATTTCATTTTTAATAGCCAAGTGGATGGATAAGTTGGTGAATTATTGTTCAAAAGAATATTCAACATCGTGAGGTTGCAGAAGCCAACGGTCACAAACCATAAATCAGGTTAAATAAAGCATGCACATATTCCTTCTTTTCCTTTTTGCAAGGAGAAGATGCCATGCGTTCATTATCCAATAGTGTTTTTTTTCCTGGTGAACGTTATCCATTAGTTTTAGTTTTTTTTTGAATGCTACACCAGTTAGCAGCTTTGCGAAACCTTTATTACTCAATTTACATGTATGCTTTGCTCTCATCCTCATCATCATCATAGGAAGAAGAAAAGGAGGGAAGACACGCATGGAAGATGGAGAGGTCATGTAATGATATGTGCTTCAGCTACTTAGTATTAGTCGCATGTAAAGAAAGCTATACTCGGCAAGGTTCTTGATCATCTAGTCAAGGATTTCACATATGTAATAAATGTTCTAGACAAGGCTACTGTCAAATATATGAGATTTAAGATAATCTTTTGTTCAATTTCTTCTTCTAGATGCTCCTCACATCCAAGTGTTAAAACTATGGGAAATTTAATCAAATGAGACAAGTAGGTAGGCCTTGACTTGTATGCTGGCTAAAGCTAGTGGAAGCTGCTTTAACCTTAAATGGGGTAAGTGGCAGCCCTTAATTTGGTTTTCATGAGACAAAATCATAGAAAACATTGACTCTATAGCATATCCACTAGCTTTTATCGTCTATCTAATCTTATTGCGCATAACGATAATTAGAGGTCCTGAAAGGACAATCACCCCCGCATGACAACTTTTGAGCTGAAAGGTGCAATTTTGAAAACAAAAGTTAGTGGTGAGAACGAAACCTAATTCATTCTTTTTAAGTAATGAGACTTTCCCACAAATTTACCGGAGTTGCATTCCCATCAACAACCTTTTTCTAGTTCATTTTCCTTCAAACGTCAGAATCATTAGTGGATTTAGAGCTAGGAAAAAGAGATAGATGTGGTGGGAGATATCGAGGGAATAGTGATCGAATAAAGGAGAGAAATGCCAAATACGGGCATGACCGAGACGCAGAAAGGTAGAAAGTGCTGGCCTCTGATAGACTAGCAACACTGGTAGAAAGTGCTGGCCTCTAATATAGGGAGAGGTGTAACAATGGTTAACATATGTTTTTATGAGGCAAATTCTTAAAACATCTATACCAGTACTTTTTTTTTTTTTTTTAATGTTTTCCACTGACATTTCTTGTAATGCTGCTGCTTCAAACAATTGGCTAAGGAATTGAAGATATTGGGAACTCCACCCAACATTATCTCCTATGATGTCGTGCATGAAACAATAAAGAGGTCAATAAAAATAAAGGTATTGAAAAAGAAAAAGGAATAAAGGGAGGAAGGGCTAAGCCCCACTGAGCTCCATTGTGGTAAAGAAACAAACTTAAAAGCATCACAATTGATCCACCGAAACTAGAAGAAAGCTAAAGAAAAAGAGACAAAAAAGCGTGCAGACTTCAAATGTTTTTATCCTTGACCCTTGCATCAAACAACCACCATCCATAAATAGCCCGGATCACTGTCATATAGATTCGCATTGCCCCACCTTCCAAAGTATGCGTCAAACGTTGGAAATGGACAAGCACTCAGTATGTCATACACGATTGATTCATAGAGGTGGTAAATGGAAACCAATACACCTACTCGATCGTATCTTTAAATTTTATGCAACTTTCTTTTCTTAAAAAAAAAAAGCATCAAGAGGGGGCACATATGTCTCTCCCTCATATAGAGAGAGAGAGAGAGAGATGCAACAAAGATAGGTACATTGTCACATTAACAATAATTCAAATACGATCATGATCACACAATGACATGTAACGCCGACTAACAAGTTCAGCAGGAACAATGTTCAACCAACTTATTAAACTAACCATGCCAAAGAGCACAGCCTAGTAACGGGTCATGCATGCATGGGACTCCCAAGAACTCATGCAATTCCCTCTTGCTAGCTATATATACCTAAGCTTACGCGGTGCTCGGGCGGTCGCCGGGATCAATGGCGCGGACCTCCTTTTCCGATAGGCCGGTGCCGGAGAGCATGGGGCCATCGGTGGCACCGCCGTGCCTCGAAGTGTCGATGGCAGGGAGGTGGCCGTGGGTGCCATAGCCCTGCTGCTTGTAGTCCTCTATGTCCGAGTACTTCACGTAGGGGCTGCTCTCCAGAGGCAGCTCCTCTATTCCCTTGACTTCCTCCTCGCTTGCCCTTGGCCTCGCCGGTTGCTCGCTCGCCATCTCTTTTTTATTTTCTCTCACACTCTATCCGTTGGGGTGCACATATATATATATATATAAAGGCCAGAGGAGAGGGAAACTTGGGTGACGGTTTCTTTGACCCCGGAAAGAATGCGATGCCTCTAAACCAGCCTACATAACAAACTGGGGCTTGCTCTGTTTTTGGTGATGTTTTTAATGGCAAACTGCGCATCTCTGAAATGCCGCTATAAGGAGAAGTGGAATGGAGAAAATGTCGAAGAAAATTGATGGGAGGAAACCAGGAACAGCACCGGCCAAAGCGGTTCTTCAAAAAAATCAAACCTGCAGATAAATATTACTACATTAACTGATAAAAGAAGGATATTAGAGGAAAGACAACAGAGATCCAGCCCAGCCCGAGGAGCCAAAACAATACACATCATCTGAAAAACAAACTACTGCATAAACAATTAAATATTAGGAGATTGTATTAGATGTCTTTCCCAGCTTATCAGTGCATTTCTTATGCTCCAGTTATAGTATAGGTAGGATATATCATGCCACACAAAGACCCTATACAACTCAATTATATAATTTGCCATCAGTTTCCTATGTTGAACGTGCCACATCATCACTACATGAATCCTCATTCCAAGAGATGCCTAAAGATGTGGTGCGTTGCCCAGGTTGATCAACCAAGAGGTGTCAACAAGGATTGCAAGGCCACTGCCTATACGTTTCCATTTGAGTACAAGCCTAAGATGCATTTTCTCAAGCAATTTAGTATATATATTAATATCATAGATAGATAAAGGGAGATTGATCGATGAGCCACCTCAATCCCGAGTCTTTCAAGAAGCCTTGCCTTGTCCGTGCCCGTACCACAGCACGAGAAAGTCTATCACCTGACTCAACTCTGGCTACTCTCAGCCCACTGGCTCTGCAGCTTTGTATTCCCCAATTGCTGCTATTAGCTGCTCCAATTTCACCAGTGCCTCTATGGTCCCAATGAATTTGTTCATGTACCTGAGCATACCAGAAACCATTCTTTGATGATAATGTAAGAGATTCAAGTGGAGTTCTCATGTGGCATTTTCAGGAAAAATGATCACGTTCATGCAGAATGATATGTTATTCATAAGACAAGGGGGAAAGAGATTGGAAAATGACCAATGGAACTACGTACAAAATTAAAACTCTCCACGGAAATTCTATGCAGGAAAATGTCAGGCAGAGAAACCTTTCAGTGGTATATAAATCGGCCACCATTTGCCTAAGCTAGGAAAGAAGAGGGGGGAGGGGGTGACCTTAGTTGTTCAAGGAACCTAACAATCCAGCTTGAAATCTTGGTCGGAAACTTAACAAAATATTTGTAAATATTGTTGATAAAAGTGCTATTTGAATGTTGTAAAACAAATTCATTAACATACCAAGTATATACTAAAATTTATTTATAATAAATAAAATATATTTTCTAATATATATAATATTTAAAATATTTATTAATTCATATAAATATATTTCAAAATTTAAAATGGTCTATATTGATAGTCTTGAGATATCTGGCACATAAATGGGCAGAACAAAACAAAAATGTTGTTTGAATTGTTTATTCAATAGTATTGTCAAAAATTGGATAATATTTTTATATAAAATTACCTCCAATTAAATATAATAATTTTTTTTTTCCAGTGTCATAATTCTCCAAAAAATTGTTCCACTAAGCAAAAATAATAAAATTTATTTTCTTTCACAACCATTTGTAGAGATAAATAATTTTTAGGAGTTACCAGATTATGTCATAATTTGGCATACTACAACCAAACGAATCCTTTGAAAAAAAGACGTTGGCGGTGATAGATCCGGACACCGTGCAGAACCAAGGATTGGTTTGACAGCATCCTTTGGAAGGCAGGAGATTTAACGCTTGGGACGTGTTGGGTACAAAATACCCCAACAATCGAAGTTTGAGCCAGAAGTGATTCTCTGAAAATTCTGCCAACCTCTGAACTTCGACGACATCTTTTCGAATCTCTCTGACAGTCGAGCCTCCACAGCATTCCCGAGTTCTACCAATGGATAAACCCCCACCAGCGTCGATCAGATTCTTCACGACAGACGGGCTCCTACGGGAATCGGACTTCGCCGACTTTGACCGCGTGAGGACTTCGTCCGGACTCCTACGGGAGCCGGACTTCGTCGACTTCGACTGCGTGAGGACTTCATCCGGACTCCTACAGGAGCCAGACTTCGCCGACTTCGACTGCGTGAGGACTTCGTCCGGACTCCCACGGGAGTCGGACTTCGTCCCCGACTTCTACTGCAGGTGAGCTTCATCCGGACTCCTACGGGAGCCGGACTTCGTCCCTGACTTCAACTACAGGTAGACTTCGTCCGGACTCCTACGGGAGCCGGACTTCATCCCCGACTTCTACTATAGGCAGACTTCGTCCGGACTCTTACGGGAGCCGGACTTCGCCCCCGACGTCAATTGCAACTTCGTCCGGACTCCTATGGGAGCCGAACTTCGTCCCGGCTTCTACTGCAGGCAAACTTCGTCCGGACTCCCACGGGAGTCGGACTTCGCCCCCGACTTCAATTGCAGGTGAACTTCGTCCGGACTCCTACGAGAGCCGGACTTTGTCTTGACTTATACTGCAGGTGAACTTCGTCCGGACTTTTACGGGAGCCGGACTTCGTCCTGACTTCTACTGCAGGTGAATCTCGTCCAGACTCCTACGGGAGCCTGACTTCGTCCTGACTTATACTGCAGGTGAACTTCGTCCGGACTCCTACGGGAGCCAAACTTCGTCCTGACTTATATTGCAGGTGAACTTCGTCCGGACTCCTACGGGAGCCAGACTTCGTCCTGACTTCTACTGCAGGTGAACCTCGTCCGGACTCCTACGGGAGCCGGACTTCGTCTTGACTTATACTGCAGGTGAATTTCGTCCAGACTCCTACGGGAGCCGGACTTCGTCCTGACTTCTACTGCAGGTGAACTTCGTCCAGACTCCTACGGGAGCCGGACTTCGTCCTGACTTCTACTGCAGGTGAACCTCGTCCGGACTCCTACGGGAGCTGGACTTCATCCCCGACTTCAATTGCAGATGGCCCTCGCCTATAGTACTAACGCTCAAGGCACCCAATGGTGGACGGCCCGCCAGCAACATCCGAGCTCCTTCCAGATGGATAGCCACCTCTCTCCATCAGGCGCTTCGACCGAGCTTCGGCCGATAGGCCTAGACTCCCTGATAGGCCACAGTAACGGCCACGACCCTGCTCCACCTCCTGCGATGGATTCTGCGCGGCTCCACCACTCCCCGCAATAGGCTCCACGCGGCAGGCCGCAGTAATGGCCACGAATCTACTTCACTCCTCGCGGTGGATGCTGCGCGGCTCCCCCACTCTCTGACGAGTCACGATAATGGATGCCGCTCCACTCTCCGCAACAGATTCCATGTGGCGAGCCATGGTGACAGCCATGACTCCACCCCATTACTCTTCATGATAAATTCCTCCTGGCCTCGTGCGGCCCACGACTGGCGGTTACAAACAGTCGCTATCAGTCTATCGCACCCCCCGCCTATAAAAGAGGGACCCCAGATACGTTATTCTCTAAGCTATAATTTCTATTCCAAAACTCTGCTAAAATTTTCGTTCGAGCACTCCATTCTTGTTGAGGCAGAGAACTGACTTGAGCGTCGGAGGATCTTGCCGGAGCAACCCCAACTCTGGTTTAGACTTCTTTTACAGGTCCCGGCGGCGACCGCGACTTCCTCGACTCCAGCTTCTTCGACGCAGGCAGATTTTTGCACCAACAGGATTGGCGCTAGAGGAAGGGCTGTGTCTTCGCAGTATCCTTGTTCTTAAAGGAGCGCTCAATGGGACCGCCTCCGGTCATCTTTTCCGGCATCCTCTTCTCCTTCCCCCACTAAGTCTTCACCCGATGCCTCCCCGCAAAGCATCCACGCGACGATCCATGGCCTCCGCGGCCAGATCTCAGGCTCCGACCTTACCTCCAGTTTCCCAGCCTTCTCCTTCTCCTCCGACAATGGCCGTCAGCGTGGGGCGGTCAGACAATCGGCCTCCGACAGATTTCTCCAACACCATCTCAGAAGAATCCCGGCAGGGAGCAACCAGCGTATTGGCCGTACCCCCCAAGCGACAAAAGATTGAGGAGTCCATAACCTTTATTGAAGAAGATGCTCGGGGAGTTCAATTCCCTCATAACGATACGGTTGTAGTTTCCTTGAATATAGCAAATTACGATGTCCGCCGCATTCTTGTCGACAATGAGAGTTCGACCGACATTTTGTTCTACGACGCCTTTTCAAGAATATCCATCCTTGACGACCATTTGGGACCGATTAGCTCCCCTCTGGTAGGGTTTACCGGCGATGCTGTCCCGGTGGAGGGAGTGATAACTTTGACTGTAGCTGCGGGTCGATATCCAAGACAATCCAGGGCCCTGGTGAATTTCCTAGTGGTGAAGGCGCCGTCAGCCTACAACGCAATCCTCGGCCGATCTGACCTCAATGCTCTCCGGGCCGTCGTGTCAACCTATCATTTGAAATTGAAATTTCCTACCAACCAGGGGGTCGGAGAAGTCAGGGGAGACCAAGCCCTGGCCAGACACTGCTACAACATAGCCTTGCAAAGAAGTGACTAATCCGACCTCTGTCCAGTTGATGGGCTGGACGCCCGCGACGACCTCGCTGAGGAGAGGGGCGGCCCAATCGAAAATCTGGTTTCGATCCCTTTGAACGATGGGAATGCGGAGCATGTGGTGAAGATCGGCTCCAACCTGGGAGAAGAGGTGCGGGCGCATCTCGTCGATTTTCTACGAAAGAATGCAGACGTTTTCGCTTGGGTTCCAGCAGACATGCCGGGGATTGACACGAAAGTCATGGAGCACCGTCTGACCGTCGATCCAAAGCATCGACCGACGAAAAAAAAAATTCGAGGTCACGCACCGGAGAGGCAGAAAGCGATAGCCGAGGAAGTGGACAAACTCCTGAAAGCCGGATTCATTAGAGAAGTCGACTATCCTGACTGGATTTCCAACGTTGTCCTAGTCAAAAAGGCAAACGACAAGTGGAGGATGTGTATAGACTTCAAAAAGCTGAATAAAGCCTGCCCAAAGGACAGCTACCCTCTGCCCAGAATTGATCAATTGGTGGACGCAACCTTGGGCCATGAGCTTCTCACCTTTATGGACGCGTTCTCCGGCTATAACCAAATCAGGATGGCGCCGGAAGACGAAGAAAAGACTACTTTCATTACTAACCGTGGCCTTTACTGTTACAGGGTCATGCCTTTTAGCCTCAAAAATGCAGGTGCGACCTATCAACGGCTGGTGAACAAAATCTTCAAGGAGCAGATCGACCACAACATGGAGGTCTACGTGGATGACATGTTCGTGAAAAGCAAATCTTCTATGAACCACGTCGCCGACCTCGAGGAGATCTTCGGTGCCCTCCAGAAATATAAGATGAAGCTGAATCCGACTAAATGTGCTTTCGGAGTGACCTCGGGGAAGTTTCTGGGCTTCATGGTGTCGGGGTGCGGGATTGAAGCCAATCCAGAGAAAATTTACGCCATCCAGGAGATGGCCACCCCGAAGTCGATAAAAGAGGTTCAACGCCTTACAGGGAGGGTAGCGGCCCTAAATCACTTCGTCGCGAGGTGGCCGAACGGTGCTTACCCTTCTTCCAAACCCTCAAGCGGCCGAAGAATTTCTGTTGGACCCTGAATGCCAACAGGCATTCGAACAGCTAAGGAGCTACCTCGGCTCACCTCCGTTGTTGGCGAAGCCCGAGCCTGGAGAGGAGCTATTTTTATACCTGGCGGTCTCCCTTATGGCTCTCGCAGCAGTCTTTGTTAAGGAAGAGGCGAAAATTCAATGGCCGATCTACTACGTCAGTCGCGCATTGAGAGACACCGAAACCAGGTATACTAAATTAGAGAAACTAACTTACGCCCTGTTGATTGCAGCCTGGAGGCTCCGACCCTACTTCCAAGGGCACACCGTAACGTTACTCACCGACCAGCTGATCAAGGCTATTCTGCACTGGGCAGATACCTTCGGGAGGATGGCGAAATGGACGATCGAGCTCACCGAATTCGACATCAACTATCGATCCAGACCGACGGTAAAAGCCCAGATATTGACAGATTTTATAGTAGAGTGCACAATCTCGGAGGAGGCCGAACCGGAACAGGGTGAAATGGACGACCTTGAGCCCCGACCGAACTCCCCTGAAGAAGAAGCCGACCTCCCTGGTTGCTTTTGGGCCCTCTACGTGGACGGGTCTTCCAACATGTCGGGCGCAGGCGCGGGCCTGATCTTGATCAGTCTAGAGGGAATCATCGCGGAGTACGCTCTGCGCTTTGAGTTCCCTGCAACAAACAATGGAGCTGAATATGAAGCTTTGATCGCAGGATTAAAGATCGCCAAAGAATTAGGAGTGGATCGGCTCCAAGTTCACAGCGATTCCTAATTGGTAGTGGAACAAGTCAACGGAAACTACGAAGCACGGGAGGACAGCATGGCTAAGTATCTTGAAAGGATAAAGGAGCTCGTCCCCGCCTTTAGTAGCTTCCACATCAGGCAGATTCCAAGAATGAAAAATACCAGGGCCGATCTTCTCTCCAAGCTAGCTACGCTGGCCCCAGATGAATTGCCCAAGGGTGTTCCTTTTGAAATTCTGAAGTGCCCAAGTACGGAGGAATCGCGGCCAGTGATGAAAATTGACCATGAGCCCAGTTGGATCGACCCGCTGGTGGCATATCTCAGGGATGGAGTTCTCCCTCATGATGCAAAAGAAGCCCGAAAGCTCAGAAATCAAGCCTCCCGGTACATCCTCTATGAGGACAAGCTGTACAAGAGATCATACTCTTTGCCCCTCTTAAAATGTCTCCAACCTTCGGAAGCCGACTACGCCTTATGGGAGGTGCATGAAGGAATCTGTGGAAGCCATCTGGGGGCTAGATCCTTATCCCACAAGTTGCTCCGCCAAGGATATTACTGGCCGACTATGCATCGTGACTCAATTGAGTACGTCAGAAAGTGCGACCGATGTCAGAGATATGCCAACATCCAGAGACAGCCCGCCACCGAGCTTACCCCCTTAAGTGCCCCATGGCCGTTTGCGCAATGGGGGATGGATATCCTTGGACCCTTTCCCGTGGCGTCGGGGCAGAGGAAGTTCCTCCTGGTAGCGATTGACTATTTCACCAAGTGGGTCGAGGCCGAACCGCTGGCAAAAATCACAGAAGCTAAAGTGCAAGACTTCGTCTGGAAGTCAATCATTTGCAGGTTCGGCCTGTCGAGAACCCTAATTACTGATAATGGACGGCAATTTGCGGGAGCGAGATTCACCAAATTTTGTGAGGACCTAAACATCTCCCATAACTTCACATCAGTAGCCCATCCTCAGGCGAACGGCGAAGCTGAAGTGACCAACAGAACCCTGCTGCAGGGGATCAAGACAAGGCTCGAAAAGGTGAAGAAAACTTGGATAGATGAACTTTATCATGTGCTGTGAGTGTATCGAACTACCCAAAGACTGCCCACGGGGGAGACCCCCTTTGCTCTAGCCTTCGGAACGGAGGCTGTTATCCCAATTGAGCTTAAACTCCCGTCGGCACGAGTCATGGCATTCAATGAACATCACAATTCGCAATGTCTTAAAACCAACCTCGACTTACTAGAAGAAAAGCAGGAGGTAGCTCAAGTTCGGATGGCAGCCTACAGACAGAAAGTCGCCCGCTATTACAATTCTCGGGTCAAGAATAAAGTCTTTAGAGCAGGAGATCTAGTGCTTCGACGAGCCGCTGTCTCGCAACCTCAAGATCGAGGAAAGCTCGCCCCAAATTAGGAAGGCCCGTACGAAGTCAAAGAAGTAGTCCGGCCCGAAACTTATTACCTCAAGGAGCTCGGAGGAGCAGACCTCCCACGACCATGGAGCTCGAAAAACTTACGAATGTATTACCAATAACTTTATTTTAAATAAAAGTTTCATATCTACATGTCTCCTCTCTTGGCACGAGCCTATATTGACAGGACAGTCAAAACAAACCGTGTCGGGAGCAGGAGGAGAACTTCATCTCGACAAAATCAAAGGCTCGGTTCTCCTTAGACCGGATGGGGGGAGAGGCCCTGCAACGCCCACAGGTGCCCCCACAGCCATGTTAGGGACAGGAGGAGAACCTCGCCCTAACTTTAGCAAAGTCGAAGGCCCGATTCTCCTTAAACCGGATGGGAGGAGAGGCCAAGCAACGCCCACATGTGCCCCCACAGCCATGTTAGGGACAGGAGGAGAACCTCGCCCTAACTTGAGCAAAGTCGAAGGTCCGGTTCCCCTTAGATCGGATGGGGGGAGAGGCCAAGCAGCGCCCATATGCACCTCCACAGCCATGTTAGGGACAGGAGGAGAACCTCGCCCTAACATGAGTAAAGTCGAAGGTCCGATTATCCTTAGACCGGATGGGGGGAGAGGCCCTACAATGCCCATATGTGCTCCCACAGCCCTGTTAGGGACAGGAGGAGAACCTCGCCCTAACTTGAGCAAGGTTGAAAGCCCGGTCACACTTAGATCGGATGGGGGGAGAGGCCCCGCAATGCCCATATGTGCCCCCATAGCCCTGTTAGCGACAAGAGGAGGACCTCGTCCTAACCTGAGCTAAAACCGATTACGTCAGAAATAAGGGAAGAACCCCGTCCTGACACCAATTAAGGTCTGGTAATTCAAGATCGGATGGAAAAAGGGGACCTTCCCAGCGGCCCCTTCACGCTCCCGCAACCCCACCAAGAGCAGAGGGAAAACCCTCACTCGAAAAAGAAAAAGGAGAAAGGGGAGGTGAGTTAAAAAGGAAAGCGACGGACTGCGTCAGCGACGAATGGAAAACAAACAGCATCAAAGATGCAGGGAACCTCATCCCAGCAAGGATTAGGGTTCTTATCAAAAACCCCAACCTTCAAGAAAGCCCTCAACGCAAGCTCGAGATAAAACGACTTCCTCAGGGTGACGAGAAGCTCGGACCTCCGAGCTCGAACTCTGAAAGAGGGCGTCAAACCTGAGCGGCCCCGGGCAAATCTGCGGCCATGGATGAAAGGATGGGTCAATGCAACGGCAATCGGGTACCTTCAAACGGCATCGATTTCAAGCAAGGCAAAAGCCGAAAGAAGCTCGGCAACCGACAATTCAACACATGAGTAAAAGAGGTAGCGAAAAATTTCCTTCTCATGTTATTTATTAAATATGCATTACACAGCCATTAAGGCTGAAGAAGAGGGATGACTGGAAAGGCGAGCCGACGCGGCAACGACCAGTGACCTCCGGACGACGTCAAAAAAAAAAAAAGAGAGAAGAGAAAAAGAAAAAGAAGGGAATACAACAATAACAATGGTAAATGAAAGAAGTTCGGCAGGCAGCAATTCGACGCAAAATGCGGACGAAGTAACAAAATCTCTTTCTCATTCTTGATTAACAAAGGTGTACGTTACAAGATCCTGGGAGCCAAGAAAAAAAAAATTACTACAAGACTCAAAAGGAATACGTTGGAGACCACTTCAAGCTCCCAACTTCTCCCTCCGGTTCCGTCCGTATCGGCAGCATTTTTCAGTGCGTGTGATAAATCCCTCAGCTCTTGCCCCCCACCTCGTTTCGCTCCATCGTTGAAACCCCAGCCCTAGGGGGAAAAGGGAGGGATAGAATTCAAGGGGCAGCGATGGCAACGACAGCGGCGACGATGACCTGCATCAAGAAGAACCGGAGGTACCCTGGAAGCCGCGATGGCGCCGGAGGCGTGCACCACCACCGTGTGCTCCACGACAACCACCATCCTAGGTACTTCGGCAAGGTCGGCATGCGCTACTTCCACCGTCCCCGCAACAAGTTCTACTGCCCCACCGTCGGTGCCAACCGCTTCTGGTCCCTCAGCCCCGACGACGTTAAGAATCCTGCCACAGCTTGTGACGACAACTCTGCCTCCTTGACCGGTGTCGCCCCGTTCAGCTACTCCAAAATTCTCGGACGGAACGCACTCACCGATTGTCCCCGTTATTAAATCCCTGTTGTTGAAGGAATTCTCCCTCGAGCCCCCTTTGAGGCGATGGGAACCCTCAGTGACAGTTCGACAGCCGGAGAATTCGCAGGCCGCTGTTTTCCCCCTCATACTCCTCTTGGTCCGTGGCATCCTCTTGAGGTTGGCCTCTGGGGCAGAGGCCCCGACGGGAGAACCCCTCGAAGGGGCTCAGAAGATTGAAGGCGGCGGGGAGCCGGTGGGGATGGTGAAGACTGGTGCGAAGAGTGCTTGAAGTCAAAAAGGGCGCCGATAGGGGTGGCTAAACTCTCAGGCAGAAGAAGGACGCCAACTCTCAAGCGAAGTGACCCCTCGAAGGGGCTCAGAAGATTGAAGGCGGCGGGGAGCCGTTGGGGATGGCGAAGACCGGTGCGAAGAGTGCTTGAAGTCAAAAAGGGCGCCGATAGGGGTGGCTAAACTCTCAGGCAGAAGAAGGACGCCAACTCTCAGGCGAAGTGAAGGCCTTGGAGGGAAGGAGGGGGCTTAAATAAGCGATGGGGCCTGGCGCAGTTATGGTGGCAGGTATCCCTAGGTCAACCAGTGCCCACCACGTGTCCCACTCACCGCGGCATAGGGCTGACCATTGGCGGGACCATTATGGTGTGGCGCTTGGAACTACGCTCCGGTGGGAATTCCAAAAGGACCCTTCGGATCGCCCCGATTGGAAAAAGGCTCTGGCACGCGCACATTCAATACCAAAATATTTGAGGGCGATCATGCACCAGATTCAAGGGGACAACTTCGACCATGAAATTTCTTTGAACTTCCTCCATTCGAAACTCGAACTCGGAAGTAGGGGGACTAGTGTTGGGTACAAAATACCCCAACAGCCGAAGTTCGCACCAAGAGTGATCCTCCGGGGATTCTGCCAACCCCCGACCTTCGGCGACATCTTTTCGAACCTCTCTGGCAGCCGAGCCTCCACAGTATTCCCGAGTTCTACCGATGGATAAACCCCCACCAGCATCGACCAGATTCTTCACGACAGACGGACTCCTATGGGAGCCGGACTTCGCCGACTTCGACTGCGTGAGGACTTCGTCCGGACTCCTACGGGAGTCGGACTTCGCTGACTTCGACTGCGTGAGGACTTCGTCCGGACTCCCATGGGAGCCGGACTTCGTCCCCGACTTCTACTGCAGGTGAGCTTCGTCCGGACTCCTACGGGATCCGGACTTCGTCCCTGACTTCAACTACAGGTAGACTTCGTCCGGACTCCTACGGGAGCCGGACTTCGTCTCCGGCTTCTACTGCAGGCAGACTTCGTCCGGACTCCTACGGGAGCCGGACTTCGCCCCCGACGTCAATTGCAAGTGAACTTCGTCCGGACTCCTACGGGAGCCGGACTTCGCCCCCGGCTTCTACTGCAGGCAGACTTCGTCCGGACTCCCACGGGAGCCGGACTTCGTCCCCGACTTCAATTGCAGGTGAACTTCGTCCGGACTCCTACGGAAGCCGGACTTCGTCCTGACTTATACTGCAGGTGAACTTCGTCCGGACTCCTACGGGAGCCGGACTTCGTCCTGACTTCTACTGCAGGTGAACCTCGTCCGGACTCCTACGGGAGCCGGACTTCGTTTTGACTTATACTGCAGGTGAACTTCGTCCGGACTCCTACTGGAGCCGGACTTCGTCCTGACTTATACTGCAGGTGAACTTCGTCCGGACTCCTACGGGAGCCGGACTTCGTCCTGACTTCTACTGTAGGTGAACCTCATCCGGACTCCTACGAGAGCCGGACTTCATCCTGACTTATACTGCAGGTGAACTTCGTCCGGACTCCTACGGGAGCCGGACTTCGTCCTGACTTCTACTGCAGATGAACTTCGTCCGGACTCCTACGGGAGCCGGACTTCGTCCTGACTTCTACTGCAGGTGAACCTCGTCCGGACTCCTACGGGAGCCGGACTTCGTCCCCGACTTCAATTCAGATGGCCCTTGCTTATGTACTAACGCTCAAGGCATCCAACGGTGGACGGCCCGCCAGCAACATCCGAGCTCCTTCCAGATGGATAGCACCTCTCTCCACCAGACGCTTCGACCGAGCTTCGGCCGATAGGCCTGGACTCTCTAACAGGCCACAGTAACGGCCACGACTCTGCTCCACCTCCTGCGACGGATTCTGCGCAGCTCCACCACTCCCCGCAACAGGCTCCACGTGGCAGACCGTAGTAATGGCCGCGAATCTGCTCCACTCCCCGCGGCGGATGCTGCGCAGCTCCCCCACTCCCTGGCAAGTCACGACAACGGACGCCGCCCCACTCTCTGCAACAGATTCCAAGTGGCGAGCCATGGTGACAACCACGACTCCACCCCATTACTCTTCATGATAAATTCCTCCTGACCCCGTGCGACCCATGACTAGACGGTTACAAACAGTCGCTATCAGTCTATCGCACCCCCGCCTATAAAAGAAGACCCCAGATACGTTATTCTCTAAATTCTAATTTCTATCCCAAAACTCTGCTAAAATTTCCGTTCGAGCACTCCATTTTTGTTGAGGCAAACAACTGACTTGAGCGTCGGAGGATCTTGCCGGAGCAAGCCCAACTCCGGTTTAAACTTCTTTTGCATGTCTCGACAGCGACCGCGACTCCCTCAACTCCAACTTTTTCGATGCAGATGAATTTTTGCACCAACAAAACGTATACATCAATCGAAGCAATGTCAAACAAATTTTACACCCAACAGGTCAGGCGACTAAGCACAATTATCAACATAGTCCATTCGGCATGACATGCCAAGCCTGCATTTTCCTCATGTCCTTTCTATTCAGTTTACTTTCCGCTTCTGGAAATCCAATGGAGTAACATGCTTGGTCCCAGATAGGAACAAAGAAAAGAAGTCCATACATATGGCCTTAGCTTGATGAAATGGATTGACCTTCCCAAGCACAAGCAAATTTAGAAGTTTTTATGTCATCTGTAGACTCTGCTACCTCTAACGTTGCATGATGAATCCCAAAATTCTGCACGATAGTTTCATGCCAGAACGACGACCCATCCTGCATGCAGTGCAGCACATGCAATTTGCAAAATTAAGTGCATCAACAATGGGGATGATTCCATTGCTATGCCTCTTCATGTGTCAGCATGGGATATTGCACAAGTATTCCTGAACTGCCAGTTGATGGAAAAAGACTCAGATTGCTGGCACAACAATTGACACCTCTCTGCTGGCATTAGAAGTTGGAGGCAAAGAGTGATCTTATGGAAATGGAACAAAAACATTTGCATTGGGATACAGAGGACTTTCACAACATAATACAGACAAGGCTCCTCAAGACAAAGCTTTCCAGACAGATCTTTTACTAACAAGAAACCTTAAAAAGATTTGCAGCTCTGACGCATGGGGTTGTCGTAAGCTTAAAAATTGTCAACAACCTGCACTGAAGAAAAATTTGAAAAGAAAAGATAGGTCAGACCAAACGAAACAGCATATACGACATTAAGAAATATTATGCTGCATGCAAGGCAGGCTATGAAAGCTACAGGGTATCCTAGAAGACATCCTCCGAGCCCGAGTCTTCCAGACTACTCTTTAGTTGGATGTATTCAATGCATGATCGTGTTTCTTCCATGAGATCGTCCCTGCATGTGTTTTTTGCCCACTGAAGGTTCTTAATACAAATCCCAACTCAAATCAACAGCAGCAGGACAATTGACTAGTTGTTCACATAAACAAAGCATATGTTTGGAAGAACAAACATCCCTTAGTGCAGTGCCTGACCAACCACCTAATTCAACAGCTTTCAGTTAGCGACTTGTAAGCTTCATTGGTGTCATTAACCATTTACATAGATCCCATCTGCCCATCCACTAGATTTCCAGGTGGGCACAAACTAACAGGATGGCAGGCATACCACAGCAGTTCAACCATCTGGTCTTTGCAAGGGCAGTCTTTTGCATGTGTATTGTGTAGTTCTTTGTATGTATCCACAAATGCAGTGGCAGCTAAGAAGGTAACCGATGGAAAACAGTTCACAGACTTTCTTCTGATTTTCTCTTTGTCCAGAACTAGCATTGCATTTGAAAATCAACATTGAAGATCCACTGCATACATATATATCATGTGAACACGCAGACGAACTATATTTAGCATTTGAAAATCCAATGCATGCAATATACGGAAACTGCAGCAACCATATTCACGCAAACTCTAATTTAAGAAAAATGTTCCTTGCACATCAAGATTATGGACATGCTCGCATGGTACTAGCGTAACTATATTTAGCTCAACTGTAACAGCTTGTTGTAAAGTTTTGAGCTCATGAAATTTGATACTGATGCTGAATCACATATAACCTCCAGATGGATAAATTCAGCATGAACATGTATGTGAATACAAACCTAGAAACAAGATGCTGCAACATGGCCCTTGTGCTAACTAGCATGAAAATAATTACCTCAGATGTATGTGCATGCTTCTAAACCACAAAAAAGGTTCCATTTCTCATGAGCATATTGCCCCTTTACATAACTTTTCAAGAGATTGTTGTTTCATAGGCTCGATACCACCTCATGTCAGTAGCAGAATTTGCAAAGTTAGCAACAATTGATGTTAAGAAGGGATCATAAAACCAGGTATGTATTCATCAAACGTCCCATCAGCCCTATCAGTAGCTTTCTATCAATTCCAAGAGTTACACATTTGTTCTTACATGGTTGTTTATGTTTTTATATATGACAGGATGATGATATGCTTTAAAGACAAAATAATATACCTACCATTGTCAAATATCAAAAGCTGGAAGCCGCACTCCTGGATTTTCCAATTGCCAAATGATTTATCAATATGTCTATCTCCACTAGATTGCAGTTACTGCCAATAAGACTGCAAAAATTAAGTATGACAGTTATAGTTTGAACAAAAAAAATCTGAGCTTTGGAAGTAGACAACTAACAATTAACTAAGGGCAAGCTTGCATTCACATTTGTCATAGATATTAAATCATAATCCAATTGTCGACATATGCAGTCCTTTGAAAGATTAAAATAGTTAAACAAAATGGTGGGCCTCTGGAAGCTAAATAAAGGCCCTTTCCTCCCCATCCAAGCAAAGAAACAAATTTTAAAAAAGGAAATACAAGAAACTACTTAATTATTGAACACGCAAATGTACAATTGTAATGCTCATTCAAGGAGATAAATAAAATTCAACAACTGCGATGTGTTGCACATTTTGTTAACCTTTTTATCCCAAAAGAAGAAAAAAAGTGAGAACTTTCAAAGGTCATGGGAGATATTGTACTGGAAACAAGACTTAAAAAAGGTCAACATTTTCTTTATTTGAGGGAAGCAGTCAAACTGGAAAAACATTTTAAGCTGAGTGTAAATGGAGAATCCATCTGAAGATAAATGCGTACATATAATAAAACATCACATATCATCACAGAAAAAGGTTTGTACCTCCAAAAGCGACATCAGGTTCTTGGGTGATGTTTTGTAAGACATCACACAGAATCACTCATGTGCCGTGCGACAACTTGAACTATAATTTACATCTTATGTGGCAGACATGCATTGATAATTTTCAAAATCAGTCAGGGGGGGTGGGGGGGTGGGGGACAATTAGATCCTTTTCATATAATTATAGACATTTGTATTTTGGAATTAGATTACTAATTTTGCAATGTCAACCTTCACCCTTGAGAAGGAAGGAGAGGGATACCATAATCTTCTATAATTCTGGTTCTACACTAAGACATCCCACCTGTGTGTGTGTCTGTGCACGCATGCGTGTGCGTGGAAGAAACAAGCCCCTTATAAAGATCTCAACCAGCTCTCCATATAAAGACGATCTAGGTAAATTTCCCTTGCCAAAAAAGGAATACCTAAAATGGGATCTCAGAGGTACACAACGGCTGATAACAAGCCAGGGCGAGTTGGCCAATAACCAAGTCCATTTTGGCTCTCAACACAGCATGGTGGGTTTTTCTTGAGTTTCAGCTCTTTTAAATTTCCCACGCTCAAGCTTTGTCTACTTTTTCCAGTTCTGTGCAGCCTGACTTTTTCCTATGATGATGGGCCTACGGACACATTAAGAATTATAACTGATTTTTTTTTTTAAAAAAAAAAGTTTGTGATCGTAGATCTTTAAAAATGTCAAAACAGTAATAGTAGGGGAACAATTCGCATTCTTAATTTCACATTAACTAGGAAGCCATGGATGTGGGTCCACTATTTTATTCCGTTCAATAGAGAAGCTTGTGAGATTAGTAGTATAGATTTCACCAAGCTCGCCCAACCTTAGGCTCAAGCTTGGCTTGTGAGATGAACATCTGATTGTTCCAGCTCAACCTAAGAAACTATATTACAAGCAAGCTGAGATGGCTCTAACTCATAAATATCCCTTCCAAGAAACCTTTTCAGTGAACAAAACCTAAACCAACAATACAACTTCCCAACCACCCAATCCATTTGTCCAACATCTTTATTATCCAAAACTATCAGGAACTAGCTCTTTGGTTTTCATGTTGAGCACTCATTCATTACAAAGCAATGAGTATTAATAAGAGAACTGCCTTGAATAGAAGAACTTCAATCTTTGAAAAGAAACCGGGGAGAAAAGGGAAGGAAAACTCACCTAGTATTACAACTACGAGAATGACCCAAAAGATCGTTTGATTAGGACGGCCATACTGGATTTGATACTGAGACCTTTGAAGCTGTCTTTGAAGAGCTCCAAACCACCCATAGAGCTGCTTATCATAAGATGCATTACTATAACTACTTAGGCAGCTCTTACTTTTCTCATAGCATGCACCAATTCCCTGTATGATGAACCAGAAACACAGTAACATTAAATATAGCTGCCGCAATCAAAAAAGCAATTATAGTGCTTTGAATGATTAAAAAAATGATCTTCAGAAAATAATAATTGATAAGAAACTCCTTACTTGACTCCATCGATTGTTTCGTAATGGGATCAACTCTTCTGCTTCACGTTGAACCCCACCTTTCCATTTCCTATAGCCATTTTTACACAATTTCGCCTTAGATGTTGATTCTAAAGCCCTTGTTAAGCAAGATAAGCTGGGCATCTTTGGAAGGGGTAAGTTGGGCCGTTCATCAAATGATCTCCTGGGAGTATCCTCGTTAGAAACTGAAATCTTCCATACCCCAATATCAGCGTTGGCACTTGCCGTCCTCCGGTGCCCTTTCACCTTCTCCTCTTCTGCTTCCCTTCTCCCCGACTCATTCAGGAGGAAACAATTCTTCGAACATTCAGCCTCTCCATTCATCCTCAGTTGATTGCCCCCTAATTTGACCTCACCAACAGACGGAACAGTCACCACTTTCTCTAGTTCTGGCAAGGGACAGGACAGGAAAAGCGCAAGCTCATCCCTTTCTCCTTCATCCAATTGAACCCAAGCCATAGCCTTCCCCCCCTCACGCGTCAATTCCCTCAAAGAATTCTCCACCAGCAATATCTGATTCCCGATCGCCGCAACGAATTGGCTGTGCCGGGTCCTCGTTTCCTCCCCGACCGAGCAAGCCTCATCGCTCGACCTAACCGCCCGATCTAACTCCTCGAGCTGAAAATTACATCCAACAATAATCAAAATCCCTCCTTGATCAGTAATCATTACAAAAAAAACCCAGAATAAATCAGATAGTTTCAAAATTGCAGCTTTGGAAGTCACCTGCCATTTTGCAGTTCCAAGGGCCGTATGAAGCTCCCTGAGGAGCTCGCCAGAGGCGTCTTCACCATTGCCGGTGTCGCTAGAAGCCGCTTTCCTCTCAGAAATCCATCTTCTATATAGGGATTCCATTCTGGAAAAGGGAAATCGAGAGAAATGAAACCGAAGCTCCTTCGGTGACCAGAATTAGAGGAAGAGAAGGAGAAAAAAACTATAGAAAAATCGGTACCTGTCGGCGGCTTCCTGGACTTCCTCGGCGGCGGCGAAGAAGGGATCCTTCTCCCACCGATCGAAGCACGTAGCCATACGGAAATCTCTCACAAAGGCAAAACCGTAGAAGAACCGGATTTAGATCTCAGAGGAAATATTTAACCCCAATCCCAAAGCCCAGAAACCGAGTTTCTCGGCTTATATAATGGAGGGTAAGGGGAAAGAACGAGATCTGTTCGCGCTGCTTTGCCGTTTGGGGAGGAAGAAGGCGACGTGGCGCTGCCGTTGGTGGACCGAGTGGGGCCCACCTCTCTCGCGGCACTGGCGGCGTAGAGACAAAGGAGATGGCCGTGCTAATTTGACCTGAAACTGACCGGGAGATAACTCCGAGCTCTTTTCTCGAATAATACAAAAAAAAATCTTTTTTACCAAAATATATTCAAATCAAACTTATTTACCAAAATGATGTAAGAGAGAAAAACGCCATTTTGAATGGCGTTTTTCCCCCTGCCACGTCACTCCCCATTTCCACGGTGGCATCGTCCCAAAAAAAAAAAAAAAAAAAAAAAAAAAAGGAAGAAACGCCATTTGGAATGGCGCTTTTAAAAACGCCATTCCAAATGGCGTTTTTCAATTTTTCCACCCAAAAATAAAGGAAAAAATCGTGGGAAAATAGAAAATTTTGTTTTTTAAAATTTGAAATTAGTAAATAAATTAAAAATTTTAATTTTGATTGAATTTTAAAATATAAAGATTTGAATTTGTAATTCATTAAAAAAATTAATTTAGATTTTTTATTTCAAATTTTTTTTAAAAGATGTCCAAAAAAATCTTAAGAAATTAAAAAAAAATTATCATAGAAAATAAAAAAAGAGACATGTCTAAATTAATTCTTTTTCTTTTTTCTAAATTTTAATTTAATTTAAATTAGAAAATATCATTTAAATTATTATTTTTATTATTTAATTAAATTTATTTATTAAAAAATTACAAATAGATAAATAAAGATATTAAAAAAAATAAAAAATAAAAAAAAAGAGAAAACGCCATTCTCTCCCCTCCCCAAACCCCTTTTTCCCCTCCTTCTCCCTTCTCCTTCTCCCTTCTCGATCTTCTCCTTCTTCCTTTACAAATTTAAGTAAAGGAAAACAATACATAATATATCATAAAAATGAAAGAAAACTAATATTATATTTTTAAATTATAAAAATTACAAATTAAATTAAAAAATATATCATAAAAAAAGTAAATAAAAGATAAAAAATGGTAATAAAATAGAAATTATAATTTAAAACAAAAAATTATCTTTAATTTCAATTAAAAATTATCATTCAAATTACTATCCTCATTAAAAAATTTAATAAATTAAAAAAAATAATTAAACAAATTATGAAAAAAAATTTAAAAAATTTAGAAAAAAGAAAAAGAATAAAAAAACACCGAAGGAAACGACGTTTTCTCCTTTCCCCCCTTCTTCTCTCCTTCTCCCTCTTCTTCTTTCTCCCTACTCCGGCGTCTCTCCGACAGCACGACGGTGAGCTGCCTCCTCTCTCCCTCTTCCTCTCTCTTCCTCTATTTAAAAAATTTAAAAAATAAAAATTACCAGAAAGAAAGTCAAGGGATCGACTCACAGAGTGTCGCAGTCAAAAATTTTGCGTGCCGTTAAACTCTTTTAGCCATGAGTCGATTCATGGGGTCGACTAAAAAATATAAATCTACTTTTCTTACAATTTTTATATTATGTATTTGTAATCTTTTAATAAATAAATTAAATGAAATAATAAAAATAATAATTTAAATGATAATTTTTAATTTAAATTAAAATTAAATTTCTTTAAAATTTATAATTATAATTCTTATTTTATTGTTATTTTTTTATTTTCCTATGATACTTTTTTTTATTTATTTTAAAATAATTATCATTTGAAATTATAATTTCATTTCTCTTCCATTTTTTTCTTTTTAGCATTCTATTACGTATTCTTTTTCTTTAATTAAAAAATTATTATTTTTTCTAAAGTTCAATTTACAAAATGGCGTTTTTAAAGACTTATTTTATTTTTATAAAATTTTTTTAGCCTATTTTTAAATTTTTTTTGAATCTTTTTTTAATTTATTATTTTTTATTTGAGAAAGTAATTTGAAATAATATTTTAATTTCAATTTATCTTTAAAATTTTATTCTTTTTTATTTTTACATTATAATTCTTTTTTTTTATTTTTTAAAAATTTTATAATTTTTAATTTTCTTAAAAATTTTGAAGACAAGTATTTCGAATGATGTTTTTCAATTTAATTTCAAATTTTTATTTCTTTCATATTTTTTTCTCTTTTTTTATTTTCTATGATAATTTTTTTTTAATTTCTTAAGATTTTTTTGGACATCTTTTAAAAAAAATTTGAAATAAAAAATCTAAATTAATTTTTTTAATGAATTACAAATTCAAATCTTTATATTTTAAAATTCAATCAAAATTAAAATTTTTAATTTATTTACTAATTTCAAATTTTAAAAAACAAAATTTTCCATTTTCCCACGATTTTTTCCTTTATTTTTGGGTGGAAAAATTGAAAAACGCCATTTTGAATGGCGTTTTTAAAAACGCCATTCAAAATGGCGTTTTTAAAAGCGCCATTTGGAATGGCGTTTTTAAAAGCGCCATTCCAAATGGCGTTTCTTTCTTTTTTTTTTTTTTTTTTTTTTTTTTGGGACGATGCCACCGTGGAAATGGGGAGTGACGTGGCAGGGGGAAAAACGCCATTCAAAATGGCGTTTTTCCCTCTTACATCATTTTGGTAAATAAGTTTGGTTTGAATATATTTTGGTAAAAAAGATTTTTTTTTGTATTATTCGAGAAAAGAGCTCAGATAACTCCTCACATGCAAGCGAAATGCACGTGGAACGCACATGAAAAGAAAAAGAAAAGAGGGAAAGAGAGAGTCGACGTTAGTTACTTAGACATGGGTTGAAAGCTGATTCATTTGAGAATCTCCAATTTCTTAGATTTCTAGAATTTTATTTCTTAAAAAGATTGTTTAGATTTTCTGTCTTCGATTTGCTCAAACGGTATTTACACATTTGTTTTTCTCTTTTATCTTGGCTTAAATTTATCCTTTCTGAGTTCTTTAAGTGTTTTTTTTTTTTTTTTTTCTCTTTCTTGCAATAGTAGTATAAATAGAAAGGGCAATTATAGAAGCTTTTAGATCACGGCAGCCTATCTAAGTTGCTGCAATACACAATTGCTAAGTGGCTTCTAAAGTTCTAATGGGTGATTTTGTGTTGCCAGCATCATCTCCCATTCCATCTGACTTTAGTTCCGTTTCTGTTTTCTGATCTTTGTAGTGGAACACAGTACAGAGTATAATTTGGGCTTAGCCTTTTTTGCAGTACCCAAAAAAAGTTAATTATTGCAGATATAGAAGGTGAAGTCATTAGATTGCAAATCATCACTCTAACTGTTACATGTTTAAAGTAGTCAATGAATTACTTACCATCACAAATTTATAGTTGAGGTTATTGGAAGCCAATATGAGGCGGAAGTATCTTACTTCTTCCTTGCTTTCTCCAAAAAGAGAGAGAGAGAGAGAGAGAGAGAGAGAGAGAGAGAGGATATCTTGCACTAGTATTCATATAATTTGTCAGGGGCTAATCTCCATTTGTTATTTTTGCCACATCTAGGCTAGAGACCAGGCTTTTGGATAGACCAAACCACTGCTCATGGAACCAGCAATCTACTAATTTAAGGGTCAAAAAGATCAATGATGCTGCGCTGAATCGAGCTCCCAGCTTCTTGCTTAAATAACAAGAGTAGAAATTCTTTTGTAAATTTCATATAAATTTTTTCAAATTGACGTTCTAAGTTCATTTATAAATTTGTATACAAGAGTAGAAGTTCTTTTGTAAATTTCATATAAATTTTTTCAAATTGACATTCTAAGTTCATTTATAAATTTGTATAGCCTTTAGCCTTTGTTGTGATTAAATAGAGCAACTAGTTCCCCGTTTTTACGGATAACTATTTTTTTTTAGGGATAACTAATTTCTTTTGAAAGCTTCGTTATCTTATCCCCAAAAAAAAAATATATGGATAACTAATTACTTTTAAAAAGGTAATTTATCTTACATATAAAAAACAGTGACAAACTTCTCCTTCGGCCGCGCTGTTTCACCCCGGCATCCACTATTTTATTAAGATTTAAGAATATGCCCTGTCAAAAGATCTTATCATCTATCTGAAGGAAGATCCCATCTAAACACGCCCCAAGTACATACGTAGACTTTGTTTCCTTGTTTCACATGGCATTTAGACTAAAACAATGCGTATTTTTCATATTGTTGAGCCACTAACACGATCTTCTTTCAAAAAAATGGTGATAGAGAGGTAGATGTTAATAGGATTCCAAACGAATTGAGTAGCTCTGTACCAAAAAAAAAAAAAACGAATGGAGTAGCTCATGAGCAACTTAGGTCCAGCTTGCTATTAGCCCACCTGAGATTGGTCAACTAAGAAACGGCTGAGCTCAAATAAGCTTTAAGCTTGGCTCATTAATTCATTACGGCCAAGCAGAGACGTAGAGCAGCTTGGCTCGATTAAAGCTCGTCTCAAAGCTTAACCTAGCTGAGCTAAGCCTGAGCAAGTCCTGTCGAGACCATCACAAAGTTTGTGCCCAAGCACGAGCAGCTTGTTTTGCACCAAGCCATGCCCAGGTAAGCAGTCTGGCACTCAGCTTAGCTCGGCTGGTTTGTACACCCGAGTTGCAGAGCCCTATTTTTATTTATTGGGTGATTTGAGGATCAAGTCCCCATGTCTCTAATTGTGTCACTCGAACACGCCTATAGCATCTTCTAGGTCTAAAAATCAATCATCTTTTTAACGGTGATGGTAGAATGTTGGTTCTTCTTCCTCAATCATGGTTGGAAAAAAACCTAGAAATCATGAAAAAAATACTAAAAAAAGTTTCAAAGAAAAAAATAATATTATGGTATAGAAAAGAGGACATCATTAGTTCTATATTAGTTGTGAGTCAAGAAAATTTTTTGTTTATATAGAAAAGGACCACTTGTCTCATATGATACGCCTTTTGGATTGGAATCCAGAAAAACAAAATTACGAGGTTCATGGGCTAGAACGGATAATATCCAACGTATTGAGCCACGAGCCTTTGGGAAGGAATCCTCTGCGGTACTCAAAAAATACTGTAGGGTACTGTGCATACTTCGGAGACATCCATCAAAAGATAAGTGGCCTCGTGCGCTTACACGCGCAAGTTAAAATACTAAAAAAAAAAATGGATAAACTCCAGGGGTATTTGAATAGTTTAGATAAACATCATATAACTGTCTTTTTTTTTATGGACGTCCAAATATGTGCACAGCACCGTACAGTACTTTTTGAGTACCGTAGAGGATCCCATTTCAACGAGCCTTTAACCATAATAGTAGCGCACTAGATGGGGAATCACTCTTGGAACTATAGGACTCCTTCCATCCGTACATGGACTATGGTAAAAATAAAGATGAGAAGCGAACAATACCTCATATATGTAGGAGCGGAGACCGACTCATCTGAGCCACGAGCCCTTGACCGTAATATTAGATAAAGTGTCCACTTGGCACCCCACGCCTCAGTGGACTGTGCTGATCTCCTACTGATAAAGCAATTAAATGATTTGGCATTTCGTCTCACCAGAAAGATCGGGCATCAATTCTAGCTTGAACTCAAGAGCCAGGGTAATATGATATGAATAGGAAAATCTTGTCTTAATTAGAGCCGATGCACAAGCAGTCTCTATCCGGTCCGACTTTGATGTTGGCCGATCTAAGGTATTTTCAAAATCGACCCAAGCAGAAAAGTTTTATACTTGATATCATTGTTTGATTTAGGCCAGCCGAAAAAATCTTGAAGTCCGTGTGATAGCCTATCATGAGTAGATAAAGAAGAAGACAATGGCGTATCTCTTCAAATAAAGTAGGTTATAACAAACGTATTTCGTCTAATAAAACAAGGCTAATAACCTAATTCTCCAGATTTCTCATGGTACTTCCAATCTCACCTAGAAATAGAGAGCCAAAGAGGATTCTCGATGCATGCAATCACTTCTGTTCCAACAACACACTCCATTTTGTTCCTTAATTTTTCGACTTGAATATCGAAAGGTCCTTATTGAAACTAACTCCGATCAAAAACTTATTTTGTGGATCGAGCCACTGTCATTGAGCATCAACTATATCCTATTTCCAACCGATCCAACCTCCACCAGAAGACCAACGATAGCAAACAACATTCATCTTCTAGACTCTTTCTTCAAAAGAAAAAAAAATATTTTTTAGATTATTTTTTGTTTCATAATATCCCTTGCATGCAGATCCTTTACTGTACACCACACACACCGTGTAGTGCATAGCACGCATGCCCTCATATGCAGTGATTATGCAATGCATGCCATGCGCAGCCGCACACACCGTCCATCATATGATGGATGGTGCTTGTGATGCATCACACTCACAGTAGACGATCTGTAGTGCATCACACTCACAATAGATGATCCACATCCCCATCATGCGGTACATCATACATACAGTAGACGATCCGCATCCCTATCCCTTTACTCCCATTTTAGCACCTTGACTTTACTGCATCACACGCATAGCAAACGATCCGCGTCCGCATCCCTTTACTCCCATTTTAGCACCTTGACTCTTTGGTAGGCTGAGAACGTAAGTCTACATAACTCAACTTCCTACCAGATCCAAATATGTAAGCCCTTGTCATGGCAACAGATCTTTTACCATCCAAAACCCATGAATAACGACGCTATGAAGGTCCCGTGGTGCCATATGGTGAGAGAAGATTAGTGCAAATAGCGAGATTGTTACTAGGAACGATGAATTTTTAATATGAAATTGGCAATGCAGCAATTTTGGCCTTGAAGAACTTTTCGTGCACGTATGATGGATCCATAGAAGAACCCCCCCCTTTTTTTAATCAACAAAAGGTGATGCAATCCAATGCGTCCAGCATATCCTAATTTCGCCGTTCCCGTTACGCTAGATATGTTGTCTAGGCCGGTCGACAGATTTGTCAGCTGAAGAGCCTGCTTTGATATATACCAAAAAAAAAAGAGCCACTTTTGGTAGGAGCAATAACTATGATTTAGAGAACCGAGAAAGTTCGGACTAGTTCATGGTCGCCCAGCACATAATCCTCAGTAAAATCAGAATTTTATTCAAATTGGGCCCGGGAATTAACGTGGAGATTAGCACTTATATGAGTCAGCTTCTAATTAACCTGCTTTAGGAGACTAATAAATGACAGTGTTGGATAACAGATCAAGTTGGAATTCCAGTCTCGCTCTTTTTTGCTCTTAGATTTCGGTGAATCGTTTGATATGCTCCTGTATTTAAACTACGTGGTAGGAACACTCCTTATCGATAACGTCTATGGCATACTTTTCTTCGATCTTGATCTTGGTAAATCAGATAGTAAAATCAAAGGATGAGAGCTTGATCTCTCATGGATAGTATCAGATTCTTATACTATCATCACGAACTTGTTGTAGATATTAACAAGTTATTTTGTCTAAATAGTAGCTGCAAGACCGATATTACCTTAATGTTCTTGAAGTATCGATATTACTTTGGGGCTGTTTGAATAGTGACCATTTAAATAGTATCATTATGCTTTGAGATTATTGTTGTGGCCAGTCTTCCCTTGAATGCCGGTGATCTAGCCGGCTAGAGTGCTCGTGGTCGTCGAAGGTTACGGTGAACTCTTCTATGAATCATCCGATGGTCTCAAAAATGGGTGTTGTGTTGGATTTGAACTGGAGAAGGATGGTGGATGGTCGCTTGGTGTGGATCTCATCGAAGCCGTCACCAGAAAAAGTGGAGGACCTCATCAAATCATACCCAAAGGTGGTCCTATTCTTAGAGGAGGAGTTGAGGGAGGAAGCGTCGAGTTGGATAGAGTTGGCTGTGGTAGCTAGGTGCTTTGGCCGGAGGGTGGCAGCAGAGGCAATAGCGTGGGAATTCCAACTGCGTGCCGAGCTAAAAGGAGAGATCGTGGGGCATGGGCTTCGAAGGGGTTTCTATCTCTTCAACTTCAAGGAGGCCGCAGAGCACGATCAGGTCCTCAACTGGCCATGGGTGGTGGCCGAGCAGGTGGTGATGGTGGAGCCCTGGCGCCCCGATTTGTTTCCATCGGAGGGGGCAATCAATGCATCTCTTGTGTGGATCCGACTGCCAAAACTTCCAATGGAGTTTTGGGGCAAGGCGGCGCTACGGAGACTTCTACATCTGACCGGTGAGTTCTTCTCAGTGGACGATTGTATGGTTGAGAGGAGGAGAGTTGGGTTCGCCCGAGCGTGCATCAAAGTTGATCTCCCCCGACCGCCGCGATCGGGAGCTATGATCATGGGTTCGAAGGGGCCCTTCTAGCAACGATTTGTGTATGAGAGTCTTGATGGTCTTTGCTTCTGTTGCAGCCGACTGCATGGGCCGATGGAGGTATGCCAGGCTGGTGGAGGAGGGGATGCATCGATGGTACTGGACCCAAAGGTGGGTGCGTCAGTCGAAGTGGAGGAGCTGAGAGCATCATCGATCGACCCATGCTTGGGGTCTTGGATGCTGGCGATGCGTCAGTGGCAAGCCAGTTTGGAGAGGTAGGATGAGCCAACGAAAAAGAAAGCTGAGTCATCCCTGCCTTTTGAGCCTGGCTCGTGGGAGACTCGATCGGAATCGGGCCGAGCAGACACGGGAAAGGAATGGAGGGCTGGATCAAGCCCTCTAAGATCACATGGTGGCGATCACCCTTCCATTCCAAGGCTGATCCAATGGCTGCTATGGGTGGGATGGGCGTGGAGATTACCACTGCTACCTTCCCGAGCCTTAACCCATGTGCGGATGGGCCCGTGAACCAATTTGGTGTGCTTGGCCGCACCGCGGGAGTAGGCCGAACGGGGCCCGTTGGTGGTGTGCGGGTGGGTGGCTTGAAAGTGGGCCCTTCCCAGCCCAAGAGGGCCCAACCCTGTGATTTTGATGCAGGATGGGTTCCTATAGAGCGTAGTAGACCGAGTTCCGAGCCCAGAAAGCCCAAAAAAGGCCCTATCATGTCCAGCAAGGTGAAAGACAAGGCTTTGATCTTTCTAGAGGCCATTAAGGAGTTGGCAGAGGGCACTAAGGCCCTGGAGATTTTATCTTCTCTACCACTACCTCGGGGAAGGAGGATTGAGCCTTGGTCCAGTCGGAGATGACGGTGTCTAACCTGAGGGCTCCTACTGAGGAGGGGCATTCAAATCTTGGGCCTGGGCCCTTAAGGGAGCATGACCTGACACCCTCCAGGGGCTTTGATCCAATGCACATGGATGTGATAGGGGGAAGCCTGGTCCATGGCCACAAGGAGGTTGTTGTCTGATTGAGACAGGCCATTTAGAGAGAGAGTATGAGCCTGCCAGTGATGGACTTGGCAGTCACTGGATTTGAGATTGTTGCTCAAATTGAGGGTGGTCCTGGTGTGGACACTCTTTCCCACTAGTTTTTGATGCAGATGCTGATATGGAACACTCGAGGGGTAGGGAAACCCTCCTTTCGATCAACCTTCGGTAGATTGATCCAGCAGTGTGGTCCTGATGTGTGTGTTCTTCCAACTCTCAGGGGCAAGTCTTGCTTGAGCCAGATGGTGGACTCCAAGGACGTGGAGCTCTTATGTTGTGGAGTCCAAAGATATGTCTGGAGGGATCTTGGTGATGTAGAGGCTTGGTTCGGCTAGGGTGGATGCCTTCCACAGTTATGAGCAATAAGTGGCCATGGTCATCTCTGAGCCGACCGGTGGGCCGTGGTTTCTATCCAGGGAATATGCGAGCACCGAGTACAGTGTGCAGAGGGAGCTATGGTCTGAGATTTTTATGACGGTGCAATAGAATCTACCCTCCCTTATCACCGAAGACTTTAACTACATTATGGGGCCCTATGAGAAGATAGGTGGTAGGCAATACACAGATAGCATTGATTCTAAAGAATTCAGGGAGTTTATTGATGATACGGGCTTGATTGATCTTAGTTTCTTTGGATCCAGATTTATATGATGCAACAACTGAGAGGGAACTATTAAGGTTTGGGAGAGAATTGATCGGGCTCTTGCCACTGCTAATTAGATCCAGTACTTTTCGGGCCATCAGATACAACACCTTCCGAAGATTGCTTTGGATCACTGTCCGGTTCTCATCACCACTGATAGTCCCTTTTTGCCTAGGGGCGCATTCAGATTTGAAAAGTTCTAGACCCTCTATCCGAAATCATAGAACCTGATTAGGGAGGTTTGGAAGACACCTATCCGTGGGGATGCTTGGTATCAGATGACTAAGAGGTTAGAGCTTACCAGACGCAGACTCCTCCATTGGAACAGAACTGAGGTGGGTGACATCTTCAGATGGATTGAAGGAGTAGAGGTGGACATTACAAAGCTGCAAAGTAGAGAAAATCAGGAGGGGGGTCTCCAGGAGTCCGACTTGAGGAGGCTTCGCCACAAGCTTCTTGTTGGGTATAAAGTACCCACGGTCGAAGTTCTCAGCGGAATTGACCCTTGCGGGCTCTGTCCACGACGCCAAGGAAGACTCCGTCCGGACTCCTACGGGAGCCGGGCTCCGTCCACGACACCAAGGGGGACTCCGTCCGGACTCCGTCCACGACGCCAAGGGGGACTCCGCCCAGACTTCTACGGGAGCTGGGCTCCGTCCACGACTCCAAGGGGGACTCCGCCCGGACTCCTACGGGAGCCGGGCTCCACCCATGATTTCAGCCGCAAGGAGGACTTCCTCCGGACTCCTACGGGAGCCGGGCTCCGTCGCCAACTTCAACTGCCGGTAAGCCCCGTCCGGACTCCTACGGGAGCCGGACTTTGCACCTAACCTTAATTGCAGGAAGGCTCCGCTCGGACTCCTACGGGAGCCAGGCTCCGTCCACGACGCCAAGAAAGACTCCACCCGAACTCCTACGGGAGCCGGACTCCATCCACGATGCCAAGGGGGACTCCGCCCGGACTCCTACGGGAGCCGGGCTCCGTCCACGACGCCAAGGGGGACTCCGCCCGGACTTCTACGGGAGTCGGGCTCCGTCCACGACTCCAAGGGGGACTCTGCCCGGACTCCTACGGAAGCCGGGCTCCACCCATGATTTCAGCCGCAAGGAGGACTTCGCCCGGACTCCTACGGGAGCCGGGCTCCGTCGCCAACTTCAACTGCCGGTAAGCCCCGTCCGGACTCCTACGGGAGCCAGACTTCGCATCTAACCTTAATTGCAGGAAGACTCCTCCCGGACTCCTATGGGAGCCGGGCTCCGTCCATGACGTCAAGGAAGACTCCGCCCGGACTCCTACGGGAGCCGGGCTCCATCCACGATGCCAAGGAAGACTCCGCCCAGACTCCTATGGGAGCCGGGCTCCGTCCACGACGTCAAGGAAGACTCTGCCCGGACTCCTACGGGAGCCGGGCTCCGTCCACGACGCCAAGGAAGACTCCGCCCGGACTCCTACGGGAGCCGGACTCCGTCCACGACGCCAAGGAAGACTCCGCCCGGACTCCTACGGGAGCCGGGCTCCGTCCACGACTCCAAGGGGGACTCCGCCCGGACTCCTACGGGAGCCGGGCTCCACCCACGACTTCAACCGCAAGGACTCCGCCCGGACTCCTACGGGAGCCGGGCTCCGTCGCCAACTTCAACTGTCGGTAAGCCCTGTCTGGACTCCTACGGGAGCCGGACTTCGCACCTAACCTTAATTGCAGGAAGACTCCGTCCGGACTCCTACGGGAGCCGGACTCTGTCCACGACGCCAAGAAAGACTCCGCCCGGACTCCTACGGGAGCCGGGCTCCGTCCACGATGCCAAGGAAGACTCCGCCCGGACTCCTATGGGAGCCGGACTCCGTCCACGATGCCAAGGAAGACTCCGCCCGGACTCCTACGGGAGTCGGACTCCGTCCACGACTCCAAGGGGGACTCCACCCGGACTCCTACAGGAGCCGGGCTCCGTCGCCAACTTCAACTGTCGGTAAGCCCCGTCCGAACTACTACGGGAGCCGGACCTCGCATCTAACTTTAATTGCAAGAAGACTCCGCCCGGACTCCTACGGGAGCCGGGCTCCGTCCACGACGCCAAGGGTGACCCCACCCGGACTCCTATGGGAGCCGGGCTCCATCCACGACTCCGGCTGCAGGAAGGCCTCGTCCTGACTCCTACGGGAGCCGGACTCCGTCCATGACTTCAATCACAGGTAGACTTCGTTCGGACCCCTACAGGAGCCGGATTCCGCCCACGACTTCAATCACAGGTAAACTTCGTCCGGACTCCTACGGGAGCCGGACTTCACCCCCCGACTTCAGTTGCAGGTAGACTTCGTCCGGACTCCTACGGGACTCGGACTTCATCCCTGACTTCGACCGCAGGAAGACTTCATCCGGACTCCTACGGGAGTCGGACTTCGAGCTCCTGTTGCAAGCGACCCACTCCGAGTTACCACTGCAAACGAACTACTTCAAGTTCCTACTCCGAGCGGCCTTGGCCGAGACTCCTCGACAAAAGATCCCCGTCCGAACTTCTACGGAGACCGGACTCCGACCGAACTTCGACCAACAGGCCTGGACCCCCTGGCAGGCCACAGTAACGGCCACGACTCTGCTCCACTTCCTGCGATGGATTTCGCGCGGCTCCATCACTCCCTGACAGGCCGCAGTAACGGCCACGACTCTGCTCCACTTTCTGCGACGGATTCCGCGTGGCTCCATCACCTCCTGGCAGACCGCAATAATGGCCACGATCTTGCTCCACTTCCTGCGATGGATACCGCACGGATCCTCCTTCCTCTGGTAAGTCGCGACAACGGACGCCGCTCCACTCCCCGCAACAGGCTCCACGTGGCATGTCCTGGTGATAGCAACGATTCCACTCCACTACTCTTCGCAACAAACTCCTCCTGACCCCGGGCAGTCCACTGCCAGACAGTTACAAACGTCGCTATCAGTCTGTTGCCCCCTCCACCTATAAAAGGGGGACCCCAGATACGTTATTCTCTAAGCCCTCATTTTTATCTAGAAACTCTGCTAAAATTTTTGTTCGAGCACTCCATTCTTGTTGAGGCAGAGAACTGACTTGAGCGTCGGAGGGTCTTGCCGGAGCAACCCCACCTCCGATTTAGACTTCTTTTGCAGGTCCCGACGGCGACCGCGACTCCCTCGACTCCAGCTTCTCCGACTCAAGCGAATTTTTGCACCAACAGGATTGGTGCTAGAGGAAGGGGCTGTGTCTTCGCAGCATCCTTGTTCTTAAAGGAGCGCTCAACGGGACCGCCTCCGGTCATCTTCTCCGGCACCCACTCCTCCTTTCCCCCACTGGATCCTCGCCCGATGCCTTCTCGCGAAGCATCCGCGCAGCTACCCACGGCCTCCGCAGCCATGTCTCAGACCCCGGTCTCGCCTCTGGTTTCCCAGGCCTCGCGCCCTCCGGCTATGGTCGCCGGCATGGAGTGGCCGGGCGATCGGCCTCCGATGGATTTCGCCAACACCATCTCGGGAGGATCCCGACAGAAAACGACCGACATACCGGCTGTATCCCCCAAGCTGCAAAAGACTGAAGAGCTCATAACCTTTACCGAAGAAGACACTCAGGGGGTCCAATTCCCTCATAACGACGCGGTCGTAGTTTCCTTGAATATAGCAAATTACGACGTCCGTCGCGTTCTTGTCAACAATGAAAGTTCGACCGACATCTTATTCTACGACGTCTTTTCAAGAATGTCCACTCTTGACGGCCATCTGAGGTCGATTAGCTCCCCTTTGGTAGGGTTTACCGGCGACGCCGTTCTGACGGAAAGAATAATAACTTTGACTGTGGCCGCAGGTCAATATCCAAGGCAATCCAGGGCCCTGGTGAATTTCTTGGTGGTGAAGGCGCCATCCGCCTACAATGCAATCCTCGACCGACCTGGCCTCAATGCTCTCCGAGCCATCGTATCGACCTACCATTTGAAGTTGAAGTTCCCCACCAACCATGGGATCGGAGAGGTCCGGGGAGACCAAGCCCTGGCCAGACACTGCTACAATATAGCCGTGCGAAGAAGCGATCAATCTAACCCCTGCCCCGTCGATGGACTGGATGCTCGCGATGACCTCACCGAAGAGAGGGGCGCCCCAATCGAAGATCTGGTACCAATCCCTTTGAATGACGGAAACGCGGAGCATGTAGCGATGATCAGCTCCAACCTAGGGGAGGAGGTGCGGACGCGTCTCATTGATTTTCTACGAAGGAATGCGGACGTTTTCGCTTGGGTTCCAGCAGACATACCGGAGATTGACACGGAAGTCATGGAACATCGTCTGACCGTCGATCCAAAGCATCGACCGACGAAAGAAAAAATCCGAAGTCATGCTCCGGAGAGGCAGAAGGCGATAGCCGAGGAAGTGGATAAGCTCCTTAAGGCCGGATTCATTAAGGAAGTCAATTATCCTGATTGGATTTCCAACGTTGTCCTGATCAAAAAAGCAAACGGCAAGTGGAGAATGTGCATAGACTTCAAAAAGCTGAATAAGGCCTGTCCGAAGGACAGCTACCCCCTTCCCAGAATCGATCAACTGGTAGACGCGACCTCGGGCCATGAGCTCCTCACCTTCATGGATGCATTCTCTGGCTATAATCAAATTAGAATGGTGCCGGAAGACGAAGAAAAGACAGCTTTCATCACTAATCGTGGCCTTTACTGTTACAAGGTCATGCCTTTCGGCCTCGAGAATGCGGGCGCAACCTACCAACGGTTGGTGAACAAAATCTTCAAGGAGCAGATCGGCCGTAACATGGAGGTCTACGTGGACGATATGCTCGTAAAAAATAAATCTTTCAGAGATCATATCGCCGACCTCGAGGAGACCTTCGACGCTCTTCGAAAATATAGAATGAAGCTGAACCCAACTAAATGCGCTTTCGGCGTAACCTCAGGAAAGTTCCTGGGCTTCATGGTATCAGGGTGCGGGATCGAGGCCAATCCAGAGAAAATTCGCGCCATCCAGGAGATGGCCACCCCAAAGTCGATAAAAGAGGTTCAGCACCTCATGGAGAGGATAGCGGCCCTTAATCACTTCGTCGCAAGGTCGGCCGAACGGTGCTTGCCCTTCTTTCAAACCCTCAAGCAGCCGAAGAACTTCTGTTAGACCTCTGAGTGCCAACAGGCGTTCGAAGAATTAAGGAGCTACCTTGGCTCACCCCCGCTGTTAGCAAAGCCTGAGCCTGGAGAGGAGCTATTTTTTTCCCTGGCGGTCTCTCCCATGGCCCTCGCGGCCGTCCTTGTCAAAGAAGAAACGAAAGTCCAGCGGTCGATCTACTACATTAGCCACGCATTGAGGGACGCCGAGACCAGGTACACCAAATTAAAAAAATTGACTTACGCCTTGTTGATTGCAGCCCGGGGGCTCCGACCCTACTTTCAAGGGCACACCGTGATGCTACTCACCAATCAACCAATCAAGGCAGTTTTGTACCGGGCGGACACCTCCGGGAGGATGGCAAAATGGGCGATCGAGCTCACAAAATTCGACATCAACTATCAACCCAGGTCAGCAGTGAAGGCTCAAATACTGGCAGATTTCATAGTAGAGTGTACCATCCCAGAGGAGGCTGAACCTGAACAAAGCAAAGTTGACGACCTGAAGTCCCAACCGAACTCCTCCGAAGAAGAGGCCGATCCCTCTGATCGCTTTTGGGCCCTCTATGTGGACGGATCTTCCAACATGTCAGGCGTAGGTGCAGGCCTGATCTTGGTCAGTCCGGAGGGAGTCATCGCGGAATACGCTCTGCGTTTCGAGTTCCCGCAACAAACAATGGAGCGGAATATGAAGCTCTGATCGCAGGACTAAGGATCGCCAAAGAGCTGGGAATAAGTCAGCTCTGGGTGCACAGTGACTCTCAACTAGTGGTGGGGCAAGTCAGCGGGAGTTACGAAGCGCGGGAGGACAGTATGGCCAAATACCTTGAGAAGGTAAAGGAGCTCACCCCCGCCTTTAGCAGCTTCAACATTAGACAGATTCCAAGGTTGGAAAATACCAGGGCTGACCTTCTCTCCAAGCTGGCGACGTTGGCTCCGACCGAATTGCCCAAAGGCATCCTCTTTGAAGTTCTAAAACACCCGAGTACAGAAGAATCGCGGCCCGTGATGGAGATTGACCACGAGCCCAGCTGGGTCGACCCACTGATAATCTATCTCAGAGATGGAGTTCTCCCCCAGGATGCGAAAGAAGCTCGGAAGCTCCGAAATCAAGCCTCCCGATACATCTTTTATGAGGGCAAATTGTACAAGAGATCATACTCCTTGCCCCTCTTAAAATATCTCCGACCCTCGGAAGCTGACTACGCCTTGTGGGAAGTACATGAAAGAATTTGCGGAAACCATTTGGGGGCTAGATCTTTATCCCACAAGTTGCTTCGCCAAGGATATTACTGGCCAACAATGCATCATGATTCGATTGAATATGTCAAAAAGTGTGATCGATGCCAGAGATACGCCAACGTCCAGAGACAGCCCGCCACCGAGCTCACACCCTTGAGTGCCCCATGGCCTTTTGCACAATGGGGGATGGACATCCTTGGCCCCTTTCCCATGGCATCTGGGCAAAGGAAGTTCCTCCTTGTAGCGATCGACTACTTCACTAAAAGGGTTGAAGCCGAACCACTGGCGAAAATCACAGAAGCAAAAGTGCAAGATTTCGTCTGAAAGTCGATCGTGTGTAGGTTCGGTCTGCCTAGAACCCTAATCACTGATAATGGACGGCAATTCGTGGGAGCAAAATTCATCGAATTCTGTGAAGATCTAAACATCTCCCACAACTTCACATCAGTAGCCCATCCCCAGACGAATGGCGAAGCTGAGATGACTAATAGAACCCTTTTGCAGGGGATTAAGACAAGGCTCGAAAAAGCGAAGGAAACTTGGGCGGACGAACTTTATCATGTGTTATGGACGTATCAAACTACCCAGAGGCTACCTACGGGGGAGACCCCCTTTGCTTTAGCCTTCGGTACGGAAGCCGTCATCCCAATCGAGCTTAAACTCCCGTCAGCACGAGTCGTGGCATTCGACGAACATCAAAATTCGCAAAGTCTTAGAGCCAATCTCGACCTGCTGGAAGAAAGACGGGAGATAGCTCAGGTTCGAATGGCAGCCTACAGACAAAAAGTTGCTCGATATTACAATGCCCGGGTCAAGAACAAAGCCTTTAGAGCAGGAGATCTAGTGCTTCGACGAGCCGCTGTCTCGTTACCTCAGGACCGGGGGAAACTCGCCCCAAACTGGGAAAGACCGTATGAAGTCAAAGAAGTAGTCCGGCCCGGAACTTATTATCTTAAGGAACTCAGAGGAGCCGACCTCCCACGACCGTGGAGCTCGAAAAACTTACGGATGTACTACCAATAACTTCATTTTAATTGAAAGTTGCATACCTGTATGTCTTTGGACAATTCAAACAAACTGTATCAGAAACGAAAGGGAAACCTCGTCCCGACAAAATCGAAGGCCCGGTTCCATTTAGACCGGATGGGGGGAGAGGCCCTGCAACGCCCATATGCGCCCCCACAGCCCTGTTAGGGACAGGAGGAAAATCTCGCCCTAACTTGAGCAAAGTCGAAGGCCCGATTCCATTTAGATCGGATGGGGGGAGAGGCCCTGCAATGCCCATATGCGCCCCCACAGCCCTGTTAGGGACAGGAGAAAAATCTCGCCCTAACTTGAGCAAAGTCGAAGGCCCGGTTTCATTTAGACCGGATGGGGGGAGAGGTCCTGCAACGCCCATATGTGCCCCCACAGCCCTGTTAGGGACAGGAGGAAAACCTCGTCCTAACTTGAGCAAAGTCGAAGGCCCGATTTCATTTAGACCGGATGGGGGGAGAGGCCCTGCAACGTCCATATGTGCCCCCACAGCCTTGCTAAGGACAGGAGGAGAACCTCGCCCTAGCTTGAGCAAAGTCGAAGGCCCGGACTCCTACGGGAGCCGGGCTCCGTCCGCGACTTCTACCGCAAGGAGGACTCCGCCCAAACTCCTACGGGAGTCAGACTCCGTCACCAACTTCAACCGATGGTAAGCTCCGCCCGGACTCCTACGGGAGCCAGACTCCGTCGCCGACTTCAACTGCTGATAAACCCCGTCCGGACTCCTACGGGAGCCGGACTTCGCACCTTACTTTAATTGCAGGAAGACTCCGCCCAGACTCCCACGGGAGCCGGGCTCCGTCCGCAATTTTAATCACAGGGAGGACTCCGCCCGGACTCCTACGGGAGCCGGGCTTCGTCACCAACTTCAACTGCTGGTAATCTTCGTCCGGACTCCCACGGGAGCCGAACTTCGCCCCGACTTCGTCTACGGGAGCCGAACTCCCGTAGCCTTGCTGAGAGCGAAGGAAAAATTCCAAGCGAAAAAGAAAAAAGAAGGCGATGGACCACATCTGCGACGATTGAAAAACAAACAGCGTCCAAGGTGCAGAGAACCCTGTCACAGCAGGGATTGGGGCTCCCATCAGGAGTCCCGACTTTCAAGGAAGCTTTCGATGCAAATCCAAGGTAGGACAACTTCCTCAGGGTGACAGAAGCTCAAACCTCCGAGCTCAAACCCTAAGGGGGACACCAAGCCCGAATGGCCCCCAGGCGAGTCTGCAGCCACTGACGGAAAGGATGGGTCGATACGATGGCAACCGGGTATCTTCGAACGATGCAAAAACCAAAAAGGAGCTCGCAAACGACGATTCAACATGAATAAAAGGGCCACCGATGACCTTAGGATAACTCAAAAAAAAAAAAAAGAGAGAACAAAGAAGAAGAAAATATGAGAAAAGGAAGGAAGTTCGGCAGACAACAATTCGATGCAAAGTGCGGATGAGGTAACAAAATCTCCTTCTCATTTTTCAACTAACAAAATGTACGTTACAAGACCCGGAGGGCCAGAAAAGAATACATTATTACAAGGCTCGAGAACATGGCTTGGAAAGGATACACCGAAGGCCGCTTCAAGCTGCAAACTTCTCTTCCCATTTCTGTCCTTCCCAGTCGCATTTTTCAGTGCGTGTGGCAGGCCTATCGGCTCTCGCCCCGCCTTGTTTCGCTCCACCTCCGAAGTCCCAACCCAGGGGGAAAAGGATGAGATAGGTTTCAGGGGGCAGTAAGGGTAACGGCAGCAGCGACGAAGACCTGTTTCAAGAAGAACCGGAGTCACCCCGGAGGCAGCGGTGGCGCCAGAGATATGCGCCATCACCGAATGCTCCGCGACAGCCACCGTCCAAAATATTCCGGCAAGATCGGCATGCGCTACTTCCACCGTCCCCGCAACAAGTTTTACTGCCCCACCGTCGACGCCGACCGCTTCTGATCCCTCGGCCCCGACGACATCAAGGATCCCGCCACAGCTTGTGACGACAGCTCTGCCCTCCTGACCGGTATCATCCCGTCTTGCTACTCCAAAATTCTCAGGCAGAATGCCTTTACCGGCGGTCTCCATTATTAAACCCCTGTCATTGAAGGAATTCTTCCTCGAGCCCCCTTTGAAGCGACGGAGACCTTCAGCGGTCGCTCGATGACCGGAGAACTCACAGACCGCTGTTCTCCTCCTTGCCTTCCTCCAAGCCCTTGGCATCCTCTTGAGGATGGCTTCCGAGGTGGAGGACCTGGCGGAGAAACCCCTTAGAGAGGAATCGGGGGGCTGAAGATGGCAGAGAGACGGCAAAGACCGGCGCGGAGGACGCTCGAAGTTGGCAGGGGCACCGAGGGAGTGGCTGAGTAGCTAGGCTCTCGGACGAAAGAAAGGTGCCGTCCTTTTGGCGGAGTAAAGCCCCGAAGGAAGGGTAGGGGGTCTAAATAGGCAGCGGATCTTAGCGCAATTATGGTGGCGGGTGTCTCTAGACCAACCGGTGCTTACTGCGTGTCCCGCGTGTCCCACTCGCCGCTATCGAGGATTGACTGTTCGCAAATTTTTATGGCGCGACGCTTGGGATCACATCTCAGTGGGAGTTCCGAAAAAACTCTTCGGGTCGCCCTAATCAGAAAAAGGACTCCAGCACGCGCACATTTAATGCCAAAATATCTGGGGGCGGTCGTGAACAGGATTCGAGGAGATAACTTTGGCTATGCCAATCTCTCTGTACTTCCTTCATTCGAAATTCAAACTCGGAAGTAGGGGGACTGGTGTTGGGTATAAAGTACCCACGACCGAAGTTCTCAACGGAATTGACCCTTGCGGGCTCTGTCCACGACGCCAAGGAAGACTCCGCCCGGACTCCTACGGGAGCCGGGCTCCGTCCACGATGCCAAGGGGGACTCCGTCCGGACTCCTACAGGAGCCGGGCTCCATCCACGACGCCAAGGGGACTCCGCCCGGCTCCATCCACGACGCCAAGGGGGACTCCGCCCGGACTTCTACGAAAGCCAGGCTCCGTCCACGACTCCAAGGGGGACTCCGCCCGGACTCCTACGGGAGCCGGGCTCCACCCATGATTTCAGCCGCAAGGAGGACTTCACCCGGACTCCTACGGGAGCCGGGCTCCGTCGCCGCTCCGTCGCCAACTTCAACTGCCGGTAAGCCCCGTCCGGACTCCTACGGGAGACGGACTTTGCACCTAACCTTAATTGCAGGAAGGCTCCGCCCGGACTCCTACGGGAGCCGGGCTCCGTCCATGACGCCAAGGAAGACTCCACCCGGACTCCTACGGGAGCCGGGCTCCATCCACGACGCCAAGGGGGACTCCGCCCGGACTCCTACGGGAGCCGGGCTCCACCCATGATTTCAGCCGCAAGGAGGACTTCGCCCGGACTCCTACGGGAGCCGGGCTCCGTCGCCAACTTCAACTGCCGGTAAGCCCCGTCCAGACTCCTACGGGAGCCGGACTTCGCACCTAACTTTAATTGCAGGAAGATTCCACCCAGACTCCTATGGGAGCCGGGCTCCGTCCACGACGCCAAGGAAGACTCCGCCCGGACTCCTACGGGAGCCGGGCTCCATCCACGACTCCAAGGGGGACTCCGCCCGGACTCCTACAGGAGCCGGGCTCCACCCACAACTTCAACCGCAAGGACTCCGCCCGGACTCCTATGGGAGCCGGGCTCTGTCGCCAACTTCAACTACCGGTAAGCCCCGTCCGGACTCCTACGGGAGCCGGACCTCGCATCTAATTTTAATTGCAGGAAGACTCCGCCTGGACTCCTACGGGAGCCGGGCTCCGTCCACGACGCCAAGGGAGACCCCGTTCGGACTCCTACGGGAGCCGGGCTCCATCCACGATGCCAAGGGAGACCCCGCCCGGACTCCTACGGGAGTCGGGCTCCGTCCACGACTCCGGCTGCAGGAAGGCCTCGTCCTGATTCCTACGGGAGCCGGACTCCGCCCATGACTTCAGTCACAGGTAGACTTCGTTCGGACCCCTACGGGAGCCGGATTCCGCCCACGACTTCAATCACAGGTAAACTTCGTCCGGACTCCTACGGGAGCCAGACTTCATCCCCCGACTTCAGTTGCAGGTAGACTTCATCCGGACTCCTATGGAATCCGGACTTCATCCCTGACTTCGACCGCAGGAAGACTTCATCCGGACTCCTACGGGAGTCGGACTTCGAGCTCCTGTTGCAAGCGACCCACTCCGAGTTACCACTGCAAATGAACTACTTCAAGTTCCTACTCCGAGCGGCCTTGGCCGAGACTCCTCGACAAAAGATCCCCGTCCGGACTTCTACGGAGACCGGACTCCGACCGAACTTTGGCCAACAGGCCTGGACCCCCTGGCAGACCGCAGTAACGGCCACGACTCTGCTCCACTTCCTGCGATGGATTTCGCGCGGCTCCATCACTCCCTGGCAGGCCGCAGTAACGGCCACGACTCTGCTCCACTTCCTGCGACGGATTCCACACGGCTCCATCACCTCCTGGCAGACCGCAATAATGGCCACGCCGCTCCACTTCCTACGATGGATACTGCATGGATCCTCTTTCCTCTGATAAGTCGCGACAACGGACGCCGCTCCACTCCCCGCAACAGGCTCCACGTGGCATGTCCCGGTGATAGCCACGATTCCACTCCACTACTCTTCGCAACAAACTCCTCCTGATCCCGGGCAGCCCACTGCCAGACGGTTACAAACATCGCTATCAGTCTGTTGCCCCCTCCACCTATAAAAGGGGGACCCCAGATACGTTATTCTCTAAGCCTTCGTTTTTACCTAGAAACTCTGCTAAAATTTTCGTTCGAGCACTCCATTCTTGTTGAGGCAGAGAACTGACTTGAGCGTCGGAGGGTCTTACCGGAGCAACCCCACCTCCGGTTTAGACTTCTTTTGCAGGTCCCGACGGCGACCGCGACTCCCTCGACTCCAGCTTCTCCGGCTCAAGCGAATTTTTGCACCAACACTTCTGAAGCACCATGCTTTGTTAAGACAGCAGAAGACTTTGGAGAGGCAAAAGTTTAGGGTTCAGTGGATTAGGAAGGGTGATAGAAATACTAGATTCTTTCATCAGTCCATCTTGATTCGGAGGTCTGTGAATCGTATCAAGCAGCTGAGGGAGAGCGATGGAAGATGGGTGGATGATGGGGAGGAGATCGGGAGCAGATATTTTGGTTCTTCAAATCGCGATGGACAGCATCGTTGGGCAAGGATTCACCTTTCCAGGGGTCCTAGCCTGTGATCCGTATCTCTGATCAGGAGAATGAGATCCTGGCTCGCCCTGTCTGTCAAGGAGGTTCAGAGCACCCTTTGGTCTCTTGGGAAGGATAAGGCCCCTAGGTCGGATGGCTTCCTCCCTCTCTTTTTCCATCGGTACTGGCCTATTATCCGAGGTGAGGTGGTGAAGGCTGTGCAGATGATCTTCGACTACAGAGGCATCCTAACAAAGTGGAAGAAGATATTGATTACTCTCATCCCAAAGCACCCCGATGCATCTACCTCGGCTCACTTCAAATCGATTAGTCTTTAAACCACCCTCTACAAAGTATGTGCTAGGGTTTTGGTCAGGATACTGAAATCGATTATCCCCCATCTGATTTGTACTGAGTAGGAAGCTTTTGTCAGTGGCCAGTGCATCTCTGATAACATCTTGCTAGCCCACGAGTTCATGCATGATCTGTAGCATGCCCCTACCCATTGGAGTCTTATGGCAATCAAGCTGGATATGGAGCAGACGTATGATCGGATGAGCTGGCGCTTTGTGTAACAGACCTTTCAGGAGCTTGGCTTCTATGACAGGTGGATTCGCTGGATTATGGATTGTGTGGAGCCTCCGAGTTTTTCCATTTTGATTAATGGTGCTCCGATGAAGTCCTTTCATTCCACGATTGGTCTACGTCAAAATTGCCCTTTTTTCTCCTTATCTGTTCATTTTATGTGCTGATGCTCTATCTCGAGTATTGACGATAGTGGTTCAAGGGTAGGAGCTGGAGCCCTACTGGCCCGCCCCTAGGGCCCAACCTCTCTCTCACATTCATTTTGCAGATGACTACCTTCTGATTGGTCATCCCTCGATCCAAAATGCGAGATGTTTTGCTTCTATCATCGAGACATATTGCCAGACTTTGGGACAACTGGTGAATCTGTAGAAATCCACTGTCATCTTCAGTCCCAAGTTGAAGGTCCAGATGAAGCAAGCAATTCGAGAGATTTTGGGGATCCAAGAGCAGATCGGGACCCTATCCTATCTAGGGGTTCCTCTTACTGGTCGGCGCCTTCGGAGGGCTGAGTGTAGGCCTATGGAACAGCAGATTCAGGATCGTCTTTAAGGCTGGCATGCCAACACTCTCTCTATGATGGGCAGACTGACGCTTCTATTTTTGGTGCTGTGCTCCTTACCTATTTATCTCTTGACGAACACGATTGTATCGAGCTCTTGTCTCAAGTGGTTAGAGCATCTCTTTCGACAGTTCGTATGGGGCTCCAAGCATGATGATGTGGTCTCCACTTGCTGTCCTACGAGGTGGTCAGCCAGCTAGTGGAGGAAAGTGATCTTGGGATTCAATCTCTGATAGTCAGAAGAGAGGCTCTGATTACCAAGCATGCCATTAGATTTCTTCTCCAGTCGGAGAGTTGGTGGATGATAAGTCATATATTTTTACATTTACTTTAGATATTTTTGATAATTAATGGTGCTAACATCTTTTTAAAAAAACTAATTTCATAAATAAATTAAATTTTTTAAAAAAAATAATTTCAAAAAAATAAAATTAGAGCATATTTATGAAAAATAGATGTCAAGCTAATTGAGCAATTTAAGCATCAAAATAATTGAAGAATTAATGAGTAATTTAATTTATATTTTTTCTTAATTTTTAAGCACAAAATTCGAGCAAAATCAATCCAAAATACCAAAAAATCTATTTTAAATAACCTTCGGTGCACGGTGGACCGACCGCTTAGTCCACAGAATCCATGATGCGGTCCACAGTATAGTTTTGCAGTGCACGACGCGGTTCACAGGCAGATGGCTCATTTTTGCATCATCAGACGGTTGAAATCATGCTGAACATGAGATCGGACGGTCCAAAACGTGCTAACCCATATGCTTCGGTGGTGGCCCACTTCCAGTACGTGATCCAATGGCCCAAATCGATCCTGAGCGAGATCCGACGGACTATATTGGTTGCCGACTGAAAACTAAACCAGAAGAGATCTTGTGCACCACCTGACGGTCGAAATTCGATCTGATGCTCGATTCGACGGTCAGTATCGATTCCGATTGTGAATAGGAGATTCTAAGCACTGAACAACGACAAAAATTAAATCTATCATGCAATCCAATGGTTGATATTGATCCTGATCAAGATGAGGAAGTTAACGATGATTTTTTATGTGATCTAGGTGGTCCAAACAAGATCCAATGGTCAGAATTAAAGGACACAGGTTTAACATGATTTTGAGGGTTTTTTGAAACTCCATTTGCTACCAAAAAAAGATAAAAAATTTATCTATAAATAAAAAATCTAAAAATAAAAAATAAAAAAAATAAAAAAAATAAAAAAAAAAATAGAAAAAAAATAGAAAAATTTTAGAGATCCAAGAAGAAGGAGAGAAGCTAGTTCGCTCTATGGAGTACGAAGAAAGAAAGAGAGGTCGTCAATCATTTTTTCGATGAGACTACACTGATCAACTTCAGATCCTTATTTTAATTTTATTTTATTTTATTTTATTTTATTTTATTTTTTTATAATTAAATTTTAATTTTAATTAATATAAAATTTATTTTAGTATATTTTTAAATTTTTATTATTTATTTTTATTGCAAGTAGTGTTAGGATCTAATTAGTAGATCTTAGTACCAACTTATTTTTATATACTTTAACTTTCTGTTATTTATTTTTATTGCAAGTAGAAGCTAGGATCTAAATAGTAGATTTTAGTACCTGATTTATTTTTTATATTTTTAATTTTTATTTTTTTGACTTAAATTATTTTTTTTAAAATTTTATTTTTTTTATAAAATCAAATATTTCAAATCAAAGTACTGTCTTTTATGTAGATTCGATCCGACTCGCTACTCTTTATGTGTTTTTAATTTTTATTGAAGTCAGAATTAATTTGATAATCACCGTGTCCTAACGACAACATCGCGAGCCTATCAATTTTTGACACCTTTGTCGGAGAAGGCATCAATTTTAATATTTAATTTTTTTAATTTTTTTATGATTATAGCTTACTAAATTTTTTAATTTTTTTTATCTTTTTGTAGAAAAAAAAAAGAGAGAAGAAAGAAGGGTGAAATGCTTCAATTTGGTGAAATCAATCCTAACCTTAAACTACTTTCTTTTTTTACTATTAATTATTATTATTTTTTTAAATTAACATAAAATTCATCTACATAAACCTAATAAAAATCGTATGACAAGAGTAGAAACTTAATTATTTAGAAGTATTCATCATCTTAGATTTATTTTTGATGATCACTGGAGACAAGAAAAGCTTTCAAGTTTGATCAATTACATGCATATAATTTAGTTGCATAAAACTCCTTGATTGAAATTAGTTGTGCATATTCATCTTAAATCAACTTAAAGGCAACACCCATTAATAAGATAAGATAAGAATTTCATCACCCTTCTTTAGTCCAAAAACCACCAACCAGCATCCTGCATTAACCCAAGCCTAATTAAAATTAAATAGACATTGGCCTCTAGGATCAATTAAGTTCAGTTCGAGTATTGTAGTGAAGTCTAGTACAAAGTAAGTTTGGACTCACCTTTGAAACTGGTGTATAAGGCAAAAGGATTAAAAGACTAAACCTAAGTGGACTCGTGGTTATTTAATAAGTTCCATTAGCTTATCTGACTAATCTAATTGGTGTCAAAGGCAAGCAATGGGGGGACCCCTACGACCCCACCTTTTACCTGGCTAGTTGAAGGAAGTCAGAACAGACCCAACTTGCATCTAGGCTAAGTCACTCTACATCGAACTGTTAAGTCTAAGAAATTCATAGATATCTAGATTTAATTACTTACTCACTTGATTGCAATTAACACTTGACCATAACTAATTCTTCTCATCTATCATCTCTAGATCTAGGGCTTTCTTAAGGTTCCTACTTTTAGAACTTCTCTCTTTCTTCCTCCTCTCTTTTCTTTCTCTCTCTTCTTTAAAAAAAAATCTAAACCACGCATATTAGGGGTTGCACTAGTCTATGCACGGTAGGAGATCTCTTTACTCTAACCTAATTGAACCTAATCCTGAAATTGAACGGCTGATTCATGTTAAATCTAAAAATCAAATGGCTGAAAACCCTGGAGAATCACCTAGATAGATGAAGAAATATTTTATTCCTTCCACCTATAATCCATCGATATTTCCATCATTCTACGGGATCAAATATTCAGACTCTAGTCCTAAGGCCGATTTAAACATGATAGCCCAAAAATTAGATAAAGTTGACCTTCTTATAAATAAATTTCTAATCCTAGGTGAACAATCTCCTACGCAATACACATCATCTCCCAATTATCAGGAGATCTGTTCTATCTGTGCTAGCCCAGTCCATCATGTGAGTGAATGTCCCACAGCTGCATAGTTTTCATCTTTCATTCAAGAATTAGTTCAAGCTGCCTAAAGTTACTCCAAGCCTGTCAATGACCCATTCTCAAACACATATAATGCAGGTTAGAGGAACCACCTCAATTTTTCTTGGAGACCCCAACAGACTCAGGCTCAGATCCAAATTTTTTTTGTGCAAAACTTTCAAAATAAGCCCCAATACCAAAACTGTCTATAATAGAGGTCAGTCTAGTCAGCCTACCCAGATATCATATTACAATCAGCCTTCATACCTACCTCCTCAACAGATCCCTCTAGCCGACAATAGGTTTAGCCAACTTCAACAAATGATTATGACCCAACAGCAATCCATCATCAGGCTAGAAGCACAAATAGGTCAGTTAGCTGAGTCTTCCATGAGGAGAGAACTAGGTCAATTACCATGCTAATCAATATCGAATTTCAAAAACAACCCACCAACCACTTAGACCTAGTCATCAATCTAATATCCCACCTAAGATTCCTCAATTTGAAAATGACAAAATAATCTCTGAGCTTAGAGGTGGTAGGATTCTTAAGGATCCATACCAAGATCATGTGAGAAAGACTAGTACTGATGCTAGTCAAAATATAAACTTAAAAGAAGATGTTAGTACTGAAACTAACCACATAGAAGAATCTGAGCCCGAAATTGATACTGATGCTAGTTCTAATCTAAGTGAGAAAGACAAATGGAAGAAGAGAGCGGATGAGTTATCGGAGACATATAAACCAAGAGTTTCATTTTCTTCAGTCCTAGAAGCTGATTCTTCCTCTCTAGAATCATCATTTCCTCCAGAACTGAGGTCGTCTTTGATCATATCTGAGTACATATGTTTAGAATCATGTAACACCCTTTCTGTACCTATCGCTTCAAACTCAACTCCTAACCCAAAAATTCAATTCATGAGCATTTTAGAAGAACAAATAGGAGAAATTCTCAACAAATAAGGATCTGTGAATGGATTTGTAAATTATCTTCCTAAAATTAAGAATGGGGACGTGAACTACTTTCTGGAGATTGCCAACAAAATACTGAAATTTATCAATAAAGAGATCATAGGCTATCTTCCTGAGATTGACAATCCAAAACTATTGAAATTTGTCAATCCAATATTTGATACAGGGTAGGTGAGGTAGAATCTGTATTTGGTCTGGCTGAAAATGGTAAACTTAGCACTTTCTGAAAGGCAACCCAGCTTCTGCTTTTTAATATCTTTTGCATTTTATTTAGGTTAATCAAGTCCTGCTTAGTATCTTTTGTAGAAATTTGAAGATAATATTGGCTAAGTTATGGGGAGAATCAATTTTGAAAAGACTGCTGGATCAGGTGACATCTCTCCTTTTCTTTCTCTTTGTATGCACTCTTTATTTTTCTTATTCCATTGAGGACAATATCGATTAAATTGAGAGGAGTGATAAGTCATATATTTTTATATTTATTTTAAATATTTTTGATAATTAATGGTGATAACATCTTTAAAAAAAATCTAATTTCATAAATAAATTAGATTTTCTTGTAAAAATAAATAATTTTAAAAAATAGATGTTAAGCTAATTGAGTAATTTAAGCATCAAAATAATTAAAAAATTAATGAGCAATTTAATTTATATTTTTTCATATTTTTCAGGCATAAAATCTGAGAAAAATCAAGCCAAAATACCTAAAAATCTATTTTAAATAACCTTCGATGCATGGTGGACCGGTCGCTCAGTCCACAGAATCCACGATGCGGTCCACAGCATAGTTTTGTAGTGCACGACGTGGTTCACAGGCGGGCAGCTCATTTTTGCACGATCCGATGGTTGAAATCGTGCTAAACATAAGATCGGACGGTCTAAAATGCGCTAACCCATATGCTTCGATGGTGGCCCACTTCCAATGCACGATCCAACAGTCCAAATCGATCCTGAGTGAGATCCAATGGACTGTGTTGGTTGCCAGTTGAAAACTAAACCAAAAGAGATCCTGTGTGCCATCCGACGGCTGAAATTCGATCTGATACCCGATCCGATGGTCAGTATCGATCCTGATTGTGAATAGGAGATTCTAAGCGCTAATCAATGACAGAAATTAAATCTATCATACGATCCAATGGCTGATATCGATCCCGATCAAGATGAGGAAGTTAACGGTGATTTTTGATGCAATTTGGGCGGTCCAAACAAGATTCAACAGCTAGAATTAAGGGACGCGAGTTTAACACGATTTTGAGGACTTTTTGGGACTCCGTTTGCTACCAGAAAAAAATAAAAAATTTACCTATAAATAAGAGGATCCGAGAATAAGAGAAAAAATAAAAAAAATAGTAAAAAAATAAAAAAAAAATTAGAGAAATTTTAGAGATCTAAGAAGAAAGAGAGAAACAAGTTCGCTCTACGAAGTATGAAAGAAGAAGGAAAGGTCGTCAACCATCTTTCCGACGAGGTTGCATCGATCAACTTCAAATTTTTGTTATAATTTTATTTTATTTTATTTTATTATTTTTTTAAATTTTTTTATAATTAAATTTTAATTTTAATTGATGTAAAATTTATTTTATTATACTTTTAAATTTTTGTTATTTATTTTTATTATAAATAGATGTTAGAATCTAGTTTGTAGATCTTAGTATCAATTTATTTTTATGCACTTTAAATTCTTATTATTTATTTTTATTGTAAGTAGAAACTAGGATCTAAATAGTAGATCTTTGTATCTGATTTATTTTTCATACTTTTAATTTTTATTTTCTGACTTAAATTACTTTTCTCAAAATTTTATTTTTTTTATAAAATCAAAGATTTCAAATCAAAGTACTGTCTTCTCTGTGGATTCGACCCGACTTGCTACTCTCTATATATTTTTAATTTTTATTAAAATCAGAATTAATTTAATAATCATAGTATCCTAACGACAATATCGCAAGCCTATCAGTGAAGCAGGATGATAAGGGCTCGATATGGATAGTGGAGTCAGGACTTCAAGATCCGGGCTACTCGTGGCTGCTCTTTCATCTGGAAGGAGATTTGTGCCCATGCTACTGCAGCCTTAGCCCAGGTCAGATGGTTGATTAGAAATAGGAGGTCGGTGGATATGAGCCAAGATGCCTAGATCTCCAGTTTGCCCCTCATCCCATGGTTGATTTTTGTCAGCATAGAGATCGATGACCAGCTTCATGTCTGTGATCTAAACAATGCTGATGGTAGAGGGTAGAGAGCATAGGATATCACCCAATTATTCGATAGCTCGCTCGCCGATCGGATCCTCAGCATCTCGATTCCTATCCACGACAGTCATGATCTGAAGGTGTGGGGCCATTCTTGTTGCCCTAGCACCCCCATGAGAGACTTATCTGAGACTTGTAGGCCTGCAGCGAGGATCGAGATTGAGGCAGTTTGGATTTAGAGAATCACTACCCATCCCAGGATGAGGCTTTTTCTCTGAAAGGTTGTCTGGGACCGACTTCCGACATGCACTTTACTCAAAGACAGGGGCATGAATCTTGCAGTGGCCTATCCGATTTATGGATTGGAGGATGAGTCAACAGAGCATGCCATCTTGCGATGCCCGAGAGCGAAGATCATTTGGAGGAGGGCAGGTGGTCAGTCATGGGAGGCGAGCAGTGGTCTTTGATTGGGCCATTTTCTTGATGCAGTTCATCGGAGTTGTGCTGAGAGATCTCCTTTCACCTAGGGGGACAAGATGGCTTATCAAGTGTACCAAATCTGGCTCTCTAGAAATAACCTGATCTTTGATGCTGAGGTGGTTCCTGCTCACTACGTGTTGGAGAGAGCCTTTTGCTTGGTCAATGAGTATAGCCACTTTGATGCTGCCAGCCCACGTCTTGATGCTTTCGACTCCTGGAGACCCCATGCTGCTTCTGCACTGACCCAAAGGATTATCTTCATTTCTTAGGGGTCCCCTCCTTCGCATATCAAGGTAAACTTGACAGCAATGTGAGAGATGACAGGGGTAATACTGGCTTTGCCATCCGAGAACCCGATGCTAGATTGCTTGCGGTGGAGAAATTACACCTCTTTGAGCCGTCCGTCCTTGGTGCTGAGCTCTGCACTGCTGGGGCTGACATTATCCACATCCGACAAGAATTGCAGATGGAGAGGATCATTATCAAAGGAGACTCTGCTATCGTGATAAGTTGGATTCAGAGCAACATGATGCAGTCGGAGATGCACCCGCTTATTCAGAACATTCGGACCTATCTTCGTGAATTTACTACAGTCTCTGTTCAGCATGTCTTCCATGAGACAAACAACGCCGCTGACTGAGTTGCCTCTTATGTGGCTGAGCATATCGGTGACTGGGTCTGACGTCGGGGTCAGACTTGCCCTCGACTATCGCTGGATATTTTATTTTTGGATCTTTTAAGATGTACTCATGTCAGATCAGTGTGAGCACTTATTTGTATCAAAAAAAAAAAAAAAAAGATCATGAACTTCTTTCCATCTTTTACTAGATAATACTTTCGCTACCGCTTGTAGAAGACTACATTTTCACTGGCACAAAAACTACATTTCAATCAGCATGCGACTCAACTTCCCAATGCAGTAAATCTAGCTCCCCCAATTTTATTTGTAGTAGTCAAAATAGTCCATTTCGAAACCAATAATCCTTCTGGATCACAGTGTATACTAAAATCTGACATAAAGTGTCCCATTATTTAGTGGTAATACAATTTGCTGATCCTATTAATAAGGGTGACTTCGGTTAAGGTCCGGTCGGTTGCAAGAAATTCTATGGAAAAGAAAGGGAAAAGAATGTGTTCCCTCTCTTCTGTTTGGAATGCAGGAAAATTTAGCTACATTTACCTCTCCAGAGAAGTGAGAGAATACCACCAATTTGATTCAAAGATTGCATCGGTTACTTTTGATGAGGCATGATAAGGCTTACATACTTGAATTCTTACACCAAACTCAAGCTTATACCATCATCAATATTCTTGAGATTCCAGATGCAATGACTTCTGAGGAAATTCAGGACTAGTGCCCATTGCCATACTTATAGAACAAGAACATACAAAACAAATCCCATAAGTGTTCATTACGCCTAATGTCAAAATACAGAGGCAACTTTAGGAGTCAAATGGCACCGTTATTTATTCATGTATTTGAGGAAAAAGTTTTCAAAGAATCAGACTATATATTTGCACCTGCTACGGTTTTTATGCTTGACCATCAATCACAGAAATGCAAAATGCTCTGATGAAGCCTAGATCCCCAGGCAAAAACAGAATTTTATTAACCACCTTTTTCTTTAAATAAGGAAAGGCTAATCGAGGATCAAAATGGTAGAGGACAAGATGAGGTACCATCCAAACTAAAGTTCGATAATGATTTTTCTGTCTAACACTGGAAACCTTACAGCATAAAAGGTTTACCAGCCACTCAATCAGAAACTGGCAGAGGAAGCCAGTCAAAAATTGCAAAGTAAATAAAGTTTTTGTGGGGCTTAAATTCATCTGCATCAAGACAGCAGCGAAATGATGGCATCATTGCCCATATACTGGCCAAAGACTAGGAAAACGATGAGGGAAGAACTTGAATAGACCTCAACAAAATGCTTTTTCTTCAAAGAAGTGTTATAATTATCCAAGAAAAACGGAACTCTAATGGATGCGATCTTTGTTATCAAGCTGTTGGGAGCTCAAGCGGAACATGAAAAGGCTTCAATCTGTGTTTATACCAGTATGGATTCCATTACAGCTCAAATACAATGGAGCCGTCTGAAGGAGTTCTCTAGATAATCAACTTGTCACTAAACTGGTCAAAAGCATACTGTGCCACAAGAAATTGGTTTGTATTTGGTCCTGTCACAATAATTATGTAAGAATACGAACTAAAAATGCTGATTCATGTTCATAATAGAACCTCATTTAATAAATCCCATCATATCTGTGATTTTTGGATCGTACAATGTAAGCCAATGACATGGGAACGAGGGTGGATCCCGAATAAAACAACATATGGAGCACGGCTTTAACAGATCAAGGATTCAAAATGTCTGTGGTCCCAGCTTAAGTTCCCCCCACAAGAAAGAAAACAATGAGGCTATGAGAAGTGAATTGAAGGTGAGGGATCTTCAGCAATATGAACAGAAACTGATCATAGAAAAAGCTTAGAAGTTGTTGAAGGTAAATTCTAACATAAAATTGGTTTAACCAAAGGGCCAAAGTTTCCTGCTGCTAATTGAAAGAATAAGCATGATATCTAGGACTTCTATGGTGGTTTTGGGCATTTTGGGTTTAATTGCCAACCTGGTTCACACCATTAGGAAAAAAGAAAACTTTGTAAGCCTAGAAAGGCAATAAGATATATGCCTCAGTAATAGTTCAGAACACAAAATTAAGCCCAAATCTAATAGATGGCACCTGTTGGTCACGGTCAAGTTCATGCTTTAATCAGCTCATCAAATAAGCTTCCAAGTATATTTTATCAGACTTTGTTTCTTGAAGTTAAATATACCAAAACTATTCAGTATGCAGCAGAAGTGCATATTTGATACACGCTCCAAATTCCAAAAGTTAAACATTTGGATTCAAATTAATATCATTCAGAATCACATGATGCCTGACAAACAGGGAGGTAATATGTGTCTAGCTGCCAGTATTTGTGTTTCACACCCTCCCAAACCTCCTCTGCCAAGCAATCTTTAACAGGCAAGGGAATGAATTGTGTAGAATATCCTAGATTTCCAAGTTCTAGTGAAACTAACTGACAGTAAACTACATGGAAAAATGCATTACCACCACAAAGGCCATTGAAGTATGAATAGATTCCTCCAGGTTTTAGTAGCCTAGGGAGATGCTGGTGAAATTGCCTCAGGTCCTCATAGTATTCACCATAGGTGTCGAAGAATATTCCTGTACAGGCACAAATATTTCATTAGACTTTCATTTTTATTTTCTCCCTTTGAATATCAGAAAAACACCGATAAGCTATCAAAACATAACTTGATTGCATCTACAAAGCACTCCATTAGTTAAGTTGTTAATGAGAAAAAGGTGGCCAATTGCAATTTGATCTCCAAAAGCAGGTGAACCAATGAGAGGTTAATACTTGAAATGATAATGTTAAATAGAACCTAGCACCACGGAAATGTTTGCATGTAAGAGATTAAATTAGAAGAGGCTGCAAGTGTTATGAGTTCTTTTGCAGGTGACCAACATAAGCTAATTCCTTTCTCAGAAGCCCTAGATGGGTTCAACTTTGTGAATATGATTCCATTATCTTGTATTTATTATTTATCTTCTTATCTTCTTTGTTTTTACATCATAAGTTTTTCATTTCTTGGGGGAAAAATCTGTAGCAATAAATGAAGTCTTGCACATTATCTCTAGCCCCAAAATACCAGTGGCAGAGTCAGGCATTCACCCCAATAATTTCTATGTTAAAGACTCGGTAAAACTATGATGGTTATCAATTCATTCATTAGCAAACGTTTTAAAATTCTATTTCATATTTCTATAGATCATCTGCAATATCAATATCACTCTTAATGAATGACTTCTTTGTAAGACAATTAATATATATATATATATATATATATATGGTAAAGATAGATTTTAGAAGCACAAATCGACAAAGCATTGAATAAAGTATGAGTTTCTGTAAGAGAAATCATTTGTATCTAAATAAAAATAAATTTAAAATACAAACAAGAACCATGAAGAAACCTTCCAACAACAAACATGCAAGGGGCTAAACATGGACAACAGGGGAACATAAAACATTAAAAAGTTCTCTCATCCATGAATTCTTGTGGCGAGATTGGGGGATGAGATTTCCTCTTTGCACGCTTCAGATAACGCAAGTTTTCTCCATTTTGTTTTTTAAGTATTCCATGTTTGGTGGGATCTGCTTACCATCTTTACATCGTTATCATCTTGAATGAGTATAACTTCCATTTAATATATTAAAATCTTTATATCACATGATAGACTTTAAGTTAAGAAGCTTTTCAATCCACAAAAGGTGCAATATTAACTGATTAATATCTTTGGGAGAGGCAAAGAGAGAATCAGATAGCAACCAGTTAAGAAACAAAATTTTAGGGGGTTTAGTTGCCCCACCCCCACCCAAAAAAAAAAAGAAAAAACACCCCACCCCAAAAAAAAACCCCCACCCCCTCCAAAAAAAAAAAAGAACTTTGGGCTCCACCAGCGCTAAATACTCTCACAATTGCAATCTAATGACAGATGCACCTAACAAGCAAAACTCACATTTTATCTATATCACACCCTGCTCCATTATGATCTCTTTATCATCTAATGACTTACATATATGCTAGAGAAACTAGCAGGTTTTATTTATCACTTTGATGTGCTTCTATTGCTGAGATAACCTTTTAAAGATTATGGTACAATATCACGTATTTAATGAAGAAGAAAAACTATAATTAGGATTGAAACATTCCAACTTGGGCCGTCCGTTCTTGGGCCTCTTATCTCACAAAACATATGTTTGGACTATTCAAGGATAAAAAGAAATAGCGTGTTGTTCCAGGACTTCCAATTAGCAGATCTGAATGGTAGCCTAACAACATTTGGGATTGTGGATAAAAAAGGGACAGGTTCTAAAGCTCAAGAAAGGGAGAGTGTTACAACTTATACAATACCCAATGGTACTGTAGCACAAATACATATCAAAGGCTGACCAAGGGAGCAAAGGGATTTCACATTAGGCTTGGATTTAAACTAATTTAAAAGGCTGGTACAAGCTGGTAAAATAAATCTTAAAGATATGATCAAATATAGTTGATATCATCAAATCTAGGCAGATTTGGAAAGATGGTTAATATAATCAAATCTTGGCAGATTACAAAATCTTGAAAATATGATCAAATATGACCGATATCACCAAATCTAAGCAGATTTGAAAAGATGACTGATATAATCAAATCTCAATAGATTACAAGAATAATTCTTTTCCCTTATTTGCAAAAACCTCTTATCTTTTTAGCCAAAAACGAATGTAGTTCAAAGGATCTAGACCTTGCTAATATAAATAGGGTGTCTGGTCTTTAGAAAAGAAATCTGGAGTTGTAATTTCTTATTTTTCTACATTAAATACTAGTAATAGTATAATTTTTCCTTCTATCTCGTTGTTCTTGGAGGCATCTCTCTCTTAAAACAGAGAAGCTACTGTTAAGAGCGAAAACATCCTAACAAATTGATTCTATTGTCGGAATACTAACTTTGGCAATTTTCACCGATGAATGCATCAATCGAATCCTTTATGGCATTCGAGGACTTGACAAAAGTAACTTGTCATGGTGATCAACCTTCAGAGCAACCATCACTAGAGCAGATATTCTGAGTTTTTATAGCAAGCCAAACCAACCTGACGGAAGTGGTACAAATCCTGATGGAGTCCATGCACTGTACATAAGAGACTTTTCGCAAGAAAAAATTTCCAACCATAGAAGATGAGAGCATCAGAGTGTAGAGCATCCATCAATACACTGATGCTCCCGTACAAGACAATGGTATTGAATTTCCTTAGTCTTCTTGCTCCATCCAAAATGGGACAAGTAGGATCCAACGAATTGAGAATACCATACCCCCTCCGATGTTTACCAAAGTAAGAGAGGTGAACTTGCAAGTGCTCGGCCCCCATTTGCATAGGAGAACCACTACGATAGTAATCCAAATAACCGACCATCCTAACTTGCCCGCTGAGACTGTTGAAGAGATCCACTCACATCATTACGCTATTGAACAGCAAGCAGCTCGCCAGTCTATAATCAACTGTCTTTAAGGAGGTCCTAATCATACTTTTGAGGTCAATCGATATCTAGATCAACACTAATCAGTACTGCATCAGTCCCACAACTATGTTCTCATGCTGCCCAAGATGTTTGGGATTTATACCATCCCTTATACTACATCTTTGAGGTCCACTATTTTTTTCCTATGGAGGTAGCCAGTCGGGTATAAATCTTGAACAAGAAAGGGCTAATTTTGTCCAAGATTTACCTCCAACGTATGCTAGCAACATTCCGGCCCACCATAAACCTCCTGATAGGATTCCACCTAAAAAGTTGCTGCACCACAGATCTCCTGATAGGATTGGCGAGAAACTCTACACCTGCTTCTTATTGCGGTGTTTCGGATGTGATCGGGTCAGGTCTCGAGTAACGACGGAGGACGGAGAGGGAGATGGTAGCATCAAGAGAGATGTCAAGAAGGTGCATAGACTCTTGTTAGGATTTGTATGACTTTCGCCTAGTTGGTTTAGCTCACCATAAAAACTCGGAATATCTCTTCGAGCGATAGCTGCTCCAAGGATTGACCACCATGACAAGTTGCCTCCATCGAGTCCTCGATCGTCATAAAGAATTCAGTTAACGCATTTGTCAGTGAAGATCGTCGGAGTTAGTATACCGATAATGGAACCAATTTATTAGGATATTCCACTCCTACCGATGGCTTCTCCATTTCAAGAGAGAGAAATGCCTCCAAGAACAACGAAATAGAAAGAAAAATTATGCTATTGCTGATATTTAATACAAAAAAATAAAAAATCACAACTCCAGATTACTTTTTTAAGGACCAGGCATCCCTATGTATATTAGCAAGATCCTTTGAACCTATCCATGAATGCGTCTACATTCATTTCTTACTAAAAGGATAAGAGAATTTTACAAATTAGGAACAAAAATCATCCTTGTAATCTACTAGGATTTGATTATATCAGCCATCTTTCCAAATCTGCCCAGATTTGATGATATCAACAATATTTAATCATATCTTCAAGATTTTATAATCTGTCAAGATTTGAGTATATCAGCCATCGCCTTCCAAATCTATCTAGATTTGATGATATCAATCATATTTGATCATATCTTCAAGATTTATTTTACCAACTTGTACCTGCCTTCTAAATTGATTCAAATCCAAGCCTGATGTCAAATCCCTTTGCTCCCTTAGTTAGCTTTTGACATGTACCTATGCTACAGTACCGTTGGGTACTGTATAAGTTGTAACCAAGAGAAGTGGCAGTGTCAATGGCCAGGAATAAAAATTAAATGGGTAGGAAGAGAAACAGAGGACTAGACATTGCTAAAATGTTCTCATCTGAGAACTGAAGTTTTGCATTTTTCTAGGAACTAAAAACTAAGCTTCTCCATTCTATCAGCATCCCTTCTTGCTTCCATTAACAAAGTCAAGACCACCAACATTTGAGTGAAATTACATGAGATGTTCATTTTCCTAGTATACTTCAGATTTACAATTCCTTATTTCTGCAAGCTTTTATTTGCCTCTCCATAAGAGAACTCCTTTGGTTGTTCTGTAACACTCCAGCAAAAAATTACGAGCATTTGTCATGAAATTCCACACCAAGCTTCCATCTTTATTAATTTAAGTATTCATTACTGAAAGAGAACAGCAAGCAGCTTCGTAGTTTGTTGAATCACATGAACTTAGCCTCCAAGAGGATAACCAACTATAGATAAAATTTGTAGCATAAAGTATCTTTTTAGAAAAATGGGTTGCATAAACTTCATCTTAAGCTTCCATCATGACAAAACCCTAGAAAAATAGGAGCCCCCAGTTTAATTGTCGGTGACAAAATGAAAGAGAGATTTGAGGTTGAACCAAAACAGAATCCTATGATTGTCTAAATGGCTTTCCAAAAGAGTGGGCAACCCTAATTTCAAGTGAATTGGACTGACACTTTCGAGTGACTTAGAATGAAAACATATATACTGTTCAAAAAATATCAAGATAATGCTAACCCATGAGAAATTTTATTTTGAAGGGAAAGTCCACAACATACTTGAATTTCTAATATTTTTAAATGTGAATATCAATCCCATATATACCCAAGGACTTTCTTAGGGAGCTATATGAAGCAGTTTCCAATTTCTTCTAACTCCTTGGGAATCATTTCAAGCCAAAGATTTTAATTTTCAAGCTTATTTCTCTCTACCTACATTTGGAGAAGAAGAGTCTTGGATTATCCCTCGATGCTCCATCTCATCACAACTTCTATATTATTTTTTTGGCCATTAAGTTATGCACTCTCCAAAAATCAAGGGACAACCTTTTACTTTAGGATAACAATATGTTTGTAACGACACCGACATGTCTGTCTGTCATACATACATACATACATAGGTACGTACATATGTACAAGCTAAAGATTTTATTTTTCAAGCTTATTTCTCTCTAACTATATTTGGAATAGAAGAGTCTTGGATTATCCGTCAGTGCTGCATCTCATCACAACTTCTATATTATCTTTTTGGCCATAGAGTTTCTCCAAAAATCAAGGGACAACCTTTTACTTTAGGACAATGATATGTTTGTAATGACACTGACATGTCCGTCCTTTGTACATACATATATACCTACCTACCTACCTATGTACGTACATACCATGCATACCTACCTACATACGTACATGCATGTGTGCATGCATACATACATACCGACATACCTGCATACATACGTAAATACGCACATACATATGTACCCACATACGTACATATGTACGTACATATATCACTCCAACCAATATGTAAATGCATGTCTTGATCTCAGCACTAAATTAGCAACCTGAAAAATTAGGCGGTGAACTTGGTTGTGCCAGCAAACTAAGAGTTACAGCAGATTTTTCAAACAAAATTTTTAAACTTGAAATGTCTTTAAACTTGCAGTGCCAAGTAAATAGTCTTTAAAATATCCAAACTTGAAATGTCACCAGTCAATTGAGAGAGATTTCTACATTGTGCTGGTTTACGTGCAAAAGCGCTCCTTTTTTTTGCCTGATAAGTATGCCAATGATGATGGTTGTTGTTTGTTAGTCATGCAATCAGACAAAAGAAAAGGATACTATTGACACATGATCACACGAATAAATCAAAAAGAAAATCTGCAACCACTTAGTGTCATCATTTTACAAAAGAAACATTCTTTACGATAAATACAAATTAACAGCTATCAATGTTAACTGCTTGAGAGAAGAGTGCCTGGTCATCTTGCCCAAAATCAAATGTGATCTCTGTTAAGATATCCAGACACTCTCGCCTCCCTGTTGGAGATTGGGCTTTCAATGCAGCACGAGAACTACAAATCCTAGGAGCTTCTTTCCCACCTTTGCAGATCACTTCCTGACAAATGAGGTGGCAAACATTCCCTTCCACCATTCAGCCAGGATGAGATCTCATCTTTAAATATTCTTGTCGCATTGCAGGGTAGAGTTTGTTATTGAAAATATATGAAATAATATATATATATATATATATATATATATATATATATATATATATATATAATGTAACCACAGGAAAAAATGAAATTACAGGAAAAAAAAATTTGCATTGAAGAGTAAGCTTAAGATGGAAAAATGGTGAACTAGGCTCACAAAAAAAAAAACTTAAATTTGTAATTTAGATGCCAATCAAAAAAATATATATATATATATTAAAATATTTTTTTCTGTGATATGTGTGATACAATTAAATATGATGTGACAAAAAATAAAATAAATATAACCTAGCTCGGGAGGCGGATAAACCACTGCCCTAAAGGAGATTTCGGCCCCTTCTCGTGCAAAAATCTGAGCCGCACATCCTCCTCCAAGGTACAACCCGGAAGCCAAGCACTCCAACGCCCGTCGGTGGTATGATCTCGAACGGATGCCGATCAACTTCGTCCTCAGCCCAATCAATAAAATGAACGAAAGAGAGAGAGAGCACGAAGAGAGAAAACTTTTGAAGATGGAAAGAATTTTTGAAGATAAGAAGACTCTCGGTGTTTTTTTCATTCGAAAACTGAGAAAAGGGGGGCACCTTTTATAGACGCAGACGACCGCGGAAGCTCTATGTACGAGAACGGCACGCGGAACTATCGCCCACGTGCGGAGAGTTCGTGAAACGGCCGCGAAACGGCCGCATGGAATATTGCAGCATGATCCTCTTGTGGAACGATCGAATAGCAAAATGTCCACGCGCACTCGACACGGACGTCCACACACATTCGCCATTCCGTGCAAGAGTTTTGAAACTCCGAAAAGGTCCCGAAAAGTCAACAATCCCCCACAAGTTTCAAAACTTACAAAATATTTAAATTCAGCAAATATTTAAAAATTTTTATTAGGCTTTTACTGTGCTTAGTACAAGTACCTTCTAGGTTTGAACTTGTATTTAGTATAAAATACACACAGTATGAAGACGAATTGATCTAAATGCGGGGTAGCGCTATTTAGGCCATGCACTTGCCTTGATTTTCATGAGTTACTTGGGATTTGTCCTAATCCCATAGTCGCGGCCTCACAACTACTCTCACTAAGGTAGATCTTCCAGGGATACATGTAATGAAATTGTACCTCGCTGAACTTTCAGTCTTGGATACATCAAGAGCTATGCTCAGCCTAACTATTACATATAGAGTACCACGCCATAGCGATGGATTGAAGACAGACTCAAAAAAAAATTGGTGCTCCCAGACATCACCTCAAAGGTCATTTCTCTTTGAACCTTGACTCTAGAATCTCCAATAGCAAAGGTAGGAATCCACTTTGGTGACTAATATACGGACTTAAGCCCCATCCCCCTCGATGTCTCAAATACCAAAGCCTTTGAAAGATCTTTGGTTAAAAGATCAGATAGATTATTCTTTGATCTTATAAATTGAAGTGATATCACATCTTTCATTTTATTTCTCACTGTTTTATATCTGATCAAAATATAATTGTTCATTTTTTTATTTAATGTCTGCTGATTTAACAGATCTATTAGAGCTCTACAATCACAATTTATTGGTACTACAGATATTTTGAATAGAAAATTTTAATATCATTAATTAAATCTTTTAGCCACTGTGCTTCAGTGCAAATAGTGTCAAGAACAGTTAATTCAGATTCTAATGTGCTTCTTGTTATTATTGTTTTTTTACATGAACCCCAAGATACTGCATCTCCTCCAAACATGAAGAGATAACCTGTAGTGGACTTAATATCTAAATTATCTATCACCCAGTTTGCATCACTATGTCCTTCTAGTATTTCTGGATAACCAGAGAACAAAAGAGAGTAATCTAGAATCTTTTTTAGATATCTAAAGACTTTTTCTAGGGCTTTCCAATATTCTTCACTAGGATTGCTAATATACCGACTTAGCCTGCCTACTGCATAAGCTATATCAGGATGGGTTCTATTTACCACATAAAATAGTAACCCTATCCTCTGGGAATATTCTAATTGTCTTACAGATTCTCCTAAATTCTTAATTAAATGAGAACTATGATCATATGGGGTAGAGACAGGATTTAGATCAAAATATTCAAACTTTTTAAACATTTTTTCTATTGAATGTGTTAGGTTTATGGCTATTTCGTTATTTGTTCTTTTAAGTTTCATTCCTAAGATTATATCAGCTTCTCTAAGTCTTTCATATCAAAATTATTTGACAAATAATCTTTAATTTCTTGTATTATTTTTAGTGATATTCCAAATAATAAAATATCATCTACATACAGGCATAAAATGATAAAATCTGAGTTATTTCTTTTATAATACACACATTTATCATGTTCGTTAATTCTAAAGTTATTACCTAGGATAATTTCATCAAATTTAATATGCCATTGTCTAGGAGCTTGTTTTAATCCATAAAGTGATTTAATTAATTTACATACCTTATGTTCTTATTCTTTGACTATAAAACCTTGAGGTTGGTTTATATAGGTTTTTTCTTCTAATTCTCCATTTAAGAATATAATTTTCACATCCATTTGATGAATCATTAATTTATGAATTGATTCTAATGCTACCAAGATTCTTAAGGTGGTTATCCTAGCAACAGAAGCATAGGTATCAAAATAATCTATGTCTTGCTTTTGACTATATCCCTTAGCTACTAACCTAGCTTTATATCTTTCTACTATTCTATCTAGTCTTAATTTCTTTTTGAAAATCCATTTAGTTTCTATTGCTTTATTTTCAGGAGGTAAATCTGATAAGATTCAAGTTTTATTCTCTAAAATTGATTGAATTTCACTATTTATAACTTCCTTCCAATATGATGAATCTGATGATGACATAGCTTCATCATACATGCAAGAATCACCCTCTATAAGGTATGTAAAGAATTCTTCTCCAAAATTTTTTCAATTCTGATCATTTTACTTCTTAATTCAGTTTCAATTTCAAGTTCTAAGTCTATAGATCTAGAAGAAGATGGTTCACATTCTAAGGATCTTGAAATTCTAATTTTAAAAGGAAATATATCTTCAAAGAAAGAAGCATCTCTAGCTTCTAGGATTGAATTATAATTTATATCACTAATATTTGATTTAATCACTAAGAACCTATAGGTATTACTATTTTGGGCATAACTAATAAAGACAGCATCTACAGTTTTAGATCCTAGCTTTCTTTTTTTGGATTCAGAATATTCACTTTAGCTAGACACCCCCACACTTTGAGAAAATTTAAGTTAGGAGCTCTACCTTTCCAAAATTCATAAGAGATCTTACCACTATCCTTAACAGGGATTCTATTTAGGATGAAGCAAGAAGACAGAAGAGCTTCCCCCCACAAGTTCTCAGATAGGCCTGAGCTAATCAACATAGCGTTCACCATATCCAAAAGGGTATGATTTTTACGTTCAGCCACACCGTTGGACTATGGAGAGTAAGGAGCAGTTACTTAATGAATTATTCTATGTTCTTGACAGAACAAAAAAAAGTCATTTGAATTATACTCCCTTCCTCTATTAGTCCTAAAATTTTTTTTTTTTTTATTGATTTTCTACCTCACTCTTATAAATTTTGAATTTATTGAAAGTTTCATCCTTAGATTTAATTAGGTAACAATAGCATTATCTCGAAAATCATCTATAAAGGTTACTATATACCCATTGCCATCATGGGTTGCAGTTTTGGAAGAGTCACATACATCACTATGTATCAATTCCAAGATTAAAAATTTCTTTCAACTGATTTGAATGATTTTCTTGGTTGTTTAGATTCAGCACATATTTCACACTTAAATGTATCTAAGATTGATTTGGAAATTAATTTTAAATCCATCATATGTTTGATTTTCCTTAAGTGTACATGACCTAATCTATCATGCCACAAATTTTGATTAGATTTATTCACAAAATAAATTTGATTCTCAGCTTTATTAATAAAATAATTTATTATATTTAATTTAAATAAGCCTTCACTTACATATCTTCTTCCTATGAAAGCATTATTCTTAGTTATTACAATTTATTATAATTAAGGACAATTTTATATCCTTTCTGAACCAGCTAAGACCCATTGACTAGGTTCTTCTTAAGGTCTGGAACATACAATACATCCATCAGGATAAGAATTTTTCAGAAATCATCTTCAAATTAATTCGTCCTTATCCCTTGATCCTGGCAGCTGTATTATTCTCAAGGATTACACCTCCTTTGCTTGAGTCCTGAATAGTAGTGAACCAGAAACGGTCAAAACAAATGTGAACATTAGCTCCTGAATCCAACCACCAATCAAGGTTAAAAAAAGTAAAATTAACTTCAGATTAAAGCTTACTGACCTAAAATGGTATCTTCTGGACCTTCAACTACATGAGCTTAAGGTCCCGAGGAACTAGAAGGTTTGCGAAAGGACTCCCTCTTTCAGTGATAACAGTCTCTCATCAGATGATTGGTCCTTCCGCATACAAAGCAGAACTTATTACTTGGACCTTGGGCAGGCTTGATGGATCTAGTATTATTGGCCTTAAAGTTTTTACCTTTAGGCTTGAATTTATTTGAGAAAGATAGGTTAGGATGGTTTGACTGATGTTGTGGTTTTGTTGAAAATTAGATTTTGATTTGAATTTGGTAAAAGCCAGGTTAGCTTGAGCATCTGAAACTCTGGTTTGCTGGATTTTAAACCTATGTTGGTCTTCTATCCTGATTGAATTGAGAAGTTGAGTTAGGATTAGCTCTCCTTGCTTATGGAACTGACCTTTAGCAAAGTCATCCCAAGAAGGAGGCAATTTATTAATAAGGCTTGAGACCTTAAATTCTTCAGAGAGAGGTTCCATTGGTTTAAAGCTTCCTAAGATATTCTTGAAATTGGTGGAGTTGGTCATTTATAGATTTATCATCTACCATAACATATCTAAGAAATAATGCAATGTTGAACCACTCAACACCAGTATCATCCAGGCCATACTCAGACTTTAGATTATCCCATAATTTTTTTGCACTCTTTACAGATAAATAAACATCATAGAGTGAATCAGAAAGGGCACTTAGAATTCTATCCTTACAAAGATAGTCTTCTTCAGAGGTGGCAGGAGAGGTTGAACTAGAGGAGGCAGAGAATTGGTCCATAATCAATTAGAGCCCCAAAATGGTTAGCCAAAATTTCATTTGGCTTTACCACCTCCTAAAGTTGGTTCCATCAAACTTGTCGGGTTTAAAACTAAAGGTTTCATCTCTAAGAGTAGCCATTTGATCCAAATAAGTTCAGAGAGAAAAATTGACATTTAAAAAAATTTATTAGTTAGTCTTTTTTTTTTTAACTAGTAAACTTAATAAGTTTTATTAAGGTTGAGCATGCATCAATACAAGTTTTGAGGGGATCTTTAATTAATTTGTACAAGATAAAACTATAGAAAATAATGCTAGTCAATTAAAAATTAAAAAATAATATATGAATATGCAAGAAAAATAATTTATTAAATATGTATACACTACATAAGCCTAAATATATACAAACAATTATATTAAATATGCATGCACTACAAAAATATTTTTCTAAATCTCCTTTAGATTGTTATTGAAAATATATGAAATAATATATATATATAATGTAACCACAGGAAAAAATGAAATTATAGAAAAAAATTGTATTGAAGAGTAACTTAAGATGGAAAAATGGTGAAATAAGCTCACAAAAAAAACTTAAATTTATAATTTAGATGCCAATCAATATATATATATATTAAAATATTTTTTTCTGTGATGTGTGTATACAATTAAATATGATGTGATAAAAAATAAAATAAATAGAATCTAACTCGGAGGCAGATAAACCACTGTCCTAAAGAGATTTCGGTCCCTTCTCGTGCGAAGATCTGAGCCGCACACCCTCCTTCAAGGTACAGCCGGAAACTAAGCACTCCAACGTCTGTCGTGGCACAATCTTGAACGGACGCCGATCAACTTCGTCCTTAGCCCAATCAGTAAATGAACAAAAGAGAGAGAGCACAAAAAAGAGAATTTTTGAAGATGGAAGAGAATTTTTGAAGATAGGAAGACTCGATATTTTTTTCATTCGAAAATTGAGAAAAGAGAGGCGCCTTTTATAGGCGCAAATGACTGCGCAAGCTCGTGTGCGAGAACGGCACATGGAACTGCCACCCGGCGTGGAGAGTTCGTAAAACGACCGCGGAACGGCCGCACAGAACGTTGCCGTGCGATCGTCTCACGGAATGGTCGATCGACGGAATGTCCACACACACTCACGCGGACACCCACGCACGTTCGCCATTCCGCGCGAGAGGAGTTTTGAAACTCCGGAAAGGTCCCGACAAGTCAACAGAGTTGGATGCTCCCAACATTGGGTAGGGGTGGTATAGGACTTCTAGGAGGAGGGTGGAGGTTACCATATCAAACAGCTTCCAAGGATCATTGATTGTGCTGACCAAGCCTAAGCTTTTATAGTAGTTCTAGTGAACTTACTCAAACATTCTATTCTATTACATTTCTCTGTTCCTAGATACATGATTGTTCAAAACTCCTCTCATGACCATGAACGTTTGAGAGAATGGGAATTTTCATGTATAAATGGAAATTCTGTTGTGAAAAAATTCCAGACTATTTGATTCCTACATTTTGAGGCGCCTCATTCTTCATAATCCTTTGCATGATCACTAAGGTTCGAGCGAATGGAGTTTTCTCATATAAAAAGGAATTGGATTCATAAGCTCTCCATGGAAATTTTCATGTATAAAAGGAATTGAATTTATAACCTTTCCATTGGGGTGCTCACTCAGACATTCTAGACTATTCGATTCTTCTGTTTCTAGGCACATAATCGTTCAAACTCTTTCGCATGATCAATAAGGTTTGAGAGAATGGAAGTTTCTCACACGTAGAAGGAACTGAATTTATAACTTCTTCATGGGGTGTGCCAGAAATGCGAAAATTTCATCCATTTACATATCATTGATAGATGTAGTCGAAAGCAAATGTTGGAGATACCCCGACCGACGACTGGCGGCCCGACCGACCGACTGGCGGCCCGCGACGATTGGCGTCGGGCGACCGACTGACGGATGCCATCACTGGCTAATTATCGGCTCACGGCCGACTGAGCATATGTCGGGCGCACTTTTCCCGACCGACTGAACCCAGAAGTCCGATGGCCGACTCACGAAAGACTCGCCGACCAACGGAGGGGCCCGACACCACTCAGCTGGCCACCGACTTTGGGTCGGTCGGCTCCTCCAACCGCCGTACAGCCGCCAGATCTTGTCAGTTCTGACAGCGACATGCGGCACGGCTACCTAGGGGCATTGTCCCGCCGAGGGCATTGTCAACCCTGGTGATTTGACAGCCGCACGACGACGTGACACTTTCACGGCGGCTCTGACAGTCCACAGTGAGTTGACAGTTCCTCACTTGTCCGCGCCATTAATGACGGAAGGCAACAGTGCAAGGGGATCGATCCGCTCCGTCTCTCCCACCTCTCGACTCCCAAAAACACAGGCTCGCTCCTCTCTCTCCCTCTCTCTCTCGATCGAGCTCTCTGTCTACATTTCACTCTTGCCCAGTCACCTCTCTGACTTGACTGTCGAGGTCCCGTCGGAGCACTCCGGTCAGAGTGGACTTCTCGTTTTGCAGGTGCACGCTTCCGGCGATCGGACGACGAGGCGATTGCCGCAACACAAACAATCATTACCTAGAATGTAAATTAATACGAGACTAATCTTTAACCTGAAAACAAGTTTATATCTATCAAAGCAATCAAATTAAAAGCGAATAAATCTTACCATCGTAGGATCCGAGCTGAGGGAGGACATCTTGCCACCGGCCAAACACGATCTTCACATTGTCCTTCTCTCCCCACCCAAGTCGAAGCATCCGGTCATAAACCTCCGGATGAGCTTCCACAATAGTGTGCTCCAGAGGCTTATACCGCTGAATAGCCTCATCCACGAGGCCCATCCCGAACCCTATGTTAAGGACGCGCCCCCCGCCGCCGCTCCCACAGATGGCCTTCGCGTGGGCCTCCATCAGCGGCCTCTCCCACGCCATCATTACCGCCTTGCTCTCCGAATCCATCAGCTTGTCCTCGCTGAAGGCGACCCGCTCATCCAGATAGTTCGAATCGCCACCGTCGCCGTTTTTGCGGTCCGCGCGGGCGATGGTTCCGAGGACGAGCTCGGCCTGGATGGCGGCGTTGAGAAGGGCATCGAAGGCGTCCTGGTGGGAGTGCTCCATGGCGAGGTCGCCGGCGGAGAGGCCGGAGGGGGATAGGGCGTTCCAAGGGGCGCCAGCCGCGAGGAGGAGGCCGACGGCGTCGGCGCGGCCATGGCGGGCGGCGTGCATGAGTGGGGTCATGCCCTGGGAGTCGAAGTAGGAGGGGTCGGTGCCGGCGGCGAGGAGGTCCTGGATCCTGGCGGAGTCTCCGGCGGCGGCCGCCTCGCAGAGGAGCTCCTCCGGTTCCTTCTCCATTCTTTGCGTGCGGTCTCGAGTTCGATGACAGGAGCGAGGGAGGGAGAGAAGGGGGGGGCAGGCGGGATTGTAGTTTTAGGGCGGCGGGAGGAGGACCGGGACGGTTCGACCGGAATGCCGGCATAGTTCTACTTCTAGACCGTCCGGTCCGACCTCTTCCAAGTGGATCTCAGAGGAGAACCATGTCGATCGCCAAGCTTTAGCCACCCGTGCTAAGCAAAAATTTCCTCTTTAGGATGTCTCAAAACCGTTGTGAATAGCATCCCAACTTGGTCGAAACTCTCTCTCATGCCGCATGGCAGATCTAAACCACAGCTTTGCAAGGATTGGTTATTCAGCAATTTCTGTATCCTGTGAAGTAAATATGTATTTTTTCTATGGGGCCCCAGTGCCCTCCCCAAGGGACCACACAACAATGCAAAGGCAGGCAGGCAGGCCATAGCCGAATGTTGTCGAGTCATTTTTTCAGATACTATATACAATATGTTAAATATAATAATTTATAAATTATGTGTTATTGTATATTATTTTTTTGGTAGAATGTTATTGTATATTATTTCGGACAATGCTAGAGTACTGCACATTTTCTGTACAAGTACATGATATGCCCCATTTGTTTCCAAATGAGGAGGTAAGGTTTGATGGTACCAATTAAAGATGATCTTTTCTGCAGGCAAATTGGACTGATCAGCTTTATTGCGGCTCTCCAGGCCTCAATTAGGTTTCTATTAGGGATATGTATTGCGTCATTAATTTCTTTGTGTCAAATACTATTGGAAATAAGTTCAATTGGATTTGGAAGCTTAATATGCCAATGAGGATGAAGTTTTTTTGGTGTTGCTTGATCAAGGATTAATTGCCATGGAAGTAGTTGCTACGTCGGCGGGGTACCTTGCATGCTACCACTGGTTTGTGATCTTTATGATTTCATGGAGGAGGATTCTCATCATCTGCTTGCTGCTTGCTCTTTTACCATGAGTTGCTAGATTAGGTTGCACCATATGGGTGGACATGGGCTTCTCCCTTAGTCTTTGCCAGCTTTAATGGATTATGTGTCTACAAAGCTAGCTAGAGGGAGGAATAAGAATTTTGTTCGCTTACGTGGCATGCCAACTTTGGATAGCTTGCAATAGGAGAGTATACGAATATATATCTATTTCACATCGATTATTTATTGGAAAGATCTTAGATACTTTTACAGAACCAAAAAATCAAAATAATACCTTCTGGCTAATTTTTTTGGGTGATGTCCTGAGTTATTACAAATGATATCAGAGCCGACTTAATCAATAACCTATGTGGACTAGAGAATACTCTAGTATAGATTTAATGAGACTGATCATGGACCAATCGTGATGTTTATGAATGGATATATGGATTTGGATCTTTAACTCAGCAAAAATGCCAAAGCTTAAAAGGAAGAAGTATATGAGGATCTGTGCGGATATGTATTTAATCTCACATTGATTATATTTTGAAAAGATCTTGGATACTTATAGACTAAAAACCTAAATAGTACCTTCTGGTTATCTTTTTGGGCAAGCTCCTAGATTGTTAAAGATAGTTTTTCAATATGTTCCTTCTCATTATATTCAGTTTGGTAGGTAAGCCATGAATAACATTTTCCTGCTTAATTGGGTTCCAATATCTGTACCTCCATCAAGGCACTAGGGTGGTTTTCTTTTTCTAGCTATTATTTCTCCACACACTTAAGTTCTTGGTTGCCTCCTTCCTATGGAGTTCTTAAAATTAACTTTGATGGCTTTCTAGCAGGCCAACTTGTGTGTTATCTCATGTTTATGGGGAGGCTAATCAAGTAATGGACTTTATGGCTCAGTTAACTTTATCTAGGGATTGTACTTTTACAAAGCTGATATTTTACACCCAGATTTCATTGCTATTCTAAGGACTGATTATTGGAAAATGGGCTTTCTTCGAAATATAAACTATCTAAAAACACGAATTTCTCTCATGTCTCTGAATCACTGTTCATATTTAGCAGCCCACGGCCCATCTCCAAAAGGTCTCTAGGTGACCTACACCCACATTGCATCAACCAGCTATCCACGCCCAAAAAGAAGAAAATATATTATTTGCGGAAGGAGTCAAGGTATCAAACTCCCATCGGAAAACCAACCCTTGGTGGTGCATATCGTGGTCTCAGAAGCAGTACGACCACCTCATGCCCCTAGGGAGCCTCATAGCTTAAAACTTTCAAGCTTCTCTTTGATTTTGGGCTTCTTTTCAGCTTTCTCAGTGGATGGTTCTTCATGTCTCGAGTTCCATGCATCTTCAATTATGTGTTGAAAATAATATTGACTATTAATTGCTATATTGCTGTTATAATGATTTTAAGATCAAGGTTATAAAATAAACAAACTACTTAAAAAGTTTAAAGATTAAAAAAGCTTGTCGAATGAAGATGTAAAAACAATCTAAAGCATGATTACTCTATATAGATATATAGTGATCTTATTTGAAAATTGAACATCAGCTTTGTCTAATCCTTCTCTAACTAGATGATCGCAAGAGTTTGATCCGAAAAGAAAAAAGTGAAAGGGATTTTATAGTGGAAGAAGAGTCTCGTTCGAAAGACAAAGCATCAATGTGTATATGAGAGATCGGATGGGGTTAGATCATAAAGTTGTATCGGATATATCTCAAAGGTTGTATCCGAGTGATTGAGAAGAAGGGTTATTTCTGAAGACTCGTGATATTTTAGAAATATCATGTTTCTTCAAAAGTCAGCATTTTGTTCCAAAAAGCCATAAATCTTAGGAAAAAAGCGTTTGGCAAAAAAAAGTATTTTAAAATATTTGAATCAACAAAAATTTAAGGGGTAAAAATTTAATTTTTTTTAAAAAAATAAAGCCCCAACATTATGGATGTGTTTGCCCACACTCAACACTGTCACTACCTACGATTTCTGGCACCTTCGACCTTCCTCTGTGCACTTGTGTCGAGGCATTTGGATAATTACGGTTAGGCATCTTCTTCTATCAGGCCAAGAGACTAATGGGTGCAGTGGGTTATTTTAGCATATTCTGCGCTTTTCGAATTCCCTACATTTTGCCCTCTTATCTTTCTACTGTTCGGCATTCACAGACAGCAAATGCTCTGAGGACAATCATTCTTTTTTTCATTACAGGCTTTACCGTGTTGTCGGTAGTATGATCCTCATTACTCGTGTAACTTATTCAACTTCTGGTTCCATTCCCCTTGGCTCTACTTTGGATGCTTGGCCTTCCTCGGAGCAGATTCTGCTACCCTTGGAGGTTTCGATAATTTCAATGCCGTCTCCTTCCTCCCAATGCCTGAGAGGATTTTTTTTAAATATTATTTTTTAATATTTATTTTCTGATTCATCATTCTTTTTAATTTATTTTTCAAAATATGATAGTTTGGATGTGATGATAGCGGTGCAGCGAAACCCTATTGAACATTCCATTTCAAATAGCATGAATAAAATATTTAAAATTTAAATTTAATTTAAAATTTAAAATTAAAATTATATTTTAAACATACGGATTTAATTTTTTAGATGTAATCACATCCTCAAAATGCGGTTTCATTTTTTTTTCTATCATTAATATTTTTTTTTTCATTTTCATATTGGACAATCAAGGGCACAGATGGGCTTTGTCGGGATCGGAAAGGAAGGCAATGATTGGGCGGTGGGGTGCATCACCGAAGGGGGCGCGTGGGGTGCTGGTGCAGCGATCGAGAGATGGCGAAGGGGGTCGGGGGGGCAGGGACCCTTCTGTGTTCGTACGGATGATCGTTGGGACCGAGGGGATAGGGGAGATGGGATGGTGGTCGCACGAAGCCGAAGGCAGATGGCGGATGTGGCATGGATAACGATGGGGTGGGGTCATGGCGGGTGTGGTACGAACGACTGCAGTAGAGGAACGAAATGGATGCGGATGGTAGCGGCAATAGAGAAGAACGAACGTGGGGCCAGCGGTGAACGGCGGGGGCCGGGGTAGTGGATCGCGCACCAGAGGGGGGTGGGTGCGGGTCGGCTGTTGATAGATAAAGGTAGGCAGAAGGGGGTAGGGGGTTGTGGGAGGAAGAGAAGGAAGAAATGAGGAGAAAAAAAAGAAAAAATAATTTATTATTAATATTTTAAAATATATTATTATGTTAGTGACAAATATATTTTAAAATAATATTATTAATCAAATAATAATAATAATTTATTATTAATCAAATAATAATATTTTTTATTCATAAAATAATAATAAAAATTTAAAATAATATTATTAATAAAATAATAATAATTTATTATTAATCAAATAATAATTTGATTAATAATAATTTATTATTAATCAAATAATAATATTTTATTATTCATAAAATAATAATAATAAATTTTATTATTTATTTTTTTCTTTTTTTCCCCACGTTTCTTCTTTTTCTTCCTCCCACCCCCTCCGACCGACCTTCCTCTGCCGACGGTCGACCCACATCCATCCCCCTTCGGTGTACCACCCGCGACCTCGCCCCCCTCCGCTATTCTCGATGCCGTCCGCACCGCTACTGCGACCATCCTGCCCTCTTACCGCAGCCATCCGCGTCGCACCTGCCCCGACCCCTCCTCGTCACTGTTCGCTCGCACCCACCGTCCACCCACGGCTCAGCACGATCACCACCCCTCTCCGATGCGCCACCCGTGGCCCGCCCCCACGCCGTCCTCTGTACCATCCGCACCGCGGCCATCCCGCTCCTCTGTCGCAACCATCCGCGCCGCACTTGCCTTGGTGCCCTGCGACTATCCACCCTCGGCAACGTGCGACCACACCCCTCGGGCCCTGGTGGCCATCCGCACGAACACAAAAGCCACCCCCTCCCCCCACCACAACCCCCTCTGCTCTCTCTCGATCGCTGCACCCACACCCCACGCCCCCCTCCCCCCCCCAACATCGCAATCCACCGCCTTCGTCGCTTGGTCACTGCCCCAACTGACCGATGGCCCCCCTCCTCAGTCCTGATGAAGTCCCACTCGTGCCCTCGATTATCCAGTACAGAAATAAAAAAAAAAAAGAGTGCCAATCAAAATAAATAATGATACGGTTTCATCTATAAATTGGCATGCATATTCCACATATAGTTTCAATTTTAAATTTTAAATTAAATTTAAATTTTAAATATTTTATCTATATTATTTGAAACCAACTTACAGTTTCGCTTCCATCTCATCTAGACTATCGTATTTTAAAAAATAAATTAAAAAATAAATATTAAAAAAAAATATTAAAAAAAAATCCTTACCTGAGATGGTTGCCTTTAAATTGGGCCTATGCCTCTTTTTATTCTGCCATATTGGATTTTGGAGTCGGTGATAATGTCTATGTTTACTTACACATGTTTACTTGTTACACCTAGCTTTTTCCTTACTTTAACAATGTACACGAAGGTTTCCGCTTTGTTTTTGTGCACCTTCCGCTGGACTGCAGATATCACTGCAGGTTTTGGTGTGTGGCTTTTTAGCCACCTGTATTTGTATCTTCTTTTACTATTATTGAAGCTTTCAGACCTTATTTTATCAAAAAAAAAGTCTTTTCAAGATCAACTCAATTCTGCCTCATTTTATGTTGCATGTCGCAGAGCCTATTCCTTTTTTTTCTTCCCCTCGTGTCCCTTCTTATTCCGCAGTGATGGACCACCCACTAGTGGGCTAGAGAGGGTACAGTCTCCATGTCACTCCTGCTGTCTCCGTCATCTTTTTTTTCTTTTATGTGACACTCTTGCAGTCCCTGTCAAAAGTATCTTGCGCCATTTCCGTGCATTGCCCCGGTTGAGTTTGATTCCTATTACATGATCTAATTATCATTTAATTAAATTTAATTTTTTTATCAATCATATATATTAAATTAATTATAATAAATTTATTTAATTAAAAAAATTATTTTTAATCAGATATAGATTGAAATTTTAATTTTAATTAGAGACTAATTTTTTGATAGAATAAAATAAGTAATATATAAATATAAAAATAATTTTATCTCTCGTTTCAATTCTTAAAATGATGTGATGATTCTCATCGATTGTTCATGTTAAAGAAGATAGTGAGAAGAGAGAAGATCAAACATTCATAAAAAAAAATTAAATATTTTATAGACTATGAGATCATTATATTGGATGCACGATAACGTAAGATATAGTTTATTTATGATTAGTATTTATATGAACATAAGAGCACGATTCAAACAATACCGGAGCATCGGTTTCATGCTTTGTGTTCATATAAAATTTTTTCAACAAATTTTTGACTTATTTTTAAAATATTGAAATAAAATTTTTTATTTTTTAAATTAAATAAAAGTTTAGAACCCGCACCGTCTGACAAACGGGGCAGCAGCCACGGCTACTGCCATGCTGACGGCGGTTTGCTGCGATGGGGGGAAGCTACTGCTTCCTGGCAGCAACGACACCCCCACATGCGGCGTCTCGTGCAGCCGCGGGAGCAGGGGTTGTGCTGCTGTGGTGGGAGGCGACGGGTTTGCCCGGCTCTCTGGCGAGGGCAGCAGTCCGCTGCCCTCCTTGCTCTCTTCTCCGGCAGCTGGGGTGGGTTTTCAGTGGCCACCGACCATAATCAGGCCGACTTCTCTTTTTTGCTCCCCACTGATCTCCCATCAAGCAAAAGCGTCCTTTGCCAGCTCACCGATGGTCAGGAAGGCCGTCTCAAGCCGACCGTCGGTGGTTGAGGATTGTCGGTACCTCACCGACGGTCGATTTGGGTCGATCAATCGACGGCCATGGGGATTAAGGTTTTTGATCGAGGAAGACAACTGGATGAGCAAGAATAGGGTATTGGGTTTGGATCTGAATGGATCCTAATCCAAACCCATTCCATTAAGATCCAAACCCGTTATGGCTATGAGGTTTCGGGTTTTAGGGTTTTGATCCATTAAGATTCCGGATCAGATATGAATCCGATTTTATTTTAAACCTTTTACATATAAACCCCCTGTAGAATACTTTATTACAGAAAGGTCTCTACAGTTTTCTAACAGACATTAGTTATTTTAAAGCAACAATTTTATAGAAAACCCCTTTTTTGTCTGGGATTTACGGTTAACTCCTCTATTATTAAGTTTTTTGGTAAAATTATTGTAACTTGTTCGTTTTTCATCCGATTTGAGCGATTTTTGAATCGTTAGACTCGTAATAACTTAAAAAATATTTTGGTTAAGTTTTCTATGCATGATAAAATATTTAAATAATTTATATATTATTTATTTGATAATTTCACTCACTATTGCATTGTTCAAGGGTGCTTTCGTGTAGCTCCAAAGGGTCCGGAGCACTCTATGATTTTGAATAGCTGAGTCATTGAGGACCGATGATTTTCTCTCTTATTATAGTTTTAAAATTATATAAAGATATATTTATTATAGTTGACCCAAAGGTGAGTATAATTAGATACAAAAATTTACAGTAATAGGTTAACTAACTTGAATTGTATAAAGATGGAGAATTCTACACCCAAAAATAGAAACAACCTCAGATTCTTATAATCATAGTTAGTTAAACCACTGAAAGTGTAACTAATATGATGGATCATAGTTTAAATAAATTATGTATTCATACCATAATTATTATACTTGCTTACGTATTTCATATTATTATTGATTATAAAAATTTTCATATTTATGATTTATGTGCTACATATTTTGGCATTGATTATTATATTTAGATTTATGATTAAATTAGATGTGATACTTATTATATGCTATGATTCTTATCTAAAGATGTTTTATAGTTATATAATAAATATTATTAGTAGAATTGTATTTTGGGATCTGCATTATGATCATAATTATGAGCATATTCTGTTATTTACAGCTATGACCTATATTTTTCTCTCATCACATCTATCTAATATTCCTATATTGAATGGATCTAATTGTCCTGATTGGCACAAGCAGCTTCTCATTGTCCTAGGATGTCGAGACAGATTTGGCCCTTTATAAGCCTCAGTCAGATCCACCTACTCCCACTAGTTCTCCTGATCAAAAAAATTATATAAAAAGTAAAGTATTCTAATAGATTGTCTCTCATAATTATTAAGAGCTTTATAACATGAGATATTAGGAGATTTATTTCTGATAACGAATTAACTTCTGGATACCTTTCCTCTGTAGAACAATAGTTCACCAAATCAAATAAAGGCTTAGCTGGTACCTCAATGAATGAGTTAATCTCTATAAAATATGATAAAATTTTTGAAGTGCGAAAGTATATTATGGAAATACATGATATAGTTGAAAAACTGAATGACTTGAGAATGACAGTATCTGAAAACTTTCTTGTCGAGTTTGTTCTCAACACTCTTCCATCTCAATTTATCCAATTTAAAATTTATCACAATACACATAAAGAATTATGTTCAATGAATGAACTCTTCTCCCAGTATGTACAAGAGGAAGAGAGATTGAAATAGGAAGGAATCCCAGTTGTTCACATAGTTTCACAGAAGTGTCCTAAAAGAAAGAATGTGAAGAAAGAAAATAAAGGATCGAGCTATCAACCAAAAAAAAATTCTGATAAGTTGAAATATTTCTTCTATAATAAGGAGAGACATATCAACAAGGATTGTGAAAAAAGAAAAAAATAATTTGAAAAGAAGAATATTCCCTTATCACTTATTGGTTTTGAAATCAATTTTGTTGATATTCCTTCTAATGCCTGGTGGATTGATTCAAGTATTGCAATTCATATTGCTAATTCATTGTAAGAATTTCTTTCAAGTTGGAAGCCAAATAATAGAGAGCAATGAATCTTTATGGAGAATCGGATGAAGTCTAAGATCATTTCAGTTGGCTCTGCAGACTTATTACTGACACCGGATTTCAATTAGATCTATATGATATTTTTTATGTTCCTTCAATATCTAGGAATTTAGTTTTTTTATCAAAACTTAATTTAGAAGGTTTTTCACTTATTTTTGTGAATTCAAGTTTTAAATTAATAAAAAAAATTTATTTTGGTTGGTATTGGAACATTCTGTAATAGATTATATAAAATGAATTTGGATTCTTCTTTTGCACAATCTTTACTTATGTTGAATATCAATATTGAAATAAAATACAGTATTATGAATGAGAGTTTTTCAATATTACGACATAAGCGATTAGGTCACATATCAAAAAAAAAGATAACTAGACTGGTTAAGAAAGATATTTTATCAAATTTAGATTTTAATAATTTTGGTATGTACATAGATTGTATTAAAGAAACAAAATGAAAATCATAAAAGGCATGCCACTAGAAGTCAAGGACTCTTAGAATTGACATATATCGATATTTGTGATTATTTTTCATCTTATTTTGGAGGGCAAAGATATTTTATCATTTTTATTGATGATTTCTCATGTTATGGATATGTTTTTCTGTTGCATGAAAAGTTTGAAGCTTTGGAAGCCTTTATGGTATACAAAGCTGAAGTAAAAATTAATTTGACAAAAAATTAAGATTATCAGATCTGATAGGGATGATGAATATTACGGCAGATATGATGAATTTGACCATAATCCTAAATCTTTTGTCAAATTCTTTGAACAGCATAACATTATAGCACAATATACTATGCCAAGAAATCTCCAACAAAATGGTGTGGCTGAAAGGCGTAATTGTACCTTGATGGATATGATAAAGAGTATGATAAGTAATTCCTCATTTTCTTGAATTTATGGGGAGAAGCTTTGAAAATTGCTATGTATATCCTAAACTGGGTACCTAATAAGGCCATTTATAAAACTCCTTTTGAGTTATAAATGGATAGGAAATCAAGTTTAGCACATTTACATGTTTGAGGTTATCCATAGAGGCTTGATTATATAACCCATAAGAAAAAAAATTAGATTTCAAAGTTATTAATTATTATTTTATAAGATATCTAGAAAGATCAAAAATTTTAGATTTGATTATCCATCGCACACCACTAGAATTGTTGAAACTGGAACTGCTAGATTCATTGAGGATGGTAAAAATAGTAGGAGTGGTGAATCGTGTAATACAGTGTTAGAAGAAATAAAAGAATGTTATTCTATTACAGTAACACCTAGAGATATTCCACATGAACATATTCAATCTGAGATTGTGGAACATCAACAGATGGTTGATATACCACTTTCTAGATAGACTATCAATAAATCTGATCCGATTAAAAATAATTATAATTATGATATTGAATTTAAAATATTATGGAGATCTACTAGAATTAGAAGATCGATTATTCCAGATGATTATATTATTTACTTACAAAAATGTGATTATAATATTGAGATGAAGGATGATTCAGTTTTATTTAAAGATGCTATGAATAGCGATGATTCTGAACTTTAGTTAGATGCCATGAAAGATAAGATGGAATCCATGATTAAAAATCAAGCCTGAAACTTGTCAAATTTCTTGAAGGATTTAAGCCAGTAGGTTGTAAATAGATTTTCAAAATCAAATGGGACTCCAAAGGTAATATCGAAAGATATAAGGCTAGACTTGTAGCAAAGGGACTCACTCAAAAAGAGGGCATCGATTACATGAAATATTTTTTCTTATTTCTAAAAAGAATTCATTAAAATCATTATGATATTAGTAGCTTATTTTAATTTAGAGCTACACTAAATGGATGTAAAGATTGCATTCTTAAATGGAGATTGAAAGGAAGAGGTGTATATAGAACATCCTGAAAGATTTTTAGTGCAAGAAAATAAAAGATTGGTATGTAAATTAAGAAAATCCATATGCGATCTTAAACAAGCTTTCAGGCAATGGTACTTAAAGTTTAATCATATCATTGCTTCTTTCGGATATAAGAAAAATATTGCTGATCAATGTATATATCTGAAGATGAGTAGGAATAAGTTTATATTTTTGGTTCTGTATGTGGATGATATCTTACTAGTCAGTAATAATTTAGGTCTCTTATATAAAATTAAAAAAAAAATTAAATATTTTGATATGAAGGATATAAAAGATGCTTCTTATGCTCTTGGTATAGAAATCCATCATGATAAGAGTAAGAGATTACTTGGTCTATCTCAGAGGACTTATATTACTAGAATCCTAAAAAAGTTTGAAATATTGAGCTGCTCATCAAGTGAAGTGTCAATGTAAAAATAATAAATCCAGTAAATTTAATATTTATAAACGAGATTGAGAGAAATTAGATAAGGATATATCATATGCATTTGCAGTGGATCATCTGATGTATCATGTATACTCATCATGATATTAGTTTACTTTGGAATGCTTGGTAGATATCAGAGTGATCCTGGTATAGACCATTGAACAATTACCAAGAAGATGATACATTATCTTGAAGGGACTAAGGACTACATGCTCACTTACAGGATGACCAATCAGTTAGAGGTGATTAGTTACTTAGATGCAATTACACTAATTGTCTCGATAGTAGGAAGTCCACTGCAGATTATATCTTTCTGCTACTGATGGAGCAATTTCAAAGAGGAGACAAAACAACGCATTATTACCTGCTCTACTATAGAAGCTGAATATATAAGCTGCTATGAGGCTTCCTCACATGCTCTATGATTGAAAAAATTTATCTCAGGGCTCAAAGTTATATATTCTATTTCTAAACCGTTAAGAATTTATTGTGACAATTCTGCTGCAGTTTTTTTTTTCTAATAATAATAAGATGACTAATATAAATAAGCACATTGATATTAAGTATCTTGTTGTGAATGAAAGAATTAGTAGTCATCAGATGTCTATTAATTTATTGGTACTACTTGTATGATAGCTGATTCTTTGACTAAAAGTTTGATGTCCAAAATTTTTAAAGAACATATAAAAGTTATGGGCATTTGTCATTGGGATATTTAATTTATAATAGACACTTATTTTAAAATCTCTTAATAGTTTAATGACTACTATTACTTCTATTTAATTATTGTTTGTATACATTATGGTTGACTTTTATCAAAATTAAAGTAAGCATAAGTATCATTTATATGATATAATAAAGGGATCATTATCATAGATATTATGATTTTTAATAGCCTATGTACTCCAGTATATAAGATTAGTTAAGTGAGGATTATTGATGTTATGATATATGGAAGAGAGTATGTCAATTAAGATGTATAACCATCATGATCTATATTAATGATTTTTGCTTGATCAAAATATAAAGTGTTTCAAGGAATAGATAATTGGATAAACTTTTAAAAATGAGTACGCACTTATCGGGTTGTTTTCAAAATTTTGATTCAGGACTGTTATTTTTAAAAATTAAAATATTTTTATTTTTAAAATAAAATATTTTTGAAAAATCAAAGAGTTATTTTTAAGTAATAATATAGGCCAAATGGAAGAATGTTGGGTTTGACTCTTAATATGTGATCTAATTATCACTTAGTCAGATTTAATTCTTTGAGTCAACCACATGTACTGAATCAATTATAATGAATCCAATTAATTAAAGAGCTCTAATCATAATCAGATCTAGACTGGAAGTTCAACTCTAATTAGGAGTTAGATTTTTGATGGGACAAGACAAGTGCACATATAAATATACAGGTGTCCTAATCTTTTTCTCCAACTCTCAGAAAGGTATGAGCGATTTCCATCGATTGTCTACGTTAAGGAGGAGGATGAGGAAAGAGAAGATCAGATACCCCATGAAAAAAATTAGACATCTTGCGGGCTACGGAATCATCATATTGAATATATGATGATGCAAGATATGATTTATTTATGATTTAATTTTTACATGAATACAGACCTATGATCCAGCTATAGTAAAAATTAGAATTATCTAATACCCCTTCACGTTATCATCCATAGCAAATCCAATCCCATAATAGAATTAAATTCCTGTTTGAGAAATCCAATAGAACTACATTAGATTTACCGTAGAAATTGGAACCGTTAATCTGCCTAGCCTTTAATTTTCTAAAGATCCATCGTAGTTTTGATCTAAATCCAATCTATACGCCCGTTTATCTACAGGAAGTAAAAAGGATTCATAGACTGTTTCTTTTTTTTCTATCATAAGATTTACATAGAAGAATATTAGATTGATGAGAGTTCCATCCAAACAAACTGCTCACTTCATACAATTCTAACAGAAAATGTAATTTAATTCTACTGAACTTTGAAAAAGATTCTAAATCTTGTCGTTTTCGTCAACTGCATTTGTGGCGCCAGTGGGACGGTGACGACCGGCGCCACCACGAGCCCGATGTGGGCCCATGTGGCACTTGACCTAACTATCTCTGGCGGTGGTCGGCAACGGGTTGACAGGTGTAACCAGCATATCCCTGCCTTTGCCGCACTCTGCTATGATCCGCACCACCCGCCGCGGCTCCGCAGCCTCCCCACTCATCCCATATTCTGCTTCTCCACCGCACATCCACCATGTTGTTTGCGTAGCTATCCAAGGTACACCGGCCCAGCAAACTGGATGACATCAAGATTACTTTTTGCGGGGATGTCTCCAACTTATTGAACTAGTGGCAGTAGAATAGATGATATGGATTTCCAAGAAGAATAAAAAAAATATATATGAGATGAGATCCAGTGATTGTTTTTTTTTTTTTCTTTCGGTAAAGCTGATTTCTCACACGCATCCAACAAAAGTTGGAACATGAAACATCTTTATAGTGAATAGGAGATCTAGCATACAACATCCATAAAATGCTCTTAAAATGCCACCAGAAGGATTAGCAACAAAAGAAGTCATCCAATTTGCTACATTGTTTGCTTCCTAAACGTGATTTGCAACAAACAAGATGCAGTCCTCTACTAGCTTCCAAATGTCAAATAACAGGGATGCTCGATAGCAGATCTAGCATGCTCGTAATCCATCCAGCCACCAAAGCTAAATTGCCTTCAAGTGGAATATAAGTGGCCTTTAGAGAAATAGTAATATGTCGAATCTCCTCCCGAGCAGCCTTCAGCTCTGCTCCTAGAACAAATGAATCAAAGATTGTATCCTTGCTACTATAAGTTGAGATTCCATCCTTGATTACAAAACCAATTCTTCCTCTATCAGCTCCATTGTTGCACTACCATGGATGTTGCCCTTAGTAAAGCTTGGAGTTGGAGACTCCCAGATAATAAATACCATTATAATAAGTTTGTTAATGAGTTCCACATGGTGCTAGAAATGCGTTGGGTTGGATTAGGCTACATCCGTATTTGAAGCTAGTCTAAAATTTTTGCCTGGGCTTGAACCGGACTTAGGTTTGCAATTTTTCGCAAAATTCAAGTTCAGGCCCAACTAGAGCTTCCTAATTGGGCCAGCTCAAATGTATGAAGTAGATTGTAGTCCATTAAATTATAAATTATTTTTTATTCATAATTTAAAATTTTAATTATTTTAAAAATATTTGAACTTAGAAATGAAAGATTTGAGACTTTCCGGATCTAAATTCGGATTCCATTTCTAATCTTGTTAGGCTTGAACTTAGCTGAATCAATGACATATGTAAGCTCAATCCAAAAAAAAAAAGGGAAAAAAAACTCTATGCTCGTGTCCAAATCCAATCTGAAACAGGTCTGATGGGTCTCGAGCCGTCCGAAATCCATTTCCAACTCTAGTTCCAGGTGTTTCTGATTATTATCGATTTTTCAATGATTGTACTCTCAATAATTTCAGTAATTCATATAAATAGCGTCTCTAAAATAAATCTTGATGAGAGTTATGTAAGCTCAAAAAATCATCTATTTTTTCCCTCAGGTAAAAAAGAAAATGTGGAAGTAGTATGAATACACTGCCCAATGGCTGTAGACGTCCTTCCGTTGTCATGTCACATACGATGCACTCTCGAGCTCTAGTGGGAAATAATAAAACTAGAAGGTGGGCGAGCTTCCTGCCAAGAAAAAAAGGTTGGCAGCTGGTTGTTCCGTCTTGTCAGAAAGGAAAAAAAAAAAAAAAGAAATGGTGGGCGGAGAAAAAGCGTACCCTAAAGACAAGCCCAATTAGCAATCCTGATCGCAGGCATCTTATCATAGTGATCCAACCGATTCACGTGCCGACCGCCAGGAGGGTTGGCAAAAGGCACGTAAGTTGTAACTGTTCTCTTTCCCAAAAGCTGTCCAGCCACTATAATTACATTCTTTCTCTTTAGGCATGCGACTCATGCTTTATAAAAAAGTTCAAAAAAAAAAAAAAAAGATTCACACCAAGAATCCTCCAAAGTTTTTTTTCTTTTTTCTTTTTGGACAAGAGAATCCTCCAAAGTTCAACCGGTGACCCGATTCATTTTACCACCTAGATGGTAGATATCTCCGATGCTAGAAAGATGGAAAGAGCTGAGGAGTAAGGACCACCTGAGCTGGGGAAAAAAAGTTAATTTATTTTGTTTGGCGTAGAATTCTTATAGGGTGAAAATGGAGAGACAAAAAAGTTGAAATTTTTTTAATAATATAAATTATATTAAAAAAATTCATATAAAAATAAAAGATTAGAATTCATATAAAATTTTAATTCTCTTAAATTTATATAAAAATAATTTTTTATTTTTAAATAAAATAAAATTTTTAGTTTTCATATTTACATCTAATAAATTTTTTTTTTATTGGGCAGCCCTCCTGGCAGATTCGCACCAATCGCGGTTGGACTCTCGTCCACATGCCCTCAACTTCTGCCGGATTGTCGATGATGCGTCTATTTTCAACGGACCTGAAGTTCCCGCTTCATAAGCGTTCTACGCAACGTAACGGTTAGTTTCCGATTTAAAAATGCCTTTTTATCATTTAAAATTCTAAAACGACAGTGCCGCACCCTGCACCACCATGCATGAGCGAGTATAGAAATCCTTAAACGAGCACGTATTTCATGTTCACCGGTAAACAAGAGGAGTTTGTATGGAAAAACGAAGACCATGCTGCCACCACGCACGCACTCGCTTTGTTATAAAATACTAGGCAACAAATGGGATGACCATGTATGGGAAATTGAAGCCGTACCAAGACGAGCATTTTCTTATCGGCACCTGAGATTTCCAACCGTTTCCATTCCAAAGATCAATGCGACCATAGACAAGAAAACCTTCATACCAAGTTTCAAATCAACAGCTCCATTTTCCAACCCATCCCCCAAGAGTTAATTCTCCTCCTTATTTATTTATTTGTCCTTTGAGGGTAACCCATCACCGAACATTTTGTTAATGTCACTATAGTCGAAGTAAATTGATACACTTAATTTCCTGTTGTTCTTTGGGTAAGCCATAAACATCATTCACCAAACCAAGCTCCTTTAGTTCCAAATCCATACTTCAGGGACCCAAAACACCATGAGCACTTTGCGTCTATTTTATATATAAATAATATACAAATTGCCAAAGTAAATTTTTTTTTCTTTGATTTTCCATTTTCTTGCACATCCACCTAGCTTAATTAGCGGAAAACAACAATAAAATCGCAAATTTGCAAGTAAAAAGATGCAAACACTGGCAACGTTTGGTTGTCACGTTTGGATCTCCAGACAGCAGCGAGGAGGACGCGGATGGTGCACCGTGTTTCTGGTGTAACCCAGCAATCACTCCCCACCCCATCAATCACCGTCCATTTTCTTTTCTTTACTTGTCGTGATATGATCTCACGTCCAGCTGAACGCGATGGGGCTGGCGACCACGTGCTTGCCGTCGGACCACTCGAGACGGCCGAACCCGAGCGATCCCGACGGCAGCGACGGCGCCGAGAAGCTCACTGTGTAGCTTTGCTTCTCTCCCCCCTTCGTGAACCTCAGCTCCGCCGGCTCCACCGCCACTTTCACCTCTCCGCCGGTCACCGACGTCGCCACCGTTGCCTTGTACGTCCCGGGCTCCCCCACGTTTGTCAACGTCCTCGTGTGTTTCACCGTCTCAGCGCCGCCGCCGTTCCCGCTCGTCGTCGCGAACGCCACCGCGAAGGACGGGTAGTTGAGTCCTGAGACCGCGTAGGTCTTTTTATCATCGCAGGCGTAGTTGGTTCTTTTGGCGACGGCGGCGATCTGGAGGGAGGTGTAGTTAAGGGCGCAGAGGAAGTCAATGTAGTCGTCGGCGGTGAGGTCGTAGACGAGGCCCGGCTCCATGGCGCGTGGGGGGTCGACGTGGCCGGCGCCGTAGTCGAAGGGGGTGGCGGCCTTGCCGGTGGCGACATCGAGGAGGCCATCGCCGCCGGGGTAGGCGGAGTAGGCGGTGGTCATGAGGGCGGAGCGGATGGCGGCGGGGCTCCAGTCCGGGTGGGCCCCTTTGAGGAGGGCGGCCAGGCCGCTAACGTGGGGACACGACATGGAGGTCCCGGAGATGATGCTGAATTCCACCCGCCGCGAGTCCACCGACAGCCCCGTGGGCCCCACCGCACCGGTCCATCCGGCCAGGATGTTGACACCGGGGGCAATCAGATCCGGCTTCAGGATCTCCGGCGTCACCGCGTTCGGCCCCCGCGACGAGAACGCCGCCACCACCGGCGACGGCCGCACCCCCACCTTCGTCCCCCCGAACACAACGCTCGCTGTCGGACTCGTCTCGGACAACAGATATGCTCTGATGGCGTCGCCGGCCTTTTCGCCAACCCCGGAGGCGGGAAGGAGGTGGGCGTCGGCGACGAGCTCCTCGCCGTTGGCGTCGGTGTTGGCGAGGACCATCCCGGCTCCGCCGGCTTCGCGCACCACATAGCCCTTCTGGACCCGAGGACTGATCCCGCGGTCGCAAAGAACGATCTTCCCGGCCACCTTCTCCGGGATCAGCGTCCCCGGCATGCAAAGATTCCCGCTGGTGGAGTTGCTGGCGTTTCCAGCGTACACGATGGGAAGCGGCGTGCTCGGAAGCGGCTTCCCACTATAGAGGGAGACCCCAGTATAGTTCTTGCCATTTCCGAGCACCACATAGGCTGGGAAGTCCCGGTCGAGAGTTCCAGCCCCCACGGTGGTGATCCAGGGGGCGACGTTGGAGAGGCTGGAGTCGGTAGGGCCGGCGTTTCCGGCGGAGCACGAGACCAGAACCCCCTTCTCCATCGCGTTGAACGCCCCGATCGCGACGCTGTCCCTATAATAATCCGACATCCCGCCGCCGAGGGACAGAGAGAGTACATGGCACCCGTCGTCCACCGCCGCGTCCATTGCGGCGAGGATGTCGGAGCTGAAGCACCCGCCGGCCCAGCACACCTTGTACGCGGCGACGCGAGCCCGGGTCGACATTCCCCTGGCGGTGCCGGTGGCAAAGCCAAGGAGGCTCGCGTCCGTCACGGCGGAGCCGGCGGCGGTGGTGGAGGTGTGGGTCCCGTGGCCGTCGATGTCTCGCGGAGACCGCGACTCCCTGCTCTCGTCGATGGGGCCCATGCTGGCCTCATAGCCCTTGGAGAAGAACCGCGCCCCGATCAGTTTCCGGTTGCAGGACGTCGCCTTGAAGTCCTTCCCCTCCTCGCACGCGCCCTTCCACCCGGCCGGCACGGGGCCGAAGCCCGTGTCGTCGAAGCTTTTCCTCTCCGGCCAGACGCCGGTGTCAGAACTCCCACCACGACATCGCTGGCGGTGTTGGCCTGGGGGACGAGGCCGTCGCTCTTGTCGAGGCCCAGGAACTCCGGTGTCCGAGTGGTATGGAGCTCGTACCGGACCTCCGCGAGGACGCAGAGGACACCGTCGAGAGATTCCAAGGCTTGGGCCTCGGCCGGGGTGAGGCGGGCGGAGAAGCCGTGGGCGACGGTGTCGTATAAGTAGAGGATCTTAGCGGAGTCAGAGACGGAACGGAGGGAGGCGTCGTACCAGTTGCCGTGCTCGGTGAAGGTGGCCGGCATCCTGGATTTGGCCATGTGGACGATGTACGTCACCCTCTTCTCTTTTGCTGCCGCCACGTGGAAGGAGAAGGAGGAGCAAAAGAGGAGGAGAAGGAGGAGGAGCGCCGCCGTGGATGTGGCCGCCGACGCCATCGTAGTCTCTTTGTTGCAGCGGCGTCGGGTGTTGTTTATATAGTCGAAGGGTTTTGGGTGGGTGAGGGGGGGTGGGAAAGGGGTTTCTTTTCGTCTGGAGGAATGATTGCTTGGTGGAAACGAGAACAAAGAAGAGGGTACAGGACGCAGGCAAGAAAAGAGAGGCGAGGGGAGGAAGAGGCCACGAAGAAGGAGAGAGATAAGGAAGATAGAAGGAAAGAGTGATAGGACGGTCACATGGGTTTCGTCTTTTTTATCGTTTGCTCTTTAGCGTTTGTTGTTGTGTTTTGAATATACGTATTTTAATTAGGAATCTCGGGAACGGTTTGTTCCATGCGACACTCTTTGACGAATACGCTCGCTCTTCCTCTCTCCCTCTCTTCTTCTCCGTCCGCTCTCCTCGCTGCCACAAGAAAGTTGGAGCGTAGGAGCGGACCAGAAGAGAACGGCAACGGGTAGGAGAGAACTCGTAGCCCAGAACGGAGAAAAAGAAAGCGTGAAAGAATGGTAGAAGGGCACCGGGGATTGGGAGGGGCCGGGGAGCGTAGAAGCAAATCCTCCGTGGTACCATTTATAGAAATTTTATTCTTACAATTTTTTTGAAAAATATTATTCAATATTTTAAAGAAAATACGTGGCGATATTTTGGCCATGTAATTTTAGTTCGATCCAATTTAGTGGGGACCCCAAATGGTCCAAACTAATTATCATTACAAGAGGGTATTAGTGTAATGTGCAATTATGGGTACCATTTTGTGACGTCGGCATGTGCCAGGCATGAAGAATTTATCAAGTCAAAAATTATTTGACATATTCATAATCAACTAATCTTCTAAGTTTGGGAAGAGTGTCATGAGTTGTATCTATCCGGTTGTCATGGGACAAGAAAACTGTTCATGTGCATGTAATGGAAGCCTCATAAGACTATTCATGATTAATAGACAGTTGGGCTATTTGTAAAATATGGGGGAAAAAAAAAAAAAAACATACGTCACACCAGTCTAAGATTCAATTTGCTAATTGGCACTATCAGATTTAAGCCCTATTCAAGATAAATTGATCATCTAGATACACATTGATGTACGCAAAGCATCCACTACTCATGTTTCTTCGATTTTTTTTTTTTTTAAATCAATCTAAATATTATTTTGGTTTGTAAAGTTAAACCATGCAATTAATAGTTATAAATGAAGGACATATTAAATGTTGTCCCAGAGAAGAGTGGGAACAAAAATTTTGGTGACATGTCACCAATTAATAAATATCATCTAAAAATATATGTTATTTAGTATTATAATAGAAATATGCCAGTCATGAAATGTCATTCATGAAGAAAGGATGGCTTTGCATTTTTATATAATTAATAAATAAATCTTATTCGAAGATGTATTTCTGTTGCTTTCCTCTTTAAAATAAACAGTAATAATATTTAACAAATAGGAGAGCTCTCCGCATATAGGTTGTCATGTACAAAAAAAACTCAAGTAATTTGTGATAAATATCTGTATTATCAAAGCAAGCATCGAACATATGTGTGTGCGTGTGAGAGAGAGAGAGGGAAAATAGTTCTGAATCTTTCCAACGAAGATAGAAGTATGAAGATTCATTCCTGCAATCAAGCATGATGGTTATATTGGATAGGACAAAGCAACCACAGTAGGGTCTGTATAATTATGGATCATCCCATAATGCATGGATTCTTGTACATATTTTCTGGATGATGCCTCTCTAATCCTATTCTCAGCAGGAAAGGACGTGGACTCAAAGGACAAAAGCATGATGTTTGATGGCACTTTGTGAACGACCGTAGTCAGTATCCTCCAAAAATTTAAAGGTATTTTATTTCCTAATTTTGTACAATATATATTTACTGGACAAGCATGGCCCATGCGGTTGTGTTAAAAGCGAACGTACGGATAGTTGTTATTATTTGAAAAAAGTATCAAAAGATTGTATATATGTACAGGAGACAATAAAACTTAAATAATTTATATTCTAGTAGTAAGAATATATATATATATATGTACAGGATAACTATTATTCTAATGGTTGATGCTGTTTCGGGGAATGAATAGATTAAGCTATTGGGTAGTCACGGGATAAAAGGAAGTTAGGCCAGCGTGGGCAACTGTGCCGGGGAAGGTAAAGGAGAGAGGGAAAAGCTCACAGCCACCAAGGCTGAATGGTGGTGGGGGTCCACAGAAGGTGGGTTTTTAGGACTACAGGGCACACTTGTTGGACGGCACTGGCTGGTTGAAATAAGGGGTGGTTTCCACTGGCTTGGTGCCATTGATGGGATTTGTACACTGGGCTTCTTCTTCCATATGCTGGTACGAGAGAACTTTGTATTGCAGTGGATATAATACAGAGAGAGCACGGGACCAAAACGCAACCCCTAGTGGTGGTGGTGTTGGGGGGTGGGTGTTATCTGGTGGAAGCACTGATAACAGATAAGATCACATTGTCACGGGCCGTTCTGGGGAGATGGAAACTGGCCTTTTTGGGGTTCGACAGTGATAAAAGTCCTTCTTTTCTTTTTTTTCTTTTTTTGGCAGTACGTCTACTTCAATTATATAAATGAATTGCAATTTTGCAATGCATAGTCTTGCTAATGTATTATATATATATATATGTAGCCACTTTCATCATTTTTGTACTCTTGCATCAATAAAGAAATTCGGAATAAATGTATCACACCATCATATCACCTCATATATATTTCTTCTGCACGACTTTTTTGACATTTGAGATATGCACCACCCTTAATCCATAACTACGTTTCCCCACCCTTATTGCAAGTAGATACAGGATGTTTTCTTGTGCAGAAGACTTTGTTTTTACAATAGCTATACTCCTATGTTGGGATCAAAATAAATGCAATTTAATAATATCTAGGTAAATAGATAGGTGGAAAGTAGATGCATGACGTACGTCCTTAACTGAGGCACCGGATACTTTACAATGCTGCCACGGGTTTTCCTATGGCTTTATTGAAAAAGGGTTTTCATACAACTTTATCGTATTGCAGGTTCCAATAAAATTTTGCTGGAGGGAGGGAGGGACGGTTTAAAGTGGGATTTACGAGATGAGGAATGAAGCCAGCAGCAAATAAGAAACCTAATTGATGTGGTGCACCGCTGTTACGATACATGCAGGGTAGGATACAATTTTTCATAAAGTACTACAATATCATATACACAATGTGTTTATAGCTAGCTAAGGTGTAGATGATTCAAAATCGTTGGCTTGTCGAAATTCATTTGGTGGCGTGGGGGGTACTATGTGCAAGATACCTAACTTATAGGTATGATGATCGTGGGCCATTCTTCTACATAATGTGTGTACTTTCTGATCAAGTCTAGAAATAATTTTCACCGGCTCACATGGGCGGCTGTATTGTATGGTAATGTCGGCGTATAAAGGTGAGCAAAATTTGAATCTGAACCAATCAAATTAGTGAAATCGAATCAAACTGTAGATTTAGTTGGACTTAAAATTTTATTCAATTTGATTTGATTAATTTTTGACATATAAAAAATAAGTTCAAATTATTTCAAATTTATCGGTAAATAAAATCATTCTCAAATCGAATCAGACTGATTTCAATAAAACGATGTCATTTTGATTAGAATATTGTTCATATTAAAGTATTAATGTATTAAAAAATAATTTTAAATTTATCGTGTTGTTTATTGATTTGATTTTGTGTTGATTAGTCTTAAATCCTAAGTGACTTATTTACTAGATTGTTTTTTTTTGTAATGTGTTGGAGATTTTTATCTTAATCCTTAATGATGGTGTTTGTTTAAAAATTCTATTTTATTAAGTGACAATATCTTATGTCAATTTAAATAATTTTACTTGATAAATTCTCTTGATGGTACTCTTATGTGAAAAAGAAATAAGTGTTCATGAATCACAATATATAATATATATATATATATATATATATATATATATATTGGTAAATCAAACTAAACCAAATCAGACTGTTTAAACTATATTAGTTTGGTTTGGTTTTAATTTTCTACGGATCCGATTTGATTTTAGAAATACCAAATATATTGGTAAATCAAACTAAACCAAATCAGACTGTTTAAACTATATTAGTTTGGTTTGGTTTTAATTTTCTACGGATCCGATTTGATTTTAGAAATACCAAATCATTTAGGATTGATTCGGTTTAGATTTGAGTATGAAATCGGTCCAAATTGAATCATGCCCACTCCTAATCGGAAGAATACATTTCGAGCTATTTTATTGCTCATTTAATGGTTTATGGTCACCTCTTCTTTTAATGTGATCGAGTGCATTGGCCAATTATAATCAAATGCTTGGGCAGCCATGCATGAATGGTGTTATGGTTCTTATGAAACGAAGCGGATGTTCACGTACACCCAAAAAAAAAAAAAATCCTTGGGAACCTATTTAATTAGTAAATGTGTCATGCACCCCTTGTTTTAGGGAAAAGCTTGTGCAATAAATTCATGGTACTAAAGATGGGTGGTTGATACCATCACTTTGAGAATTAGGTTTGCCATAGAAGAGATTTCTTGCTCATACACGCCGTGCAGGGATTGGAGCTATGATAATCAAAAGGTAGATTATTTGACAATCAATGTTAGATAATTAGATTTTGTCTATACGAAATAGTCGGATATGTTCGAGTTTTAATTTAAAAAAATTTAAATTTTTATCTTTTAAATTTTAATTGATTTAAAAGTTTTTAAAATATCTCAAGTCTCTTTTGAAAAGCTATGATTTTTTGGAAAAGAATGCTAATTTTCAAAGAGATATGATATTTTTGAATTATCACATATCTTTGAAATCATCGTATCTTCAAAATCACTAGGATAGAGTTTATAAATAGACTCCTCTAGTGTATATCAAAATACTAACATATTTACTTGGTGCACTCTATTGCAATCCACTAGAGATTTTGCCTTCGTATATTTTGTTTTTATAAATTATTTTTTATTTTTTTTATTTTTTAAACAATTGAAGAAAGTTATTCAAATCAAATCTTCCAACGGTTGTGCTCATTAGAGAAGAATCAGATTATGCTGAATTCTTATACTTTGAAAAAAAAGATCATTGTAGAGCAACACATAAAGCGCAAATCACATTCTGTTGGGGTGGCATACATTACATGCATCAGATAATTTTTTTTTAATCTTTTGGATTCATTTTAATAGCTTATATTTTATAATATTATTTTAAAATAATAAAAATAATTTTTAGATAATATTATTTTTGAAGGGTGTACTTCCTCTTTATATACCTAGTAACTTTAGTACTTGATGGGGTTTGGATTTTGCATATTGGATATCTTTTTTTGAGAATCTCTATATTGAACTTACTGTGTTACTGGGTTGGATTTGGGTATGACTATGTCTAAACTAAGGCAGCATGGTGATCTGGACATCCGTATTCATATTTTATATGCACGCACTGGCGCCGCATGTTCTTGGAGGAGAATTTTTTTTTTGGAAAAAAAGAGAGAGTAAAAAAAAGTATGCCAACGCATAGATATTATTTCCTGATCATGAAACAAACCAATTCAAGCCTGACAAGAAGCTTGAATCTACACACTGACTGTGTTCAGTTCCATTAATACCAATTCAGATGATGATGCAAGTCAAACTTTACTCAGACTCAAGTCAGATTGTTTATGGATTTATTTACAGAGACTTATATTATATATATATAACATCACATTAGCTTTGTTATTCAGGAGTTAGGGAAGAGGAGGAATGCTGGTATTCTTCCCCAAGAACCTCTGTGAAACGAGTGCAAACCCGATTATTCCTCGGCTAGAAGGGAGTTTTGGAAATTAATATGGGGTTACTGACGGCATTTCGACAGATATCCCTTCTGAATTTCGGGATATTTTATTTTATAATTCCCATGTATATATATTTTTAGATTAGTTTACTAAATCTGATTTACCATCAAAATGCCAAATATGTCCTGGTGGTTTCTTATAGCCATGGTTTGCAACCATTTGCAGGGATCCTTTATAGAGGCGTAGCATCTTTCAAGTGTGGTCTTATCATCTTCATTGTTGTGAAAAAATTACAGAAACATCTTCTTAACTTTAGTCTAATTTTATTTATATATCTATATTTTAAAAAATATCAAACTGATCTTTCCAGCCATCCATATATTTCAATATGGTCCAGTCATCTATCTCCGTTGATGAAATGATATTACGTGACAATCACATAATATTATTATTTTATAAAATAATAAAAATATCTTTATCTCCAACTTCTTCCTCTTTTTTTCTTTCTCCTTTCCTGATTGATCCTCTCCTACTCCATTACTAGTGTCCCTCTTTCTACCTTCTCTTTCCTCCTCTCCTCTTCCTCTTCATCTATTTTTTCTCCTCCGTGATGGCTCCCTCTACCTCCATCTATTCTTCCACCTCTTCTCCTTTCTCTTCATCTATTTCTCCTCCTCGTTATCTTTTTTTCAAAGCCACCCATCAACCATCCCCCTCCATGACGGTCTCCCTCTACCTCCACTCCTTTTCATCGATAATCTATCCTTCCTCCTCTCCTTTAATTCTCTCTATCCTCTTCTCTTTCTTGTCTTCCTCCTCTAATCTATTTTTTATCAGTGGCCTCTTTTTCCTCTTCCTTTTTCTTTTTATTCACTTTTTCTTTTCATTCTTTTTCTCCTCCAAACCTATGCATGAGTTATACCTCTCTACGAGGCCTCCATCCATATCTGTCCTTTCTCATCGGCAACCCATCTTTTCTCTTCTTTTTTTCTAATCAATTTTTTTTTTCTATGGTGGCTCATTTCATCTCTATTTATTTCTCTATCTTTTTCCTTTCTTCCTCGTACATTTTTCCTCCTTATCCTCCTTCTCTTCTCTAAGTTGCTCAAAAGTCATCTTCTTCCATGATGATTCCTTCCACCTCCATCCTTTCTCACCGATAACCTATCATTTTCCCTCTTCTTCCTCTCTATCTTCTTTTCCTTCACATCCTCCTCCTCCATTTCATTTCTCATTGGCGGTCTCTTTTCCCTTCTCCTCTTACTCCTCGTCCACTTCTTTTTCTCATCCTCTTCCTCTTCCAAGTTTATCCACGAGCGGGAGGCATTTATTTCTATCGAAAGAAAAAATTAATATTATTTTTTGACAAGAGAACGATTGGATCATATTAGAATATGATGATAATAAAAAAATAATTTAATATTTTTTAAAATATATATGATGCAAGTAAAATTAATTAAAATTAAAAAAATATATAATTTTTTTATAAAGAATTAGCTGCAAGATGAAAGGTCATAATTTTTAATATTTTTTATCTTGCGCTCGCGTCGAGGAGGAGGTCACCCTATATTCAAAAAAAAAAAAAAAGGAGGTCACCATCAGGAGCTTTGGGCAGCAGGACTATCATACAGACAGCTTACAGAGAATCTTGAACAGAGATTGCCCCTCCGTGCTTTCCATCTCTTTTAATCTTTGATTATGATGCTAGTTAACAAGCAAGGCAGTGGATGGGGATTGCAGCAGTTAACAACAAAATGGTTGCATGTTAGATTCTCTCTCTATGTTTTATTTTTTCTTTTTTTGCCAAAAGTTCATATTTATGCACGCCCTGTGGAATTAGAGCCTTGTAAAAATTTAACTTTGGTCGAAAAGGACCGCCAGATCATGACAAGAATTATGAATTCTTGTCAGCCATGCATGACGAGAGGGTTACCAAGTCATTGTCCTTATTTGTCTTCATGTCTGCCAGCTGTGAGATATTAGAAACCGGCATCAATTATTGATGAAAGACTGTTTTGTTTTGGATGCATTTGGTCCCCTTTAGGCTGCAATATTCTACAAACTAATCAGGACCCGCACGTTACGCGAAATCGAATAAACGAAAATAAATTTTTTAAATATTATTATTTTATTTTTAATTATTCAGATGAATAGTGAATAAAAAAATAATTTTATATTTTATATATAAGAGAGAAACATCATGCACCTATTAAATGGAGGTTAAACGTATTGTTGATGGATTGTAAATATTAATTAATAAATAATTTTTTAATTAAAAAAATTAGATAAATAATTTAAAATTAGTGAAATAAATATAAAAAATATAATAATTTCAGATGCATAATAAAATTTATTTGAAGAGTTAAATTGACAACATTTCAATACAATTTCATAGAATATATATATATATATATATATATATATATATATATATATATATATATATATATATGATGTTTCCATCTTTTTCTTTTTAATTTTCAGAAACAAGCTAACTCTGCCAATTTGTAGAACCGGATGCTGCAGCTTTTGGATCGTAGATGATTGATGCACCGTTTGCACTTTTCACTCCTGGAAGTTGTCTCCCTAGAAAATGAATATATAAAGATAAATGCAATATGATACCCAAGTTTTTATATGTTATATAATGTGAGTATTTTTTTTTTTCAAAATATGGATGTGTATTTAGTTCCATATGAATCATGTATTGGATAAATTTTGGATATATATACAAAGTCTAGGAATCTAAATAAAATTTTTTAACTAATTTTTTTATATGAGATCATAAGTTCTTACAAATGATATTAAGCTAGCTTAAATGCGAAAGTATGTGAGAGCCATGTTAACAAAGATATCTGGATTTAAATGAAGAGAATATGTGAAAGCTATGTTGACTGGTGTTTAGCCTTATATTAATTATGTATCACAAGTTTTTTCCCCGATCTTTTAAGCCTTAGTTGTCCGAGAGATGATTTTTCATCCTCATCGCTTCACTTATCTTCGTAACTCTATTTCCTTTTGTTATATAAGGTTTATGCCATAGATCAACCATAAGCAATCTAGGAATCCAAATAGGTGCTTATAGAATATGCTATCACTCCATAAAGACATGAAATACTAGTCATTCTTAAGTTAATTTTATTATGTAACATATATAAGATTGATGGAAAATTGGTGGCTGTGTCATGGAAAATTGGGAGCTTGTAGGAGTATCCATACTTGACATTTCAAAGTCATTCTGCTTTCACGTTAGTTTAGTATTTTAAGAATATACATCAAAAAGATTTGTTACCTCTCCAATTTGATGTCCGTTACTCAAGTCTCAGCTCAAACAAGGACGTGAACTTATGACTTTTGGTCTTAATATCATCTTAGCTTACCACTAATTTATTGGAAATGGTTAACAATATATATTGATACACCTCAAATTCAATCCACACGATATGGCACCATCGACCACTCAGAGCTTGACACAAACCAGCCATGCAACCTTTCATCTTAGCCAATCAATTTTTATCGTGTGGCTATCCCCGAGGGTATGTGGAGATGCTCAAAGCTCCCCTCATTTGGTAACAGATGATCACAACAGCAGAACGGTCTGTTTAACCGCGAAATCCATGTCTTGTTGGATTGCATGTTCCTTAAACATGCGAGTGATTATCTCTAACAAACTCCCTTCACGTACCAAGATGCTAATCGCAACGGATACCCAATTCCATTAACATACATGGATTCATGTATACAATCAAGATGGACAGTTATTCTTCATCATAATTAAGCTTGCAGCTAAAGGTGTGATGGTTAAATTCAAGTATTAAAACTCTCTTTTGCTTGAGAAAAAGGGAAATAGAAGATATAGATCTACGTGGATAATATGAGCTGGCGATGCGTCGTATGCATGAAAGGGAAATCTTCTTGGCCATCGAATGAGGACCACCGCCACTAATTGGTGGAAGCTGGCTCCAGAGAAGCCTGTGTGTGGTGGATCTCTCCCAAGGGGTACCACTAGTTTAACGTTTTCCAGAGGCAGCACGTGAGGTTGAGAAGCCGAGTGCTGTTTCGCTGGAGGCCTTTGAAGCGAATCTTTGGAAGGCCATAATTTCTGTATCTTGCATGTGAAGAGCTGTGCACATGGATGCGCTTCTAGCTGTCTTGTGGGATTCATCTAGAAGCCTTAGTGATTGAAACGATCACGTTGCACCTGCATGAAGAGTTGGATGGCTCGATCTCAGCTATACCTCCACATGTCTCGGCGTCTCAGTAGTCCCTGACCGGACAGCTGCTTCTTTTAGACGTGTACATCTTCCATGCCAGCCCTGACGGCAGGTACGGCTTGTATCTTTTGCATGAAAAGTCGATTGATCTTCTTCCGCAACTCAATCATTAATCATATATTGCGCAGATTTTAAAGCATTTTAATCTTTTGCTTCCATCTGTCTACATGGATGGCTTTAGCGCGATCCACCTCTCAAAGTAGCGGAAGAAGGTGATTCATTCTTTCACATAAAAGATACGACCCTTGGCAGATTTTTTTTTTTTTTTTCTTCTCATGGAATTCGGGGCGGCCCCACTAAAAATATAGTTATGGATATTTGTAGATATGTATAGGTCTATATAATCCAATGTTTTGATGGTTGTATTGATTTAACCTACAAAGTTTATAGAATTTTGGATCCAATTATCTAAATGGGTCCTAAGTTAACCACACACACTCTCTCATGATGATATTTTTCATCAAATGTAGCATCATTGACGAGTCAACCAATGGCTTCAAAATATATAGCTGCAAGCATGGCACATATGGATGATAGCATGGTCCCACCTTGATCAAAAATAATGTAACTACACACGCACACACATATGTACATATATATTATGGTTAGAAACATATATATATATATATATATATATATATTAGCTAGGATTGGATCTATGCCTATATATATATATATGTAGATTAATCAATGTGCACATATATAAGTACCTATTAGTGCAAAAAAGCCCATAGAGATATAGCATGGATAGGAGATTATATAAGACATTCAACTTAGATATTCAGAACATATGCATGCATGCATGCATGCATACATACATACATATATACACACACACATATACATACAAATATACACATATATACGTATGTGTATGCATGTGTATGTGTATGTATATCTTATTTTTTTATCTCTGAAAATTAATTTCTAAAAGATAATGATATTTAGAAAATCTTTCTAAAAGCAATTGAGAAAATAATCACAAATGTTGGCCAACCTATTAAGATTCTCATCATTCTCTAAATCCTCTAGGGTTTTTTCTCTAAGATATTTGCTTCACCTCCATCCCCTTAGCAGTGAGGTAAGTAAATGCTCTGTATTGTACCCCCCAAAAAAAAAGCTAGTGTACACTTTCTACATTATTATATATTTCAAATTACTGTACTATACTATAATTTTTGGACAGCATAACTATATGTTGTTTTCTCGTGACATTTGAAGAACTTAAATTATAATACAACACGGTGCTGCAATTCGTAAATAATTGGTAAGGTATAAATAAGAGCAAAATGAACCCAGTGCAATAGAAGTCATCCTTTCATAATGAAAATATTTGAAAAATCATGATCCAACAATAGCAACAATTTTTTGTTTCATCCTTGTAACAAGTTGATAAAAGAAAACCAATATTGCTGCTATATTTTACATGTGTCCTACTGTAACAAGCATCTAGATAAACAGCATTTCTACTTGTCGTAATTTCTTGGCTATCAAGTGGACAATTAATGAATAGATATGAAAAAAAAGGTCATAGATAATCAACCAAAAAATTTGATGCACTACTTAGCTATTCAATTTTGGATCTGGACAATCGTACAACTATATACATTTAGATCTTTTACTCAACTCCACCTATGCCCTAGATAAACTATTACATAAATGTTTTAACAAAAATATGAATACTTTTGGATGAAGTTGAACGATAGTGGGGTTGGAGAACTCTTGAAGTATCAGAACTGGGGTTTGAGGAAGTCCTGAGAAGAAGAGCCGGCGACGTTGAGGTGGGGTTTGGGGAAGTCCCAAGAAGGCCGACGGTGGTAGGGTAGCTATGAGGTTTAGGGAAGTTCGAGAGAAAGGGCCGGTGGCGGTAGGGTTTGGAGAGAAGAAGAGAACTCGGACTGATGGGTAGAGGGTTTGGAAGGAGATCGAAGGAGGACAGTCGACTGGTGGGGGTTTGGAAGGAGAGGATGGCCAACATATGGGGGTTCTGGGAGGAGATGAGGACGACCGATAGGTAGGGGGTTTGGAAGGAGAGGAGGATGGTCGATGGGTGGAGGTTTCGGGAGGAGAGGATGATGGAGGAGAGGAGGAGAGGAAGATGGCCAATAGATAGAGGGTTTGGAAGGAGAAGAGAACGGAGGAGAGGAGGACAGCCGATGGGTGGGAGGAGAGGATAGCCAACGAGGAGGAGCTTCTCCTCTAAACAACGACAGTGGGGTGGAGAGAGAGCATCAACGGTGGCGTGGAGCTCCTCTAAACCGAGAGAAAAAAAAAGAAGAGGAAGAGAGAAGACAGGATTTTAAATAACAGAGAAAAAGGATGGGAGGAGAAGCAAGAACAGAGGCTGCCATTTGAAACGATAGCTTCTGTATGCGCATATGGGATACAATCCTACCTCTCATAAATGAGCTATTTTTTTTAAAAAAAAAGTAACACCACCTCAGCCAAACAATCATGAGAGGGGCTTCTCTTTGTTAGCTGGTAATGGGTGCATGGAGATGCATGTTGATCAGATGGATGCACATATGATCAGATTTGGACTAGAATTTGATCGACCGAAGCCCCCCCCCCCCCTCTCTCTCTATATACACACACACACACACAGAAATAGTGTGAGATTTGTTATTCCTTTTGTTTCGCCTGAATCATGGGCATCATACTCTCTTTCTCATCATGCAGGACCCGAGCAGATGCTTTTGGAGGGCAGTGTGAACGATAAGCATGGAGCCCAACAAAAGCCTCCATATGAGAGAGTCCTTTCTTGTTTGAACAAGATTAATATTGGTGCATGGCTTTAATGGTTTGGTTGAATATATATATATATATATATATATATATATATATATATATATATATATATATATATATATATATATATATATATCTGACGCAAACCAGCTTTGAGTCCAAAAGCAATGTAGTATGTATTGCAAATATGGTATCGGTGTCATGTTCAAAACAAAAATCCTCGTGTACGCACTAGAGAAGATCGTCTGGAGCCTTTTTATTTTATTTTTTGGCCATATGCTAGCACGCTTGGCTCTTGAAGTGAAAATTAAAAGGTCGAGACGGAGGATTCTTACTAATGGACTCCCTTACATTTTCATTATTTCCTAAAAAAGGAAACATGGTTTCGAGGGACGTCGCTGTATCCCTCTTCTTTCTCCTCCCAAATCCGTCTTAGGGTCTGTTTGGGATAATCCTATGCCATCCCATAGGATTCACAAGAATACAAATCAGACAAGGCTCATTTCACAGTAATCACAGAAATTTTTGGAGTGGCTTGATCCAAATTTCATAAGGAGAAAAAGGTGACCTCACGAGGTCTTTATTTACACATAGAATGGACTAAAAGAGGTCCAATTGATATTGGTTGGATCGAGCCTCATATTCTATAATATCAGATATAATATATATGCATAGTTTAATTATCACATATGTGTGGATGGGCAAATCCGATTCTGGTAGAATTTTAGTTTAATCTTGCAAGAATATCTAAATGGGTCTTTAGTTTCTTTCCTTTTTCATCTTTAGCGTTCTTTTTCAGCAATCAACTGACTATAGACTATGTATTGATGAACACTATATTATGAAAACTTTGTATTGATACTAAAAAAATGTATATTAAATCATTTGATGACTAATTTGTCAAGAGTGCATCAGTTAGCTATATACTATATATTAGTGAATATCATATTCTAGAAACTATCTATCGATACTATTGGAGGTGTATATTGGATCATTAGATGACTAATTTATCATGTATATTTGTATCAATTGACTATAGATTGTGCATTAGCAAACATCATATTTTAGAAACCATACGTTGATACCATTAGAGATATGTATTGGATTGCTACTAGATATGTATTTAAAAAACTTATGAAATGGATTAGAAAGTTACCAATTATAAATTTGTTTCCCATAAATAATATATCAAACCCCAAGTTTTGCATTTGAAAAGGAATGCGAAAATGAGAGAAAGACTTGCCTTTGTTTCTTGCAGCCGGCAAGCCCTAGACAAATAAAGAAGAGGGACATGGGAGGAGGGATTTCAAGGAGGATCCGGTGGCTACTATGAATGGTATATGACTGAAGCTTGAAGGGTTTTCGTGATAGAGGTGATGGATGGATGGATGGATGGAAAGAAGAGATCAAAGCTCTTTCACATTTTTTATCTTTTAAAAATAAAAGAGATGGGAGGGACTCTATTAGTAAGAGTCTCTTCCTCAGCAGTCTCTTTAATTTTTACTTCGAAATCTATGCATATTGGTATGTGGCAAAAAATAAAAGGGTTCCAGACAATTTTCTCTAGGGCGTACACCTGGGTACACATTTTTGTCCCATCGCCAGGATCCGAAACTTTGATCTCTTGCGAGTAGAAAGGGATGCCAACTATTTGAGCTAGTTTCAGCACACATGTTCTTTTTTTTTAATAAGAAGCACACATATGTTCTAATGCTCTAATATAAAATCTCTTGCTTCGACCATTTGCTTAGATATACTCATATTATTAAGCTGGATATTGATCTCGAATTATCGGACATCATCCTTCCATCAAATATCTTTCTTCAGGTGATTTATGGTACTGCCAATTTCAAATCGCAAGAGCTATTGCATCCTTGGCCTCTCTAAGTTTTTTCCTTATTCCATGCATTTTCAATTACTTTAATATTTATTTTACCAAAAAAAATTACTTAAATATTTTCCACTAGCCAAAATACTGTTTAGCAAATGTCATCCAAGGATGCCATCAGTGTGTAGCCTAAGTTGGTGCAATTGCAGTGCTATACGCCCCCCCAAATTGTTTCAGAAGTATAACATGAGACGTCCGATCCCCAAACAATCAGCTTTATAGGTTTCTGCTGTCAAGCAAAAGAAAATTAAATTTCTGCTACCCTGTTTTTATTTTCACTCCTTTTAAATGTATAAATTCTTCGCACCCCGAAACTATAAAAAATTTTATAAACAACTTTGAGAAATAAATTCTTATTTTATAAACTAAATAAAAGGATTTCATTCTTTATTTTTTTGATTTTTAAATAAACATTAAAAAAAAAAAAAGATAGCAATACCCAATCGATCCAGAAGCTACAAAATAAGAATTGAATCATCTTACACAATGACCAAGAATCTGATGAATTATATTGCCGAGGTAGGAACTTTCTATTATTCTGTCGTCCCTTGATCTTTTATGATCGGTCACCATCTGATGGAGATTGAGCATCATACCTACTTCAATCATGTGGACAATGAGCACATACCTACTTCAATTATTTGTACAACCCGTTAGGATTCGTCTGATACTTTGGGCTCCACCTCAAATGGCCCAAACAATTTAAGAGAACGTCTACGATCCTGGAACGTCTTTCTATTTTATAAATTCTTGGCCTCTTGAGCTGTTTTGCTTCAACATATGTAAACATGCAATAGATATAACGCGGATGAAAGTATTAGAATTATTAGATGTGTGGTCCCAGCTAGAAGGCATCAAAAATTACACAAAGATTAGATGAAATATGGTAAGATATGAATATATGCTAGAGGAGGATTGCTTCGATATGCAAACATTATATGGGTTCGGGTCCATAGGTCAAAATGGAATTTGGATCGAGTTTGGCTGCACCCATTTCCAAATCCGAAACCAAACTCAATTGAAACTCCACATCATATCCAATGTTAGGGAAAAAAAGAAAATCAAGTATCTAATTTGATAATTTGTAAATTATTTGCTACACTTTTGGATCATTTGTTTAGCTTGTTTGATATACCCTAAATGATGACTCATAAATTATGGACCATGAAAAAAAAATAATATAGAAAATATTTAAAACATAGCCAAAAGGCTTTCGTATAAGCTGTTGGTTCTATTATATCGTTTAAACATCCATGCAATTAAAAGACATAAAGAAAGAATATTTTGAAAATAACCAAACTTAGTTGAAATATTATGTCATAACAAATATATATTAAAAGACTAAACTTTTGATAATATTAATTAGTCGCGTCGATTCATGGGAATGGATTGAATTTGGTGAAATAGAGTGAATTATGGTTTGTTTACTCTCTACTTGATATTTTATTTTATATATACATATATAGATATATAGTTGGTCAGTTCCGAGTTTTTGAGTAAATATCTATCTAGATTCATTGCAGCTTGGAGAAGAATCAAGTCTACTTTTTAGATGCAATCCAACCTAATAATTTAACGAGTCTGTTTCTCAGACCTAAAACTTAAATCGTAGGTTGATTTTAGTGACTAGCGGGCTATGGCCCTAGCTCTCAAAACCATCCACACCCTTAAAATAATATGCATAGGTAGGAGTTAGTAGATCCCGTTAGGCAGCAAATCCACTAAATAAGTTAAAATTTAGGTGGATAAAAATAAAGGAAAGAGTTAATGGTTGCAAATGTTTAGTAAATTGTTTGCGGTAATTAGTTGGAAATTTTTAGCAAAATAATTTATTTACTACAAAATAGTAGAATGGAAAAAATCCATTTTTAATTAAGTTTTCAGCAATGCTAACAATAAAGTATTGATTTGATCTAGAAAGATCATCGGTCTTGATGTAGAATACTTTGATCACTATGAGTATGATCGGATTATTAAAATATTATGAAAAAAAGAAAAAATAGAGAAAGAAAGTTTTATGATCTCTATTTCAATTTCATTCGATATATCATACGGATTATTTATATTAGTGTATAGATTTTATATAAAAAAATAATGTAAGCGGATACAGGATCATACAAATAAAAAAAAGACTATTATGGGCTAATATGTGATCTCTAAAATCATACAATCACTCTACTAAAAGAAATTATTATGGGCTGATATATAATTCTTAAAATCATACTAACACTTTATTTCAAACTCAAGGAGGTGCTGTAGGTGCCGACTTAAGTTTAGATATTATTATTTTCTTATAGATAAAAATACCATAGAAGAGAAGACTAATACTCAAAAAGAAGTTAGACAAAAGCTGATGATCTTCATGGATAAAAACTGTACAAAAGAGAATGCTGATAGTACTCAAAGAGAAGATAGATAAAGATCGAATAAAAATATCACAGAAAAAAAAAACTACCATAGAAGAGAAGGCAAATGAAGGTCAGAAAATATCCAAAAAAAAAAGATCTTAAACTGGATAATGAAGGAGCTAGAGATAGAAAATATCCAAAAAAAAGAAAATATCTTAAGCTGGATGGCTAAGAAGCCAAGATAGAAAAATATTTAAAAAAAAAATCTAAATCGGACGGTGAAAGAGTCAAAGATAAAAAATATCCAAAACAAAAAAAAAATTACCTTAAACTAGGTGGTGGGAGTCTGAGATATAAATATCCAAAAAAAAAAATACTTCAAATTGGATAGTGAATGAGTTAAATGCAAAAAAATGATCAAAAAAAAAAAATATCTCAAACTGGATGATGAAGGAGCCAGAGGTAGAAAGACACCAAAAAAAATTTATAGCTAAAAGGTGTTAAGAGAGAAATTTGCATCCAAAGTAAAGCAAAGATCGATAGATTAATATTTGAAGATCCTTATCGTCCAATTGGAGGTCTTTTCTTTTTTTTTGGATTTTTTTCTACCTTTAACTCCTTTTCCACCTAATTCGAGATATTTTTCTTTTATTTGGGTATTATTTTGCCTCTAGTTCTTCATCATCCAGCTTGAGGTCTTTTCCTTTTCTTTCAATATTTTTTTGTCTATAGCTCCTTAACCATCCAATTTGAGGTCTTTTATCTCTTTTTAGATATTTTTCTATCTTTGACTCTCTTGCCATCCAGCTTGAGACTTTTTTCTATTTGAGACTTTTTTTTTCTTCTATGATATTTTATCTTTGAGAATCATCAGTCTTCAATTATCTTCTATTTTAGCCTAGCCTTCTCTTCTATGACATTTTTGTCTATGAAGATTATTGGCCTTCAATCACTTTCATTTTGAATGCTAGACTTATTTTTCATGGTATTTTTATTCGCAAGGATCATCAGCCTTCAACTGCATTCTCTTTGAGCATTAGTTTTTTCTTCTATGATATTTTTATTTATAAAAAAATTATAATTTTTAAATTTAAGTTAATACTTATAGCATCATGTTGAGTCTGAGGAGAAATGTTAGCATAATTTTAGAAATCACATAGTAATCTATAATAATTTTCTTATTAATGTGATCCCATAGTATTTTTTTTTATTAGTGATTCTATATCATTTTCTTTTATTAGCATGATCTCATATCAATTATTATTATTTTTCTTTTTAGAGTCTACACACTAATATAAATAACCTTTGAAATGTATGAATAAAATTGAAACAGAGATAATAAATTCTATTTTTGCTCTTTATATTTCTTTCTTATTTTTTTTTGATATAAATATTTTAAAATGATATTATAGCTATTAATTATCTAATATACCACCATCATCTTTTCTACTTTTGCTGTGGCCATTGCTGTGAATCTATTAATATATAACTGGATAGGATCCATGAGTAAGATTCATTACATCAAAAATCAAATTATACACAAAACTTTTAGAGATAATAATTTAGTTATACAATGTTTGATTAAGATGATTTTTTTATTCAAATTTAATAATTTTTTGAAGTCTATGATGTAGCACTAATCTCTTAAGAGGTTAAAATGAACTGAGATTCTGTTATCAAGCTTCAAAATGGACTAATCAAACTAAAAATTTTCTTTTTTATAAAATTTTGACAAGTTCATCTCCTAATCTCGAAAGAATTAGGTACAGTTATAATGAAAAAAGACTTGACGTAGAAAACGAGATCTATCTTCTGTAGAATCTTAGTTTTTTTATTTTTATTTTTTTTTGCCATGTCTATTTTAAGAAAGCTAATCGTATTCAAAGTAGGATAGAATCAACCAAATTATGTATGAACAAGATTTATTATTATAAATAGAGGTTATATAGCTCTGTTTTTGTAATATTAATTAATCAATGAAAGAAAAAAAACTTAAAATCTTAATGTTGCATATTTTTATCTTCTTCTAAAATTTTTCTAAAATATTTTGAGAGATTTGAGTTGAGTGGGTTGAAGAAAAAATTTTTGTCTCCTTAATCAAGTTATACTTGCTACAATGACTATCATTTTTTGTCTCAAAAAAGATGACCATCGTTGACCTTTGTAGTGGAAAACAACGGACAACAATAGGAAATAACTACATAAATTGCTCAAATTGCTGCTTCTTAAATGAAAATTATTTGTGCAACCATGATGAAATTTCATTCTAACAAACATTAGAGATGGGAAATAGTGGTCATTATTTTTTGTCATATAATGACAACTATAGTAGGATAGTGGTTGTACTAAAAGCATGTTAGGTGTACAAATAATATTTTTTAGGATAAATTATATCGTAGTCCTTAAACTAAATTAAATTTTTTTAAATGTCTCTAAATTTTAAAACTTAAACTTTAGTCCCTGTACTTTCTGAATCATTTTAATATAATCTTTTTCCAGATTCCGACCACTTTCTCTCACAAAAATCTTAGCTGGCAATAATCGATGCTTACGTGGTGAAAAATATCTAATGAATATAACATGACATAAATAACGTGACATACGAATAATGATGTGGTATGATAGATGAAAATTTTTATTTGCTGACATAGCATAGATGATGATGTGGCATCTGATGTAGATTTTTTCTAAAATATCCTATCATTAAGATACTGTCAGCACTCATAGATGATATGGCATAGATGGTGTGGCGCATGTGTGATGACATGGCTTGGGTGATGGTGTGGCATCTGATGTTGTATTTTTTCAAATAGTATCCAATCATTTAGTGACACATCAATGCCTGTAGGTGATGTGGCATAGATGACATGATATGGATGATGATGTGCATCTGATATGAAATTTTTTTAGAAGTATCCAATTATCAAGTGCCATATCGACAACTCAGTGCCACATCAGCATCCATATGCCACATCATTGTCTACATACTGTAAATTATATTTTTCATCCTCTAAGTTTTATAAATATTCTTAAATGGTCCTTATACTTAAAAAAACTCTAATTAGTCTTTTGATTTTCTAGTGTAATTTAGTTTAATTTTTTTAGTAGGATGGCAGAAAAAGTGATGATTTTGATTAGGATGAGTTATTGGATGCATTCAAAAAGTCAAAAATGATAGCAATATTCAAATTGGAGAGTCGGATCCAGATCCAGAGATAGTCTCAAAGCAGATTAGATTCAAAAATTTAAAAATCGTTATTATGAATATAGCAGCGACAATAAAAAAGTATGCAGACTCAATATTCTCAATTTTACCATTACCAAGTTCGCTACCACTGTCGACTTTCTCCTTATAAAAGAGTAGGTTGGTAATTGTGGACTATCAACTAAGGATTTCAAGCGTTGACTCTGACTTGAGTAGTATAAGCAAGTCCAGAAATAAATGAATCAAAAATAAAAATTATTTTTTTCTTTTATTTATCTTTTTTGTTTCATTCTTCTTGGGTTCAACCCAAACTTTCTATGTTTGCTTGGAATATATTTATGTCTATTATATACGTATGATAGGGTTGTTATATACAAGTCATGATGATATGAATCTTCTTTCTTTTATATATTTATATCTATTCTGATACAAGATAGGAGGAGAAAGAGGATAAGTTAAGAGTATGATTGAAGATTGAGTAAAATCGATAATATAATAATATATTATCAAAATAATTTTATAATTTTTAGTTTATGTATTACCTCTTTGTATTAGTTTTAATTATCAAATTATTGCTACAGAGCTTCGGAGGATGGATGGCGAGGTCGGTCAAGAATCGAGTTAGAGTGCTAGAAAGATTAAATTAATGAAGTCTATGTATGATCCTGCAAAAAATTTCTAAAACCAGTGGGTATCTCCGATTTAGGATCCTCTGATGTTTAAGTCAGTTAGAGCTTGAGAATAAATACTAGAAAAATAAAAAAATAGAGAGTAAGGAGAGAGTAGGTTGGAGAGTTTGTTAGGCCATTAGTAATCATCTGATTCGGAGGATTTTGTTTGTTTGATAGTTATAGATAATCTGCTAATTTGTTAAGAGTTTATTATAATAGAATAGCCAGTTGTAGAGAGATTGTAAGTTATTCCATATGGAGAACAGCTATAATATAGTTGGAAAACAACTGATTCGAAGACTCATTGACTAAGAGGGAGGTCGATCAAATCCAATATGACTAAGGTGAGATCCTTATATTTCTATAGTCCATGATTATTGATTTATTCTTTTTTAAGGAGAAATTTGACAGTGGTAGCGAACTTGGCAATGGTGAAATTGAGAATGTTGAGTCCGCATATTTTTTTGTTGTTGCTATCATGTATTGGAGTTTCATAATTTCGTGCACGCATGATTTTGCAAAAAGAGTATGCATTAAAATTTAAAATTTTTTATATTAAATCTAATTTAATCTAAGCATGTATAAGAACATATCTTCAAATCATAATCAGAATCATCATATGTGAGATAAGATTTAGATACAGAAATCAAATAAAAAAAATAAATAAAAATATACCTGAACATGGATCAATCTTCAACGTGAACAGATGATCATAGATGTCCTTCGAAGGTTCCTTCTAGCCGCACATATGTCCGGTCTCTACGGATATCCACACGAGATTCTGATCTGATCAGAAGTCTTTTAATCTCATTGGGATGCTAGCTCTCTTGTAGAGATCGTATCTTGATGGTTGAAAATCTTTTTTCTCCTAAGATACTCTTAGATAATAAGAAAATATAGGAGGATCTTGATCTCTATGCTAGAGATCATAAAAGAACCTTTTCTTCTCTTTTTTTTTTAAATCCATGTACCAAATCTCTACATAGAGATGTAGAAATTTTGTCCAACTTTTGGACAAAGAAAAGAGAAGACATCCATGTCTAAACATGGACAAGAGGGAGAGAAGATGATGTCCTAATAACTAACTATTAGTTGTTGCAAGAAAGAAGGGATATACATGAATCTACCTCATGCCAAAACACCTTCACACCGTTGGCATCTCTCCCTTGATTTTCCATGCACAAAAGCTCACCTCTTAGGCATCAAACCTGATTCAAATCTATACCTAACCATCCCATATAGCTGGGTATTTATAGGCTAAGATGAGTTAGAGTTTGGTTAGGAGATAGGAGTCCAAGAATCCTTGGACTCTATCCCTTATGTGCCGCCCAACCTATTATTTTTTTCTTCTACCCAAAATCAGATCTTTTGTGCCCATATTACATGGTAACAAAGGGAGGAGATCTTTCTTTCTTACACATTAAAATAGAAGAAAAGGGGGCGTGGAAAGTTGGCATCCAAAATAGATTTCTCATGGGATTGATTTTGGCGCATGGAAGAGGAAGTTTTTGATCTTGGGACTCTTGATTAAATTGGTTTTTTAATCTAATAAAACATCAATAAATTTTAATCATATTAGGACTTGATTAGACTCAAATAAATAAAAATCTAAATCTGATTTGGAGTCCAATTAATTTAGATTGGATGTCTCCTAATTGGAGGAGGAATCCTAGTCCAATTGGACTCTTTTCTTGTGCTTGAGTCAAAATCAATTTTAATCCTAATCTCATTAGGATTTGGTGCAGCATGAAAATAAAGATTCTTAGTCTAATAGGAATACATACATCCTAGTCTAATTAAGAATTGGATCAAATCTAAATCCTAATTCAACTGAAACTAATCATCCAATCCTTTTGGGGTTATCCTATAATCCTATAGGGTTAATCAAATCAAATCCAATATGAGTCAAATTAAATCTAATCAAATTAAACTCATACAAGTCTATTGCTCAATCAAATTGAGCGAATTAGCAATCCTATTGCTAATTAATCCTTCTATAACCCACTAACTTTTAGCGAGCTATATAATGCAATATTTGCATTAGATCAATTATCAATCAAATTGATAATCAAATTTTTTTTACGATTCATAATCGTAATTCAATCATCTGATCAGTCAAAATCCTTTTATATGTGATTCCATAGTTTTATCTGTCTGATAGTGAGATATATTGTGATCTCTATCACAATATCATTGAAATACTTTTCAATAGATGGGAACAATTCCAACTCAGCCCAGCAAGGATTATTGATCATCAAGATGATCCTTGTGAGTCTCACAATCTACCAGTGAACCTAGCAGTATGTAGTGACAACCCAGCAGAATAAAAGATGAATCTCTAAGTATAGTTAACGTATGATACAATCCTCTATCGTGAGTCCCAACCAGATGACAGATCATGGATAAATCGTCAAACCTTAACATCGATCATATGATAGATTCAATTAGCTTAAGTCCATATGTGATTCTATGAAAATTTTTTTCATCAATCACACTGCTATGGCCATAGACTTAAGGACTCAGTCTCTTAAATCTTATAGAACTACTCCCTTCTTTAGGATCGATATGTCCATCTTGATGCACACCTCACTTCTACAGTGGACCAACTATCGCCAACATCCATACAAGGCTCTTTGAGACCCATATTGATGTGTCAGTAAACTCTAGTAGCCTCACTGTGAGTAGTAGTATCATCTAGATCAAAAATCAGTCATATAACTGCAGCATCGAAAAGTCACTAACGAGTGAGCAGACATCCATGTGACTTCTTGTGTTGGTCATGCTCAGTGCTAGTTGTTCTTTAACAACCACCTGCACTCTCGTTCCAGTATCTCTATACTGCAGATCGAGATCCATCTGCTCGAAGGAAGCGATCTATGCACTGATCTATCCAGATCAATCACTATCCCATGATGATCCTATGACCAGAAGTAATTTAGAAATAACCATTAATGACACATGCCTCAAATTCTTAACTCTTTGAGAATATATGTCATTATCTTATTAATCCTTGAATGATTCATGGACAATAAATATGAATGGTACTATAACTATCCAATAAGTACAAAATCATATCCTAGAGATATGAAATGTGTCAGCTAAGATTGGCTTCTAGGGCATACATCTAACACTATATTCATAATTCAATGATTTTCAAATTTCTAACCTGATATGTTTTGAGACCATCTCTGGATCTAGATCCGACTCTGTGGTTTGCATACTGTTATCTTTTTTGACTTTTTGAATGCATCCAATGACTCATCCTGCACCAGAACCATCACTTTCCCTGTCATCTTGTCGGAAAGATTAAATTAAATCAATTAAAAAATCAAAGGATCTAATTAGAGTTTTTTTTAAGTATAAGAACCATTTAAGAATATTTATGAAACTTAGAGAATGAAAAATATAATTTATGATATAGGTGATGATGTAGTATGTAGATGCTGATATGGCACAAATTACTGATATGATACTCAATGATTGGATATTTAAAAAAAAATTATATCAGATGCCACATCATCACCCATGCCACATCACTTATGGGTGATAATGTGTCACTAAATGATTGGATATTATTTTTAAAAATATCATATCAGATACCACATCATCATCCATGCCATGTCATCATCATGCGCCAGACCATCTATGCCACATTATCTATGATTGCTGACATGTCTCTTGATGATTAGATACTTTTGAAAAAAAAATCCACATCAAATGCCACATCATCATCTATGCATGTCAACAAATAAAAAATTTTATCCATTATGCCACATCATCATTCGTATGCCATATCATCTATGTCATGTCATATTTATCAGATTTTTTTGCAACGTAAGCACTGATTATTGCCAGTTAGAATTTTCAGTGAGAGAAAATCATCAGAATTTGAGGAAATGACTATATTAAAATGGTTTAAAAAGTTTAAAGTTTTGAAATTTAAGAACTATCTAAAAAAATTTGAATTAATTTAGAAACTATGAACATAATTTATCCTATTTTTTATTATATTCATAACACAATAAGAGATCTTTATCCTATGTTTGGTTGGATCATGAAAGGATAGATGGATATGATTGAAAATATGAATGACCTCTATCCACCGTATGATTCAAAATATTAAAAAGAGAATGGATAAAAAAGAAGAAATTATCCATCCACTTTGGCCCATGAATTTGCATTCTCTCAAATTAAAGGGTGAACGAAGGATGGATGGATTATTGAAAGATGGACTTTTGTATTGACATAATTATCCATCATTAATTTTTTTGATAAAACTATAATATTTTTATTTTTTTATTCATATTATTTATATATTTTTTATATACTATTAATCATATACTATTAAATTTTATTAATCATTATGTGAATTTTAGTATATAATTTTTATTATTATAATTAAATAATTAGATTATCTTTTATTTTTTATTTTATTTTTATTTTTTAATTAACTATTTGTATAATATTAACTAACTATTTAAACTAAATTATAAATTAATTAGTTATTTATATAATTAATTCATTAATAATTAATTTATAAAATCAGATATTAAATTAAATATTTATATAATTTTTTATATAATTATAGATTATAAAGATTATAAATTTATATATTATTTATTTTTTAGTATAAATAATACTATAAATTGATAATAATATATTTTTATTAAAGGATAGTTTAGTAAAAATATTATATAAATATCATCTTTTTTTTCTCTCATTTTCATGTACCAAACAAGGAGAAAATTATTTCATCCATCCATCTATATTTCACCAAACATATGAGAGGATGGATAAAAATTTATCTATCTTTTTCTCCATCCATCCTTTCTTCAATTCTTCCTTATTACTAAACAAAGGGTTAAAGTGCTACTATAATGGCCATTATTTTGGATTTTTCTCTACTATTGGAGGAGGCAAAGTATTGTCATGGAGTTTGAGTTAGAATTTAATTTATGTGCTAAGATTATTGCTGAAAAAGGTGATTTATGGTACTCATGTTGGCATTATGTAATTTGAGTGCCTCATTCATCGCTAATTCATTATTTTCATTTCTTTTTACACATTCTTTACTTACCAATGCTTGCAGCCCTCTTTTGCCGTTGTATTTTCTTTTATAAAATTAAATAAAATCTACATTAGTTGTCCCATTGATGAGTTGAGATACCAACCACAATTGTGAATCATTGTCCAACTAGGTTATAATATATGGTCTTCCATATCTGGAAGGATGATTTCTTCTTTATTCATATTGAACAGTAGACTAGGCTAATCATATGAAATCTAGAGGTGGCAAAATATAATCCAACTCATCAATCCGATCTATATTAAATCTGTCATAAACAATTTGGTTATGAGCTAAATAGATTCGGATTATAAACAGATCAATCATTTAATCAGTTTATTATTCGGATGAGATTCAGATTTTAGGCATTCAACCCACTTAACCCATTTAACTCGTATAACTTTTGGATTGGATCAAATTAGGTAGTATAGTAGGGCTATTTAAATGGATTGAGTAACGGACCGATTAAATCTCCTTGCTTCTCCCACTCAACCTATGCCATGCATCGTACTTTTTTTCTAATTCCTTCGATCCCACCCATCCCATACCCCATCATGGACCATGGTTAGGGTTTTCTCTTCTCTCCTTTTTCTTATTCTTTGTGCCAATGCCATTTCGAAGACAATGTGGAGGCCATGGAGCTCAACCCGACCATAGGGGTAGATGATAGAGATCGTTCGAGCCCTCACAGTTCGAAGGCAAAGGAGGTGGTAAAGCATCGATCGAAGGTCCAGAGCTCATAGGTGATGGAGGTTCAGAGTCCCCCCCTCTTCTCTCACTACCCTCAAGGCTCAAACTCCTCCACTCCAAAAGTAGGTCAAAGACAGAGCCGAAGGCGACTGAGAGCTTCCGATGGGTGGAGGCGACAGAGAGTATGGTCAAGGGTGGAGCCGAAGGCAGTCGAAAGCTTTGGTCGAGTGGAGTCGAAGGCACGAGAGAGTGGGTTGGCAAAGAGGCGATTGAGAGTGTGGTGTGGGTGGAGAAGTAAGTTAGAGATACGGTGAGAGCAGAGATCTGAGAGGTTTTTAATTTTTTTTCTCTTTGCTTTTTTTTTTTGAGAAAAAGAGTCGGGCTCTTTTTTTTTTTTAAATTAGGTTTTCAACGTAAACAGGTTGGGTCAGATAGCATGTTTATTAAACATATCGGATTTAGATTTTAAAATTTGATATGTAATAAAGAGGTTGAATTTTAATTCAGAGATTTTTTGACTTACCCGTACCGACCCATTTATATACAACATGATCCGATTGCTACCCCTAATGGATCTATGCTTTGGACAATATGTTAGATGTTCTTTAGAATTTTTTAATATTTTATTTTTTGGTTTCTATCAATATTTTTATTCTAGATTGTTTTAATAATAAATTTGATTTACCCCCTACAATAATAGTAGACTTTGAGGTGCATATGACTTGTATTGGAGCAGATCATGAATGATCTTGAGTCACTTTGGTTCCTTGGTTGGGTTCTAATATTGGATCCAGACCCAACTCAATAGGAGATTGGATTGGATCGGGTCCACAACAAAATTTTTGATTTAACGGATCATTGGCTTGGGCCAGATCTATGTATAACCCGGCCTCAACCCTAAATATTCATGTTCGGGTAAGCATAGCTAACTACATTTTAATTACCACGTAGCCAAATACTATTAACTATATAAAATAAACAATAAATAATATCACTCTCAAATAAATTAGGATATAAAAATAGTTTTAAACCTATTTTTATGTTAAAAATATTGTTCATATAAGTTTTAAATCATAATTTAGAGACTCAAATATGTTCAGATCTCAATAGGATACTAAATTCAGGTCAGATTGGATTATAAAGTAGAAAATCCAAAATTAATCAAGAAATCAAATGGGTCGAGCCGGATTGGGTCAAATCTGAATTTAAAAAATTCAGATCTAATCTAACCTCATAGGTCTTTTAAAATAGGCTAGATGATCTAAATAGAGCAGATCGAGAAGGATCATGGGTCAATCAGACCCATTTGCAGTGTTAAATACTATTGGCATGAGGTGAGGAATTTAGTTGGATAGCAAATTATTTGCAAAATAGGTGGACAAAAAAGATGTCCACTCGTGATTTATGGAAAAGCTTACCAACCATTCTTCCCATCTGGATAACAAATCTTATCCATAAGGGCATCATGTCCTTCAATAATTGGAGGATGGTTGGCTCACAGCTATCATTGTCTCACTCCATGCGATAAGCCAAGCGAGAGAGTTTGCATGTAAGAATGGACAAGGAAAGCACGTCATTTCGAATTTTTAATGCCAAATTTTGTTCCGCAATCAGTGTCAATATGATTGAAGTCATTTAGTATCCAAACTAATGACATGCTATTCTCATTTGTACTTAATCATATTCAATGTTAAAGCCAGCAAAATATAGTGTATGATTAGGGTTTTGATGCTGATATCCCCAAATATCACGAACCCCCTCTAAAATCTCTATTTGTAGTCACAGCAACAATAATGACTATTGCTTGCCTGATCAACCGCAGATTAGATTTTCCGAAAGCAAAAATTGGTTAACTCAAAATAAAGGACAACAACATAAACATTGTATTGTTACTCTATCATGCCACTGTTCATTAACATAACCGTCACTATTTCTGGTGTGACAGACCCTATTAGGGCATAATGACTAATGGCCCATATTTAAGCCATGGATTTAATTAGCTAATTGCTAGTTCTGAAGCAATTCAACAGTTGATGTGATCAAATTTATAAATTAGGTATGTTAGCTTAATAAAGGAGATTAAAATATAAAATAAGTTATAATTTTAAGTTGTAATTAAATAAAGAACAAACACAAATTAAGAAAAGATTTTGTTGTCAGTTATAGATTTTTGAATTAGAAACAATATTGAAATAGTTTATCCAGTTAATTCTTACATATATGCTGAAAATTTCCTTAACCAGTTACTTGTAACTCCTTTAAAAAGTTTCTGTATACATTTGTATCATAAAAAAAATACAAAATGATATACATCAATAAAAATTGAACTTTGTCATGTTCATGGCAAAGCTAATTCATCAAGATTTTTTTTTGCTGGGAAATAAAGCGAAAGAAAAGAAATGACAAAGAAGAATCTAATTTTTTGTTTTTTGGGACTAAAAATAAAATTCTAGAAAGAAAAATCAAATAGAAAATTACAATTTCAATATTTTCTTTTCATATATATATATTATATATATATGTATGTATGTGTGCGTGTGTCTCCAGAGAGCAGTGATTTTGAGAGAAAGAACTAGGCAAATAGCTTAAGATAACCTACTTATATCCTACTTTCTCAAATATTTCCACTCCAATTTTCTGACTCCAAAGAAGCAATAGATTATGAAATGAGATCAAACCAATTTCAGAGATTGTGAAGGGCTTGTTACTTTTAGTCGAGGACCATCGAGATGTTGCCTTGGTATGGTGAGCGAGACTCTATCATCCTTCTTATCCATGTTCTATACCTGATGTTTTCTGTTTTACCTGATGTTCTGTACCTAATGTGTCATCTGTTTTACTTTTCTTTTTGTCCCCTTCTTCTTTGTCTTGATCATTTGTATTTTCTTTGTACCTTCTTTTTTTAATTTTCTTATGCCTCATCCTTTAATAGAAAAAAGAAAAAACTCTCACTCCAAGTCTCCAACAAAATGTGGAAAAATATTCAATTTTCTTCTTTCTGGTTAATTTATCCTTCTTATTATCTCTCGGACCAAATAGAACATAAGGAATTGAAGATAATTACAAATATGAACGTATATGCTTGTGCATGGTCCTGTTTTTACTGGTAACAGTGCATGGCTCTGTTTAAAAGACCAAGGGATAAACCTACAAAGGTGTTGGCGTTGTCACGCTTACGTCGTGAGATCTGTATGCGGCGTAAAAGAAAGAAGAGAGAGAGCGTATGCGGCGTACGTGAGAGAAAGAAAGAAAAGGAACCTCCTCTTGTGTAACTCATTTATATTTGATTTGATGAGATTTGTCTTATTTTCTTATTATATTTTTTAATAATATTAATATATTATATTGAGATAAGTATTATATATTGATTAAAAAGCCTTTAGTATGTTAGAGAGCAACTTTACTGTATCAATCATTTAGTGATAATGGAAGTTTGATCTGGACTTTGGTTCCATGATTTTTACCTCCATATTGGAGGATTTTTTATGTAAATTTGATGTCCTCATACTCGGCATGATTACATTTTTACCGGATTTGATTTTGTTGAATTATTACTTGATTTAATTAGCACACAGAGGATAGAATTTATCCTGGCTATAATTTTGTTTATGGCCTTTTCATCATAATAATTGGTATCAGAGCTGTTATTAGACAATCAGTGTGGATTGTGCTAATTAAAATGGAGGATAAACCCAGTATGGTTAAATTAACTTCATCAAATTATTTCTTATAGAGGATAATGATGGAGGATTTATTATATTATCCAGATTTGTTTGAGCTGATTGAATTGCAAGAAAAAATATCAAATAATATAAATATTGATGAGCGAAAAAAATTGAATAGAAAAGCTACGGCTATGATCAAATAGTGGATGGATGTGAATGTAATCCATGACGTTGCGATAGAGACAGATGCTTACCGGGTATGGGAGGAGTTGGAGGATTTATATTAATGGAAGAATGCACAGAATAAATCCTACCTGATTAGAAGTCTGATGAACTTAAAGTATAAGGATGGGTAGAATGCTTTAGAGTACTTGAATAACTTCCAAAAGATCCTGAATCGGTTGGCTATGATGAAGTTGTTTCTTAATGATGAGGTGCAAGCATTAATTTTACTGAGTTTTTTATCAGATAGTTCGGAGATATTGGTGGTGATACTGAGTAATCTACTGTCAGTGACAAACTTATCTTAACTATAGTGAAGGATAGTATATTGAATGAAGCAAATAGATGAAAGGAGCATGATTTGACAAGTACAAGTTCTGAGATATTGGTTACAAAGTAGAGGGGGAGAAGCAAAATAGACCCTCTTACAACAAAAAGGATGTTGAGTCCCATGATAGAAAAGACAAAAAAAAATTTAGAGGTCGGTCAAAGTCCAAGAAGGGTGTCACTTGCTACTACTGTAATAAGTCAGAATATTTTTAAAAAGAGTACAGAAAGTATAAGAAGAATCGAGACAAGAGTGATAGAAAGAAAGAAGAAACATAGAATACGACTGTAGTTACATTTGATGATAAGGTTATGATTGCCTGTGATAACTGATGTATTAGTCTCACATGCTAGAAACTTAATTGGGTAATTGGTTCAATTGTCTCATACCATGTTATATTTCGAAAAGACTTCTTCTTGTCCTACTCTAAGATGATTTTGAGCATGCTAGGATGGAAAATGATGCGGTAGCTCAAATTATGGACATGGAAGATGTTTGCTTGGAGACCAATATCGCGTGCAGACTATTATTGAGAAATATAAAGCATGTTCCTGATATCTGATTACACTTGATTTCTACTTATATCCTAGACGATGAGGACTACTCTATTTGTTTTGGTAAAGAAAAATGGAAGCTCACTAAAATTCTTTGGTTGTAGCAAAAGACAAAAAAACTGGCTTTTTTAGATTGCAAGTTAAGATGTGCAGTGAAGAGGTAAATGCAGTTGAGGAGACTTTCATAGATTTGTGATATTGACGACTTGGCCATCTGAGTGAGAAGGGACTTGATGCTTTATCTAAGCATAACCGACTTTTTTTAAAAGGTATGCATTTAAGAACTTGCATTCACTATTACATGACAAGTACATAAGGTTTCATTTTATAAGCTTCCCTGATATAAAAAAATTATATGCATTAAATTTAATTCACACTGATGTATGCTCTATGACTATAAAGACACTTGGTGCACTGTATTTTGTTAGTTTTTTTAATGATTATTCTTAAAAGTTGTGAGCTTTTGCTTTGAGATCTAAAGACCCGATGTTTGACGTCTTTAAAAAATTTTATGCTAGTGTTGAAAGGGAGAAGGGAAGAAAATTGAGATGCATCCGAGCAGACAACAGTGGTGAATATCGAGGTCCATTTGAGAGATATTGTAGACAGCATGGCATTGATTGGAGAAGACTATCCCAAAACACATCAGCAAAATAAAGTGACAGAGAGGATGAACTGCACATTGTTGAAAGAGTCCAGTATATGCTTTCTCATTTGAAGTTGCCTAACTACTTTTGGGGTGAAACTATGAGGACTGCAGTTGACTTGATTAATCTCTCAGCCTCATTTGCTCTTGATGGTGATGAAACCGAGAAGGTATGGACAGGAAGATTAGTTTTTTATGATCATCTTAGAATATTTGAATGTAGGGCTTTTATTTATATTCTAAAAAATGAGTGGTCAAAGTTTGACAATAAATCAAATGAGTGCATTTTTTTTGAGCATGTAGATATGAGCAGTTTTGATACAGGCTATGGGATCTAGTAGAGAAGAAACTAGTTAGAAGTTGAGATACAGTATTTTTTGAGGATCAGACCATTGAGGATATGAAGAAAGTAGATAAGCCAGAGTCTATTATAGAGTTATTTATTGATCTACCTCGTATGTCTTAAGCTAGAGTAGATGTTGATGATGGACAGACTGTAGAGGATGATAATGGGAACAAATGGTGACAGTGTATCAGATGAGCATGATAAGCAAACTCCTACACAGTAAATGATAGAATAGCAGTTGAGAAGATTTATTGGAGAGTGTTAGCCTTCTCAAAGATATCCTCCACACGAGTATGTGTTGGTGATTGATGGAAGAGAGCCAAAATACTTTCAAGAGGCCATGTCATATGCATAGAAGGGAAAGTGGTTTGAAGCCATGCAAGAAGAGATAAAATCACTGCATGAGAACCGTACTTTGATTTGATGGAGCTATCTAAAAAAAAGAGAGCACTCAAGAATAAATGGATGTTTAGACTCAAGACAAAAGATTAAAGCTCACGGCGAGACTGGTTGTGAATGGCTTCAGTTAGAAGAAGGATATTGATTTTGAAAAAAAAATTTATCGGTGGTCAAAATATTTTCGATCAGAGTTATTATTGATTTGGTAGTCAGGCTAAATTTGAAGATTGAGCAGCTTGATGTGAAGACAGCATTTCTTCATGATGATCTTGAAGAAAAAATTTATATAGAGCAGCCAAAAGGATCCATAGCTAAAGACAAGGAGAACCTAGTATGCAAACTGAAAAATAGTTTGTATAGTTTGAAATAAGCTCCTCGATATTGGTATAAAAAATTTGATTCCTTCATGATAAATCATGGGTACAACAGAATCATTTTTAACTATTGTGTATTATGAAGAGGTTCAATGATGATGATTTCATTATTCTTCTATTATATGTTGATGACATACTGATTGTTGGTCATGATATCAAGAATATTCAAAGCTTGAAGGCTGAATTGAGTAAATGCTTTGCTATGAAAGACTTAGGATTAGCAAAGCAAATATTTGGTATAAGGATTACCTATGACAGAAAGAATAAAAGACTATGGCTATCTCAGGTGAGATACATAGAGAAGGTGTTAGAGAGGTTCCAGATGAGCAACTTTAAATCAGTTAACTCTCCACTTGTCGATCACTTCATATTGAGCTCCAAATAGTGTCCTACTAGTGAGGAAAAAAAGAGGGAGATGCAAAAGGTCTCTTATACATCCGCAGTTGGTAGTTTATTGTATGATATGGTGTGTACTAGGCCGGATATTGCTAATGTTATTCGTGTTGTCAGCCGATTTCTCTCTAATCCTAGGAAGGAGCATTGGACTGTAGTGAAGTGGATTCTCAGGTATCTCAAAAGACTTCTAGAGTATGTCTATGTTTTGGTACTGTTAAGCCTATGTTGGATGGATATACAAGTGCAGACATGATAGGTGATGTTGATTCTAGAAAGTCTACATCGAGTACTTGATGATTTTTTTAGGGGGAGCTATCTCATGGTAGTCTAGACTGTAGAAATGTATTGTCTTTTCAACTACAGAGATAGAGTATATTATAGTGACAGAAGCTAACAATGAGTTGTTGTGGATAAAAAAGTTTTTTGAGAAACTTGATCAGAGGCAATAGAAATTTATCCTATATTGTGATAGTCAAAGTGCAATTTATCTCAACAAGAATTCAACTTTCCATTCGAGGTCGAAACACATTAATGTAAGATATCATTGTATACGAGATGCTTTGGAGATAAAGTTATTATAGCTAGAAAAGATTCATACAGATAACAATGCTTCAGATATGCCGACTAAAATATTGCCTGTAGAGAAGCTTGCAAGTTGCAGAACTAGTATTGGTTTGCTGGTCCTCCCCATATGGACTTGAGAGGGAGATTTCTTGACAGTGTCATGCCTATATGGTAGGACTTGCCAACTATAATAATAAAAAAATCTAGGGCAGCGCAAAAGAAAGAAATGCGAGAGAGAGAGAGAGAGGGCTTGCAGTGTATGTGAGAGAGAAAAAAAAATTTCAATCTTTCCAACTCTGATTGAAAGGTGATTTCAAGTCTGATCGAGATGAAATTTCAGTATGTTGTTTATAACAGCAAGCTCTACAAAGTGAATGGTTCAATTCACTGTGAAACCTTCTCTTATGTAACTCGTCTTTCCAACTCTGATTGAAAGGTGATTTCAAGTCTGATCGAGATGAAATTTCAGTATGTTGTTTATAACAGCAAGCTCTACAAAGTGAATGGTTCAGTTCACTGTGAAACCTTCTCTTATGTAACTCGTTTATATCTAGTTTGATGAGATCTATCTCATTTTCTTCTTATATTCCTCTGTAGTATCGATGTATTTTACTAAGATGAGTATTGTATATTGATTGGAGAGCTTTTAGTATGCTAGAGAGAAACTTTGCTATACCTATTATTTGATGATAGTGAAAGTTTGATCTGAACTTCGATCCTATGATTTTTACGTCCACATTTGAGGATTTTCTACATAAATCTGATGTTCTTGTACTCAACTTGATTTATATTTTTGCTAGATTTGATATTATTGAGTTATTGTCTGTTTTAATTAGTACATGAGAGCTAAAATTTATTTTAAGTATAATTATGTTTAGCACCTTTGGGGGAGGACCGCCCCATCTAGGGAGCCTAGCCGATGACTTGCATCTCCGAGTAGGAGAACTCTGCCCTGACTCATCCGGTGACAGTGGAGGAGGTGAGGGGGGCCCTCTGATCCCTCGAGGAGGATAAAGCCTAGGATCCGATGGTTTTCCTCCTCTTTTTTTTTTTTTTTGCAGATACTGGTCGATTGTTTAGGAGGAGGTTATGGAGACGATTCAGTTGATTTTTGAGTGTAGGGGTATTCCAATGGAGTGGAAGAAGACTCTGATCACTCTCATTCTGAAGTGGCCTAATGTGTCACTTTCGAGCTACTTTAGATCGATCAGTCTCTGCACCCCTCTTTACAAGTGTGTGCTAGAATCTTGGTCAGCCATCTGAAGCTGATCATGCCTTGCCTGATCAGTCCAGAGCAGAGTGCCTTCGTTGGTGGACGGTCCATCACCGACAATATTCTGCTAGCACAAGAGTTTATGCATGACCTCCAGCATGCCCCTGGTCATTGCAGTCTGATGACGATCAAGCTGAATATGAAACGGACGTACGATCGGATGAGCTAACCCTTTCTCCAACAGACTCTTCAGGAGTTGGGCTTTTCAGAGCAGTGGATGGGTTGGATCATGGATTGTGTAGAGTCTCTGAGCTTTGCCATCCTAATCAATGGCACCCCGACGGAGTTTTTTCACTCTTCTATTGGTCTTCGCCAAGGTTGCCCTCTATCCCTCTAGTTGTTCATTTTGTGCGCTGACACTTTGTCCCAAGCATTAAGGGCTGTTGTTCGGGGGTTGAGGCTGGAGCTTTACTGGCCTGCCTTTGGTGCCTAGCCGCTCTCGCACCTTCTTTCTGCAGATGATTGTCTCCTCATCGATTGAGCTTCGGCTCAGAATGCAGAGTGTTTTGCCCTATTGTCAAGGCATATTGTCGATCGTTTGGATAGGTGGTGAACTTTTAGAAGTCCTCGATCATCTTCAACCCTCGGATGAACATCCAGATAAAATAAATGGTTCGAATGAGACTTGGGATCTAGGAGCAAACTGAGATGCTGACCTATCTTGGCATTCCAATCACGGAGAGGCAGCTCTGGAGAGCCGAGTGTAGACCCATGGAGCAGCAGATCCAGGAGTACCTTGAGGGATGGCAAGCCTCTACCCTCTCTTTGATGGGCAGATTGATCCTTGTGAGCTCAGTTTCGAGTTCTCTCCCAGTTTATCTCTTGGCAAATACGATTGTGCCGATTTCTTTCCTTAGAGAGCTGGAGCACTGATTTCAGGACTTCCTCTGGGGCTCGGGGCACGATCATCATGGGATATACCTTCTGGCCTGGGAGGTGGTTTGCCAACAGGTGAGGGATGGTGGGCTAGGGATCTAGTCCCTCTTAGTCAGGAGGGAGGTCTTGATCGTCAGACATGCTGTCAAATTTTTTATTCAGTCGGATTGTCTTTGGAGTAGGGTGATAAGGGCACGATATGGAGAGTGGAGCCAGGAGTCCCTGATCCAGGCAGCTCGTGGTTGCTCTTTCATTTGGAAGGAGATCTGTGCTCCGAGGCCTAGTGTGATGGATGAGGTCTGCTGGTTGACATAGCCACTCGATTGATATGACTCTTGATGCTTGGATCTCGAGACTGCCCCTCTCATTGGCCGACATTTGTTAGTAGCGAGGCGACCGCTCGGGGTGAGTCTGCGACTTGATGTCTGAGGATGGTAGGAGTTGGCGAGTCCAAGAGATCTACCGCCTATTCGGAGGTCTGCTTGCTGATCGGATTCTTGCCACTCCGATCCCGATTCTTTCCTGCAGAGATGTGAGGGTTTAGGATCGGTCTTACTGTCTGAAGATCTCCTTACATGACCTGACCTAGATGTATAGACTGATGGTAGTTGGAGGATTGATGCACCTGGATCTGGAGAGCGACTGCCCACCCCAATGAGGCTCTTCCTTTGGAAGCTTGTCTGGGATCGCCTACCGACGTGCACTCTTCTCAAACGGAGGAGCATGGACATTTCGATCTCCTGTCCGATGTGTGGGCTCGAAGAGGAGTCGATTGAGCATGCCGTCCTACGCTATCCACGAGCAAAACTGATTTGGAGATAGGCTGGTATCTACCCCTGGGAGTCGAGTAGGGACTCGTGGCTGGAGTCTTTCCTGAGCACGATCCGTTAGAGTAGGACTGAGGGGGATCACTCCTATGGTAGATAGATGATTTATATAGCTTATCAGATCTAACTTTCTAGGAACTACTTTGTCTTCGAGAGTGAGGTGGCTTCTTCACATAGGGTACTTGAGAGAGTTTTGTGCCTCGCTATAGAGTACCTTCGATTCGATGCTACCACTGGTCCCCTTGATACCCCTGACTGCTGAGACTCTCATGCTACTCCTGCAGTGCCCCGGTGGGCCTTATTTATTTTTGGGAACCCCCTCCCTCAGGATGTATCATGGTGAACTTTGATGATAGTGTCAGAGGGAGCAGAGGTTGAGTTGGTTTTGTCATCCACGGTCCTGATGCTCGGTTGCTTGCGATTGGAGGGTTCCATCTCTATGAGCCCTCAGTCTCGAGAGTGGAGCTTCATACTACTTGGGCTGGCATCAATTTTGCTGTACAGAAGCTTTGTGCGAAGAGGATCTTCATTGAGGACGACTCTGCTACCGTCATTATCTGGATCCAGGATAGCTCGGAGTAGCAGGAGACTTATCCATTGATTCGTGATATTTGGACTTTCTTTCATCATTATGTCGCATCGTCCATTCGGCACATCTATCGGGAGGCGAATAGTACAGCAAATTGAATTGCTATCTTTGTGGTAGAGCATACGGAGAATTGGATTTAGAGGTCAGAGGATGTCTGCCCGTCAGATTTATAAAATATTTTGTATTTTAATCATTTGGGTTGCTCTTGCACCGTAATGGGAAGACTAGTCGTTTGTAAATAAAAAAAAAAAAAAATCCGGATATGGCCGAGTGAAGTGACAAGCCCATTCTACCAAAAAAAAAAAAAAAACATCACTTCATACGTGGAGGTCTGCTGGTGAGCCACGTCACTACTTTTCTTTAGTGTCGCTCACTGTTTCGCGTTGCTCGGTCTCCATAGGATGCGCTCTCTCACTCTCTTCCATGTTCTCGGACGCCGATTGCCGGCCACGATGGTACTTCGAGCGAGAGAGCTCCAGCGCCTTCAAGTCCTCCTCCCCGAGGCCTTTGGATCGCTTTCCAGGGGCGGAGGCAACGCGAAGGCCGGCGGCGGAAGGAGGCTGCTGAGCGCTGGGAACACTGCCGGCGAGGAGTTCGCAGGCAAGAGCGCCTACGAGGTGCTCGGGGTCTCGGAGACCAGCTCGTTCGCCGAGATCAAGGCCTCGTTCCGGAGGCTTGCCAAAGAGACCCACCCAGATGTCTCGCCGTCGCCAGATGACTCCGCCGCCTCCCAGAGGTTCCTCCAGATCCTCGCCGCTTATGAGGTACGAAGTTGCCATTTCTATGAGATGCTTGGTATGTTGATCTGAATCGGGTGCGAATTTAATATCTTTGACGTTTTGCCGAATTTTATATGTATCTGTTATGGATTCGTCGAGATCAATATATTTAGGGGAATTCGATCGCTGTGGACTGTCGGTAGTAATTAAGGTTATGGTTCGAATGACTCGAATCTCCCAAGGAGATAAAAATTGGATTTTTTTATTGAAAAAAAGATAATCAACTCTTAGGTTAAAACTGGAAGGGAATTGGTGGATTTGACAAGTTAAAAGTTCTTATGAATTTGTCAAGATTATGGTGTATAGGTTGACGACTTTTGGTATTATAAGGTCCTGTGTGCTGGTAGCAGTAAGCTTAGTATTTGAGTTACTCAATTCATTCAGACATTTTAGGTTGAGGATGAGTGACAGTTGGCGTGCTGCATCAAGGGTTGAGGTTTGTTTACCTGATGATTTGATGTCAATGTTGGTGGGTCTGATGATTGCAATCCTGTTTGCAACTCTTCATTATAGATTCTAGATTTAATCCCTGCTATCCAATCACTATTGTTTAAGGACTTCTCATCTCTGGTTATGTTGTATAGAATTAGTACTGGGCAGGTGAGCTGAATATGTAATGATGCATGGGACTCTAGATAAGTGATTTGGAGAATGATTGTTGGGTTTGTGAGGTGCACACGATGATGTGAAAAATTAGTGGGAGATTAAATGAAAGAAAGGAACTATTACCAACAATACCATCTTACACAAAATTTATCATCTTAGATGATGGGTCAATAGCATGGTGCTACTGAGAATAGTTAATAGCCAACTTGTAAACTGGTTAACCTAAACTCTGCAGATGTTCTACTGGAAAGTATAATGTTCTGTCACTAAATTTACAATATCTCATTATATTGGCCTAGATATATTTTTTTGATGTTAAATATGTTAGTTGGAGACTTACATGCTGGCATGTATATCTCCACAGGCATAAAATTCAGTGCTGTGCTAGCATAAGATTGAATTTTGCTAGAACAAACTAAATTAACATTTATTTCCTAAGAAACTTTTTAGATGTGCATCGGCTATAAACTTCTAATTCTTGTAATCTTTATTGTTATTCTACTGCAGATTCTTTCAGATTCTAAGAGAAGATCCCACTACGACAGCTATTTGTTTTCACAGAAAACAATACCTCATAAAGATCATGGACTTGGTTCGGCTGTTTATGCATACAATTCACCTGTAATATTGACAAAGCAAAATAATGTAGTGGAGTGGCTAAGGTGGTACAGACTTACAATTGATGATATTCTTATGCAGAAAAAGGTCGTGACAAGATCAGGTTACTTTGGTAAACTTGAGAGTGAACTTTATTCAGCAATTCGTACTGCATATTATGGCCCAATTATTGAGTCTATGGATCTTCTTCCTGACTGTTTTGAAGCTGAAGAGAGGTCTGCATATGAAACTTCTGAGTTGTTGCACTTGGTTTCAGGACGAGATCTTTTTGGAATTGTTAATATAGTTGATAAGATTCCTCGGTTGTCACATATCAGCCATGTAAAGCTAAATCCCTTTGATTCTGTGGCTTCTGGACTTTGTCAATATGTTACACATACTTCAATGGAAAAAGGTTGTGATTCTTTGAGAAGCGTTAATATCCATGAAGAAGATGTTAAACAGGACAGTAATTTTCAATCAGATGTTTACAAAGATCTTGAATTGCATATCTATGGAAGAGCGGTCGCTTTTGCAAATAGGAGCCCTAAATGCAAATGCATTGGCACACAAACAATAGATTCTGAAGATCACATACATGTCTTTCTTACTTCAGATGAGGCTCAAGATGCCGTTTCATCTGGTTCAGCTGAATCGAAAATTCTCCTAGGCACAATAACTGGATTAGGAACCAGTGCAGAAGAAGGATCCTGTTCTGTTTATGATGGCAGTGGCACAAAAACTCATGTGATTATGAAACACAGAACTTTACTGGTCTGTAATTTATTTTACTTAAGGATTTATTAATATCATATTCGTTGTTATTTTAGGTGTAATTATGATTCTTTTTTAATCGAGTGCCATTATTTTCAACTTGCTGCAAGGGTTTCTTTACCTTACCTTACCTCGCTCTTCCTTTACTTATGAAATAGAAGATATTTTAAATTGGTCAAGTATTTTGCATATTTTTTAACTTTCATGATCAGAATACTTCATTTTCAAATGATTATCTTTTTCTTTTCATTGTGGCAGTTCTGTAAAGAAGTTAGAGGGGTGCATTTCTGTTTCCATTTTTCCAACATTATATTCGCCTCTCTGGTTCTTTTATGTTCACTATCCTGCGAACCTCTTGCAACTTGCAAGCATGCATAGACTTCGTTGTCCATCGTACTAGGCAACATGCATTTCATCTTCTTGGGTTAGGGGATAGAGCATGCTTCCTCATTATCTCCACTTTGTCCAGGCACAATGAGGAGAATGGAGAGGAAGTCTAAGAAGAATCATGCTTAAACAATTAAAAAATAGAAAGAAAGCATGCTTTTGCTTTTCATTAGTACAGATTGTGTACCGCTAAGGTGAGACCATGTAATTTTAAGCATAAAAGGGCTGTCTGGCTTATCTTCAGTTGCATGGGCCAGTTTGGACCTGGTTAACTCACCTTCCTCTTCTCTTTTATTCTCTTCTTCCTCTTCTATTTCTTTTTATTCTTTCTAGTTGTTCATCTATGGTAGTTTAGATTGCTTAATGTCTCTAGAATCCAAGAACTGCAACTTGAGACGAGAGTGAGAAAGATCTTGCTCTAGTGTGGGAGAAATTGAAATTTGTTGTCATTTGGTTGTCAGGTCATCTCTCTTCATCTTTGCATTGTCAGGTCACCTCTCTGAAATCTGAGCTTCCCAGCAATGTCAAATTTTTTTAAGGGGTAAAGATAGCAACCTTCATGTTTGACTGCCATGATTGTGTCTCCATGTTCTTAGAGCTGTAAGCTGTTGGGAATACACTTGCACATGTAATGTTCAAAAAGACCTGAAGTGTTTGAATGCCATCTAGAATTAAAATTTTAGTTAAAAAATTGACCGGTCAGCTTATAATCTGATACACAATAAGAGAACTAAAACAGTGTTTCTTTTAGAAAAAAGTAAAAGCATTCTTCAAGTTCCTAGATTGAATGGTTATATGTATCTATGGTTTTTCTGCTGCACATTCTGCAATTAGTAATACTATTGTCAACTCCCAGGTGAAGCACATGCACTGGTTTCGAGTTGGGGGTGAGGTCTCATCTTGTGAATGCCGGTGTAGTAGAGCATGCTTACCACCTAGCAAGTAAGTTGTTTTCTTCTCGTTTCCAGACTCTTTGTAAGATGATGGACCCTTTTATTGGCTTCTAGCTAACTTTAGTATTATCAAATCTTATGCATACCTCACCTTTATTTTTTGTCCATGCTGGCAGATTAAACATTTAGGCTTATGCTGTAGTTTCTTTAGCTAGCTGGGTACCTCACAGTCTTGTGGGCATTGTGGATGGCAAGGGATTCATGTATGGCAAAAAGATAAAAAAGTTGGCTTTAACATTTGCCACATGGTAAAGCATTGGATAACTGAGTGGAAATTGATGAGAAACTATTGGAGTCTTACATGATGGCTTTTTGCTAAAATAGATGCTGATAACTTGCAAGTGATGTCTTGAGGAGTTATGGGGCAATAGCCCATACTAGGCATCTTGAACCTTAATATTGGGCACATCTTGGTAATATGGGACCTGCTGGGTTACAGAGGTTTATCCTTAGAACTCCTCTTTTATAGTGCCTAATCCACTGGTCTGAGTCAAGGGAACCCTATAAGTCTGTCCTTTTTCTTGGGTATAATGTGTCATGGGCAGAAGTGGAAGGTGATGATGTAAGATGTTATTAGACTTCAATGCAGCAGGGGTGCAAGTGGAATGTGATTATGTAAATGTCAGGATTGGTCAATGGTAATATATTACTGATATATTTGAGCTAGTTTAAGCTACCCATGCCTTTTGACTTAAATGGCAATACATTAGTAATTTGGTCCTTTGGCTTGTAATTTATGCATTAACAAGCAGTTTCTTATATGCAACATTGTGTTCTTTCAACTTCATGTAGGCTTACCAGCTTCAGCAGAATCATGGATATTGCTTCCTAATTTGAATGGGTTTAAATTTCATTAACAGTCTTCATGGATGCCAACGGGTACAGATTATGTGTAGATTCCTTCTCATGCCAAATTGTGTTTGCCCCCACCTCAACATTGCAGGCTGTTGATGGTCGGCCAAGCCAAACATGAAATATTCTCAAACTTCTAACAAGTTATGACTTGGATTATCAAACCAACTCCATAGGTGCTACTGACTTCTTGGTCATGGAATCTTCTCATGATTTGCTATAGATGAAGTAATATCAATCAATAGAACTGTAAGAAATAATGCAATAAATTTGAATGGGGCTTGTAAATGTAATTTATAGGGAAATGAGGAGATCCTATTTTATAAAGCACATGATATCTGGTCGCTTAATTTGTTGCAAGAATGAGTCTAACTTCAATATAAGCAAGAATTGTTTTCGCAAAAATATGCATTAAAAAAGGGGAAAAAAAAAAACTCATAAGTTGTCCAAAAGCATTACAAAGCCATGGCAGCTTGGGTGTAAAACTGAGAGACTGGAGTAGACATAGGGGCCAGTGAGTCCAAAGTGCATGGGAAAATTTGCATACCATCATTAAATTACACTTGCTCTTAGGGACCGAATACTAGACATTTGATATGCACTATTTTTTCTTAAATTTAAAAAAGATGTCATGCCGTATGCATCTCTATTTTGCAGATATTGGCTGTTTGAGCCTCGTTGTAGCATGCATGACATTGGTGGCTGGTATGTTGAAACATTTGGTAGGGACAAGAAAGGAAGGACTGTGCCTTCCCAAAGGCAATGGGATGTTATGACTGATCATCCTGAAAAGTAAGTCTACCATGTGACTATGATGCCTGAAGCTTTAATCATCGTATTTTGCTGCTGTGATGGACATATCGTCATCTTCTGCTATACAAGCATGTTTTACCTTCAATTAAATTATTCTTTGTGTTTACACATTTCTTATTTATTGCACATCTAACTCATAACATTAGATGTTTATACAATGATCTCTGAATTAGGTCATATTTCTGAATCCAGCTTTTAGGGGTTTGACAAATCCAATACTTCATTATTGCGTTCAACAATTCAACAATGACACATGACAGAACATTGTAGACCATTATGACATACACTGGTTTCCTCCACAAAACTGTTCTCCAGTGGATCACCATCATGCATCATACATCCCTTATTTGTGCACTTCTGTCAAGCAGGCTATTAGGTTACTATGATACTATAGACCTAGACTTTACCAAGACTTTGACGAACGATTATCCTTTGCACTATGAACAAGACATTCTTTTCACTTTTGAACAGTGATATGGGTGTCTAACATGGCATGGAAAATTGACATGATTTCCATAACTTTGATGTAACAGAAGAGTTAAAAGTGGAACAGATGTGGATATCTAGATTTCTGATGATGCCTTTGCATTTCTTATATTATAGTATACATGTCAGTAATTGTGCAACAAATATCACCAGTATATTGACATCTAGAAAATCTCACGCAGCATGATCCCCCCACCTTTCTCTCTAACTGATTGACAAACAAACAAGGACACTTTCCATGATGACAAGTACTTACAAAACTAGAAGCAAATTCCATTCCTTGCATTATAAAACCATTCTTTAACTTGAACTAGGAGTAGTAGCTAGTTTTGTTTGCGTAGCTGGGTGCGACCATAATCTAGTCATAATTGGTAGGCAATGCTGCTTCGTATATATTAATTATGATTATGTCTTTAAATATTCTGGTTACCTGGCCAATTAAAAGTTCTTTATGAATATATTTAGATTAACTAAAATCTTGATGAGAAGTTTATATTTTCTTCTTCATATCACAGACTTTTAAGTATGTGAATTGCAGGAGATTGCATCCTGCCATGTATTTGCTGGCTCTGGCATACAGAACATTAGATCTTGAGGATGCAAAAAGAAGGAAACAAAGTTTTATGGATTTTGTGGAACCAAAATTTTATAGTATTCTTCATTGGTGTAAGAAGCTTTTATAATTTGATAAATCTGGATGTTTGGATGTTGGAAGAGGAGGAATTTTACTGACCTTCTGCTATCTTGAGACCATTTGACAGTATTCAGTATATCTCTTCAAAGGATGTGTCATCATCACCTTTATCATCTCTGGTACATGTCTTAACAGTACACCTGAAAGTAGCAAACAGTTGCAAAAGGATATAAAATAGTGGACCCTGCTATAATGCAACTTCTATAACTTTTCATTCTCATATGCATTGATGTTCGATGTGGTTTCAATGAATGGTGGGTCCAAGAATGGTCAGTTTTCCGGACAAGACAATCTTGCAGCTTCTATCTCTTGGTATTGTACAGAAGGCATATCCAGGTTTCGTATCTTAAAGATATCAATGAATACAACATGGACTCATCACCCTATGGAATTACAAAGAGGATCCAGTTTTCCAGCACGCAACATGTCCTACCACTACTCTTCTCGCATCAGACCAGCAAAGGTCCATAGCCTACTTCATTCTTCTCCCAGCAATAGTATTGCATAGATGGAATATGGGAATTAAGTTATCATTTATGTCATTTATATGATCCTATGCTTCAAAGGATCCAAAACATTTCAAAAAACCACCATTACAAAATATTTGCAAATCCAAAATAAGAAGTACATTTTGTTGTTACAGAAATAATACTTTTATTACTGTATGAATATATTTTGATTCCTTTTTGCAGGAACTACTTAAACCCTCACCTATTTCTCTGCGTGTTTGAACTCCTTCCAGGTCTAGGGGAGCAATGGAGGACCGCTCCTCAGTTACTTGAACTTCAACTGCATAACCAATAAGGTAGATGCCTTCACCCTCAGCTGGCATTTACTTGAGCTTGAGCTGTATTTACACTTATCCTTTTCAGGAATTTTAGAAAGTTTTTTTTTTTTTCCTTTTTTTTGTTCAGTTATCAGTTTAAATTTATATCCTCATAATGTATGGGCATCCTGGTGTATTAGATGTAAACAAATGGAAATTTGAAAAGTAATATTTGTCCATTTTCACTCAGTATCCAATTCAAATATGAAATCTCACCATCTAAATAAGATATCTTTGCTTTCCAAATGGATTAAAAAGAAAATTTTTTATTTTCTTGTGGAGGAGAAGGCTTTTTATTTTGCTATGCAAATTGGGCCACTATTCAGTGACTATACTGGTATGACTGCAGGTGTGGTCTTTATCATTTACTTGATAGTTGATACAGAAAGAAAGAAATATTTTAAGTAGATGAATTAAGTGAAAAATGTATTTTAGGTAGTTGAATTAAACATGAAATGAACGATCAATGTAAATTGTTGGATGCTTTACTGATCACAGCAAGAACATACATCACATTTTGCAGAGACTCTGGAAATTAACCCTTAATGTTCCCCATCCTTTCCTGAGCCTAATGGCCCAAGTCGGGTCCAATTCTAATGAAAATCAAGGAAGATATAGAACTTATATTAAAATCTATCATAAGCAAATTTCTGCAAACTAAAAATTTTCAAACAGGTCTCTGGTCTTCTGATACAAAATGTGAGCATGTTCAGTGATCCACAGGATTGCTGTTCTCAAGATCGAGCAAAATCACAACATATGAGGATTAGAGCATGTACCTTACATCAATGTAGCTGAATCATTCCCGAGGCCATAGCCGAAGCACGTAACTTACACCAACTATGCTAGATCTCCTTTTTTAATCATGGCCACCTGTGCATTACAAGAATCTGTTTATTTTCTACAAGCTCGTTGCATATAGAAACACAGAACTCTATCTCAGATTTGAAGTAAAAGAATTGATGTTCTACTTGTTCGTTTATAGTGTGCTATGCTTCAGTTTTTCTTTTAATCACTAACTCATTTTAATTTTAGAACTTACAATTTATGGTTGTTCTTATTATAATGTTCTTGTAGTAGATAGGCATTTAACGAAACAAAGCTTTCTCTTTCCTGAAGTTCCTTGAAGGAAAATTCCTAGACTAATATTCCAGGGTTATTTTTTTCATAATATGCTTTGCAAAACTCTTTCTATGACATAAATTTTACTTTTGACTACTTATCAATTATTAAATAGGATTTACTTCAAATCACCTCAGAGCTTTCTTCAAACCATTCCCATTGTAGGATTTGCATGCACCAGTGAGTTGCCAAAAGCTAGCTCTTTCTTGAAACTGTGATAGCTTCCATCTATTCATGGTTCAATTTCTAACAATACGAAATCTAGTAATTTCAGTACATACTTTGCCCAACTTACAATCTCAATAGTCAATCTAGTAATTTCAGCTTCCAATAGATACCATACCCAAGATTAAAAGGAAGAGATGTGCCTTCCACTTGCGAACGTCTGCTCTCCAATCAAAGGACAGAACTGACCCTGCTGAACTCCTTCCGATATACTTCATGTTGAACAGGGATGAATTTTTAAGTTCTGCAGGATTGTGTGTTGCGACCTTGGGGTGTTTTGGCTGTCTTTTTTAGGTGTTCTATTGTAACAGGCGATGCCCTGTCTTTGTTTTGTTTGCAGTTTCTTTTAGTAGCCGGTCTTCAGCTAGCTACTTTGACCCATTTCATCGTTTCTACGTAACAAGTGGTGGTAACCGTGGTAATCCCACCATTTTGCCCAAAAAATGATCAACTTATCTGTTTAATGCTCTCAATACTTCTGAGTTGCTGGGTTTATGGAAAACAAAGTCAATCTGAAAGTCAAAACTAATGATTAATGTGTCAACTCTAATGCATTTTTGAATGCCAACAGGGGATCAGTTCCTGATGTAACATAAGCATGTAAGACGAGCTTGCTGTTTCATTTTAAGCTATATTTTTCTAGATTATTAGGCAAAGGCTTTCTTTAGCTCTTTAAGCTAGTTGTACGGTGATAATTTTTTATTTATTTATTTAAAAATATCTCATTTTCTCTGATGGATTTGTGTTACTATTGATGTTATTTTGTATATGATTTCTTTTCTTTCTTTCTTTCTTTTTTTTTTTGGTTGAACATGCATATGATTCGTACTATATGGATCTAGTATGGAATGGATGTTTGTAAGTCACACTCAAGTAAGATATGGATGCCACGATCAGGCCAACTAAGAATTAAAAAAAAAAAAAAAAGATAAAAATATGGGAACTTTAAGTCGTCGGTATTCTCCTGTATGGTGACAAAAAGGTTTGGAGAAGGGAGAGCAATACAGAGAGGAGAGTAGGAAAAATAAAGAGAGGGAAGTGATGCGAGCCTCTACTTATCGTGATCATTTCGAGGGATCAACCTCTAATTAAAAGAGCAAAGAGGCAAGAAGGAAAATGACATTTAGAGCAAAAAGAGAATTTTTTATTTCTTGATTGTCAAGAACTAATGGCTTATATTTTATAGGCTAGTTCAGATCCATTATTCCATCTATTACATCATACTTAATTTAGCATAATTATCAAATAAATGTAGTACTAGATAGGCTCTAATGATATCAGTACTAAAATAAAAGAAGCTATGAAGAAAATCTTAATTTATTTTTTATTGTCAAAGTTGGATACCTATCACTCTATCTCCCTTAGAAATAGTTTTATTAGGGGTGGTAAAAATCGATCCGACTCGTCAATCTAGTCCATATTCAATTCGTTTTAAACAGATTTAGATTTGGATTAAACAAGTTCAGATCGTAAATGAGTTGATTTATTTAATCTGTTTAATAATCGGATCAGATTCAGGATTCAGATTTTAGACAGATGATCTGTTTAACTTATTTAATAAATGGATCGGATCGGATCGGATTGGATTGTAACTATAAACTCATTTAACCTGTGACAACTAGATCCTTTATGGGCTTTAGGGGTTCGGTCATTCGGTGACTTACTGACTTTGCTGGTTCCGCTATTCGTCACTTCGGTCCATTCTATTTTTTCATCCCATCTCATTCTCGACTTTCGACATTCTAGGATTTCCTCTTTCGATCCTCCATAGCTCCACTCCTTTGGTGCCCGTCGGTAGATGCTTCCACCTCATCCGATGCTTTCACCCTTCTCAATTTCCTCCTTTGATCCTTAAGAGAAAATGGCCGTATTCGTCGGAGCCTAGATCTACGCTATTTTCTCCCTTTTTCTATTTTAGTGGTCGGTGCTTTCTTCTCCAACGACCGTCGTCAAGGGGGCTTGTGCAGTTGTGCCGCTTGGTGCCTTGGCCGCTCGAGATTTAGGATTTTTCTGTCTTTTTCTCTTTTGATGGCCGGTGCCCTTTCTTCCCCAACAGCCATCGCTGAAGGGGGTTGGCTGCTCAAGATCTAGGATTTTTCTCCTTTTCCACCTTTCGTACTTCCTTAATTTTTCTAAGGTATATTTTCTTATTTTTCTCTCCATTAGTTTTATATTCTTTTTGTATTTTTTTGGTTTCTTTTTTTTTTTATGTTGAATGTCAAAATGTGCCGTATGACCTATGTGCAGTGGTTTATTTTAAGGTTTGTGTAGGGAGGCTATGATAATTTTGAAATATTTTTTTGTTGATTCAATTATTTTTAACATCAATAATTTGGATGGTCTTCTTCTACAAGCAACCAATTGTTGTCATTTTGATTTAGTTATATATGAAATACTAAATCTGAGCCTCCTCTTCTTTTTCTCTTCTTTGATGTTCTAACTATTTTTAAACATGCTGGCTGTTTGTGATGTTTATCTTATTTAAAAATAAGTTAAACTGGTTGAATCGGATCGGTTAATAGATTGTTCGTCTAATAAATAGGTTAAACGATAAATAGGTTAAATGGATTAAGTCGGATCGGTTAAACAAGTTAAACAGATCATGTCAGATGATCTATTTATTAAACAGGTGGGATTCAAGTTTGAAAATCTGATCTATTTATTAAACAGATCGGGTTCAGATTTGATATTTTTTTATTCGAACCGTATTTAACCCAGTCCATTTATGATCCAACCCAACTCGATTGCCACCCCTAAGTTTTATCCTCAAGGTTGGAATTTGGAAAAATACTCTTTGAGCTTATGTCAATCTAGTTATGTGGCATCTTCAAAAGATAAATGGGTCCATTGGCTACCACCTTTATTATTGCATGACTATGATACTTTTTCAGTTGGCAATCAAGAATTTTCACATACTAGATTTTAAGTATCCCATCTTTTAAATTGGATAATTGAAAAAGTACCATATCTACCGAGGCATTCTTTTTTTCAAGTAGAAAACATAAAATATCGGATGAATTTTAGATTCACTTGGCAGCTTGAGCCTATAAGCAACTAGTCTAATTCTCTTAATGATCGTGTATAAATCATAAAATCGAGAAGATAGCTTGAGATTGCTGTGAGCAGTAATAGAAGTTTGTCGATGTGGTTGGAGCCGAAGATATACCATATCACCAATAACAAACTCTCTTTCAGAATAATATTTGTCTGGTTGTTCATTCTAGCATGGGCCATGTGAAGGTTTTCCTTCAAAAGACGAAAAATGTAGTCTTAAGTCTTTAGTTCTTCCTTCAATTGATGGGCATTAATCACTTTGAGGATATAAGAGAGTACCGTAGGTGGGGCCTTTCCATATACTGTCTCATACGGAGTCATCTGTATGGAAGAGTGATAGCTAGTATTGTAGCATCATTCAGCCCATGGAAGCCATCTGGTCCACTTTTATTACTGTTGACCAATGAAGCATCTAAGATAGGTCTCTAAGCATTGGTTAACTACTTCTTTTTGACCAGGGATGATAAATCAAATTCATGCATAATTTAGTTCCTTGATGGAACAACTCCTGCCAAAATATACTAATGAATAATGGATTAATGGATCATAGTCACAATCAATTGATGTAGGCATCTCATGTAATTTGAAGATATGCTCTACAAATGATTGAGCAATCTAGGAAGCATTATATGGATGCACCATTGCAATAAAGTGGACGTATTTAGAAAGGTGGTCAACAACTACTATTATCATCCTTTTCTCTAGAGAGTTTGGCAGGCTATTAATGAAATCCATGGAAATATCAACCCAAATGCCTTGAGGAATTAGTAAGGATTGGAGAAGTCCTAATGGTGCAAGTGTCTTCATTTTTTCCTTTGACATAAATCGTAAGAAGCAATAGGATGTTTTATATCTCTCTTGATTTTCTTCCAAAAAAAGTTTTTGATAACTCTGTTATGTCTTATGAAAATCGGAATGTCTTGCCTCTCTTGTAGGGGTGGTAATCGGATCGGGTTGGATATAAATGGGTCAGATTGAGTACAGGTCAAGTGAAAAAATTGAACCTAGATCCGACTTGTTTATTTGAAAAGGTTAGGTTTTAAAGTTCGAACTCGATCTACTTAATAGACAGATTATCCGACTCGATCTATTTACGATCCATTTATAATCCATTAAAAAAGAATAAAACCCAACTCATTTATGATTCATTTAAAAAAAATAAAAAACTGCTCTCTGTCGTCTCCGATCTCTGTGGCTCTGCCCTTGTCACATCTCCGCCCGACCTCCTCTCCGACCTTCGCTCTCATCGTGCTCTCGGCTGCCTCCAGCTTTGCCAGACTGATCGCCCTCACCGCGTGCTTGCCTCCAATTTCGCTCGATCGACCACCCTCACCGTGCTCTCACCTCTAGCTCCGTCTGACTAGATGCCCTCACCATGCTCTCGCCTCCAGCTTCGCCCGCCCGACCGCCCTCATGCTCTTGGCCGCCTCTCCAACCTCTGCTTGACCAGAGCTCGCAGCCTCCTCCAACTCCACCCTTGATGACTTGACCAAGCTCTCACTGCCTCCAGCTTTGTCTGACCAAAGCTCTTGGTTGCCTCTGGCTTGTCTTTGACGGCTTGACCGTGTCCTCAGTGGGCCTGCAAATGGGTTGGATCGGACCGGATCCTGAGTGATCCCGATCCGATCCGGTTTCTTGATCGGGTCTTGATATTGAACCTATACCCATCCCGATAAAAATGGATCGGATCGAGTCCGGTCCATGGCCAAATTTATGACCCGGATCATTCGGATCGATGGATTCATATATAATCTATATGAACTATGGGCCCGGTTCGGATCGATTTCGATCGGATCCAATTCGGGTCCAATCCTATTTAGTTTTTAAATGGAGCGCATTATGAAGCAAAAAATTATTCAGTTGGTAGAAAATAAATAAATAAAGATAATAAAATAAAAGAATCCTGCATCTTCTTTATAATGTGCTAGATGAATTATGAACTTGTTAGAAATCAATACAATTATATAGTCTAGCACCACACAGGTACTCATTTTACCATGTACATTGTTCAAAACTTAAAGATGAAGATCTTAAATGCGGACAACAAGAAAGTCATTAACAGTGCAACTATTTAAAGAAGTATATGAGAGAACAAAACAAAAAAAATATGCTCATCAGTATCGGAGATTCATCAGACGAGGAAATCAAAGATACCTGGTATGGCTTATTACTCCACTGAAACATACATCCACGTGCGTCTGTGTATTCAAAAATATGTTGAGGAATCAAGGACTTCAATGATGAGTGAAGCTTCATTTTTCTTAAACCATTACATGCCCATAGAACATTTTTCAAACCTTAAATGTAAAATAGTCATGTTTTGTAGACAGCTGATGCTCGCTAGTGCCAAAAGCCCCCTATCTATTACCGAACAATATGACAAGTTTATCTGAAAGTGATCAAATTTAAATGTGTTAAAATCCAGATCCCCATCCCGGCACATTAAGGAAAAAAAGTAAGCTACGATTGTACCTAGCGTAAATTTTGGGAGAAGCGGCCAAGTGAAAGCATTCCATCATCGTTAATATCATAGCATTTCTTGACATCCAGCTTGGTGAGTTGTCGACATCCCACAGCAATAGCTGAGATACCAACAGATGAGACCTGAGGATAACCTCGAATCTTTAGTGTGTCCAGTTCAAGCACTTTGATAATGATCTTAATGAATCGTCTGTTATATCTGAGCAGTATGCATAGAGTCACAGTTTGAACAAAGGAAGCAGAGAGTCACAAACCTGTACAAATCAAGCACAGGAGTTTTGGACAACATTTCCCAATAAGAACAAGACCTTCATCATTAATGTTCATGCACGGGCCAATTTTTAGGCTAGAAAGTTTGAAACATCCCGAGAGGGCCTTCAATCCTGCATATAGAAAATATTATTAGAAGCTATGATTTGATACATTTAAAAATTGATAATTTTAACTTTTGACAATACGACAGGAAAAGACCTTCATTGTCCAAATTAGTATCTGTAAGATCCGGTTCTTCCAGGAGATGACACGTTGACCAATCAGATGAAAGCCCTCCTTAGAAACCATGTTACAAGATTCCATCCTCAGAGGTAAGGGATGTGCATGAGCTTGTGATGTTGGCTAGTGAAACATCAGTTATCTCACTACAGCATGTGATATCTAATTTTAACAGGTCCGTATGTTTTGACACAATAAAAGAAAGATCTTCATCTGTGATGCCAGAGCACTTGCTGAAGCTAAGCTCCTTCAAATATAAGCAGGAAGTTCCAATGGCTTTCAATTCAGTTGATGTGATTTCACAGTCCAATTTGATAGATTGCAACCTAAGTAGGGGTGGCAAAATATGATCCAACCCGTAATTCGATCCGTATTCGACCTATCATAAATAGTTTGGATTTGGTATTAAATAGGTTCGGGTCATAAACGGATCGACCTGTTTAACCCATTTATTAAATGGGTCGGATTTGGGTTTAAAGTTTATAACCTGTCCAACCTGTTTATATTTTTTATTTAAAATATTTAAATTTTGATAAAATTTGGACAGTCCGCTTCAATTTTGATCTCCCTTTCCAAAAAATTTGAGCGGGCCTTTCCTTTATCTTCTTCTTTTCTTCCCCAAAAAACTTAAAATCTCTAAATACTTCTCAGTTCTCACCGCCTCACCCTCCATCGCCTTTCTCTTTCGTGCCAGCGAGAGAGTTCCTCCATGCTGTCGCCCCTACAATGCCTGGCCCGCCTCCACAACTGCTCGCTCCACCGCTCACACCGGTGACGATGACCGCGATGTCCCCTTCTTTCCCTCTCTCTTCCTCCTCCTTGGAAAAAGCCCGCGATGATGATGGCCCCCGTTCCTGCACTCTGTCAGTCATTCTTTGAACCTCCTCATGCCGCCTTGCTTCTCCACCGTGATGGTACCGCTCATCCTCCCTTTTTCGATTTCTCTCATCCTCCTATTCGTCCTCTTTGATTATCAGAGTCAGATCTAGAGCTCGAGGAGATCGGCCACGGTCTCGTCATCGTCGGCCATCAAGAGCTTATCTTCGGGTGTGAAGATAGAGGGGCTTAGCTCGAGCTTCAACGACGGTCGACAGTGTGGTGGCGAGTGGAGATGGAGGCGGGGACAGTGCGGCGGTCGGATGAAGGCACAGGGCAGGAGGAGGGCGATCGGGTGTGGATCCGACAGGGCAGAGCTCTCAGATTTTTATTTTTTATTTTCCTTTTAAATGGGTTGCTGGGTTAGTCTTGATCCAATTGATTTTTTTTAATAGATTATTATAAACGGGTCGTAAACAAATCGAATCGGATAATCCATTTATTAAGTAGGTCGGATTTGGATTTTAAAATCTGACCTGTTTATTTAAACAGATCGGGTTCGGGTTCATAATTTTTTGAGTCAACCCATTTCTGACCCGATCCATTTATACCCGATCCAACCCGATTGCCACCCCTAAACCTAGAAAACTTTTGTAAAAAATAGGTAACCTACATAGAAATCAATTAGTAATATGTCTCGTGGAAGCTTGAGTCTTTCCCCTGGTTGGATATTGTTAGAATGGACTTACAGGAATGTAGTATGCTAAACCCATCTAGAATACACTTGTTGCCAAAGATGATAATTGATATATCTTAAGATTGTATCAAGCTACAATATTATTTTTATTTTAGAAAAAAAAATATTCATAAACTAAACTTGAGCATTAACAACCAAATTAGATAAAATGTAGTAGCAATATGAGTGTGGCACCAGTTGTAACAATATAGCAACATTAGATATAGTATCATGAAAATATAGTATCTTGCTTGAGAAAATATAGGATAAACTAAAAAAAAACATTAGTGAATCGGAATGATATCCACACTCTAGCTGTAAATAAGATCTCTCGAGATGATGTAGCACCTATTACAACCAAAGAAAAGTAAAACATAAAAATATATAGAAGCAAAGAAATATGCAAGTACTTTTAAGATAAAAATTAACAATATAAACATAATAATAAAGTTAATTATTACCAGCATGAGCTAATCATCAGCATCAATAATAATAGCCGTTTCATAATCTTCAATCTTGTAGTTTGTATCCATGTATAAAAAAAATAATGAAAGTAAAAATTATAAAATTTTAATACCATAGTGTTGTTGGAATTTCTATGTCGGGGCATGCATGTCTGTTTCAAAATTTTTTTTTCTAAACATCGCAGCAGAATAGTAGATTAAAAACTTTTAATCTATATCATGCATGCATAAAACATAAACCACTAGAATCTACTTCATATGCTGAAATTGAATATATGTTAAATTAACATGTGATCGAATCCATACCTATTTCGTAATTTTTTTTTCAAATCTTGATTTGAAAGAAAGAGGCTTTTTCTTAGCGCGTAAGTACCGACTTGTACAGATATCCACTCAAATCAGCTTGAAATAGCCTTCTTAAAATTAATTTTTCTTTTCAAGAAAAATCAGCTTGCGAATCTAACGAAGCCTGAATCGCGATCAACTCTTTGATCTTTTCTTTGATCTTCTTCTTCTCTTCTTCTCTTGCTTTTCTTTCCGTGATTATGCTGCTATCATGGATCAGAAACTAGAACAAAAGGAGACGCCCAAAGCCTTGGACATGGAGGAAGAAGGGATGCCCAAAGCGGTGGGGCGTTTGGACGTCCAAGGGAGAAGAGAGGGAGAGAGGAAGAAGGGTGGGGGCTCTCCTTGGTGGGCGTGGGGCTGCTACTTTGAGTCACTAGGGACCTTAGAGGAGGTCCTTTAAATAGGCATAAGTTTGAATCCTATTCAAAACCAAACAAGCACTTAATATAAGTCCTACTTGCATTAGATTTCTAATAATTTAAGTTATTCAATTTTTTTTAGGAAACCTATTAGGCACCAATTCTTGGAGTCCTTGCACCCACTAAACCACACCCCAAAATGCACCCAAGGGATGCTCCATCATGGATCCACACACCCTCTAAAGGTGGGACACACCCAACTTGATCAAATCAAGTGGCATCCCATAAAAATATCAAGAAAATTAATTAAGAATTGCACCCTTAATTCATTTGATCTAAAATCTTAGACACCCAAAATTAGAGTCTAATGAATCTAATTCATTTAGATTATTAGCAGGTAATTTAGTTTGAATTAATCTTATCAAATAAGAAATTCAAATATAAAGAAAAGATTGGTCCAATCATGTACTAGCAAGGTTACCTTGAATCTAATTGATTTTTCTAAATCCAATTGACACTTCATAAGCTAATTGCTTATTCCAGGTCTAATCCCTTTATTGTGTGACTTCATAAGTTCAATTCTATCTGATAGTGAGATATACAATGATCTCTATCAAAGTATCATTGAAATTTTTTTCAATGGATCGGAATAATTTCGCTCTAACTCATCAAGAATTGTCGATCCTGAGCAATCATAGTGAACTCTCACAATCCACCAGTGACATCTAGCAGTATGTAGTGGCAATCCAGTAGAATAAAAAATGAACCTCAAGGTATAGTTAACGTGTGATTCAAACCCTCTATCGTGAGTTCCGACTAGATGACAGGTCATGGATAAATCGTCAAACCTCAACATCAGTCATATGATAGATTCGATCAGCTCAAGTTTAATTGTGATTTCTATGAAATTTTTTTTTCATTAATCACACTGCTATAGTCAGAGACACTCGGACTTAGCCTCTCAAATTTATAGGACTACTCCTTTCTATCAAGATCGATAGATCCCATTTTGATGCACACTCTACTTTTATAGTGGATCAACTGTTGCCAACATCACTACAAGGCTCATTGAGACTCATGTTTATCTGTCAGTCAAAGTCCCAGTCCTCACTGTGAGTAGTCGTACTATCTCAGATTAAAAGACTATTCACACAACTACAGCATTGAGACAATCATTGATGATCGAATAGAAATCCAAATGATTTCTCATATGGTAATGCTCAGTACTAGTTCTCTAACAACTATTGCATTCGTCATCCAGTGTCTCTACACTGTAGACTAGGGACCATCTACTCAAAAAAAATGATCTATGCGTCAGTTTATCCAGATCGATCACCATCTTCATGATGATTCTATGATCGGAAGCATTTAGAAATTAAATACATATCTCTAATTCTCAACTCTTTGAGAATATTATCGAAAGTTAATTCCATGGATGATTCAAAACACATCACACTTGAATGAAAAATAAACTTACCTTTTATTGATTAAATCAATATATTAAGTATAAAATTGTGTCTTAATTTATTACAATGTGTTAGCCATATTGACTTCTAGGACATACATCTAACAATCTCTCACTTAGACTAAAGTCAATTGGCCACTAATCTAAGTTCCATCTTCTCAAGTGGACTTCCATTTCTGGTTGGCTCAATTGCTTTGTTAGTGGATCTACCACATTATCCGCAGAGTCTATTCTTCGTACCTCGACATATTTTTTTTCAAATTAGTCGCGTATGATATGATACTGCCGCTCGATGTGCTTTGATTTCTGATGAGACTTCGGCTCCTTAACAAGTGCTATGGTTCATTGTTGTCGCAGTAAAGTGGTATGGCATCCGATGTCATAACTCAAGTTTCACGATGAACTTTTTAAATCAGAAGCTTTCCTTTATAGTATCTGAAGTAGCGATATACTCAGCCTCTATGGTCGAATCCGTTATGATAGATTGCTTGAACTCTTCCAGCTAACTACGCCACCATTGTAAATGAATACATATCCTGACGTAGATTTTTATCATCAAGATCAGACATGAAGTCTAAATCAGTATATCCCTCGATTCCAACTCTGAATCTCCTCCAAAGACAAGAACAAATCATTAGTCCTTCTCAAGTACTTAAGGATGTTCTTCACAGCTATCCAGTGCTCCTCTCCTGAACTCAACTAATACCTGCTCGTGACACTCACAGCAAGAGCAATATCAGATCGAGTACACAGCATGGCATACATGAGGCTCCCTATGGCTGAGGCATAAGAATCCTACTCATGCGCTGAACTTTCTCAGATGTGGCGGACACATCATCTTGAAAGATTAATACTATGCCTAAGAGGTAAAAGTTCTCTTTTAGAATTTTCTATGCTGAACCTCTTCAGTACCTTCTATGTACAACTTTTGTGACAGACCTAGCATCCTTTTAGATCATCCCTATAGATTTTTATTCCAAAATATAGGATGCTTTCGTAGGTCTTTCATGAGAATTCTTTAACAACCATCTTTTGACCATGGTCAATATGGAAATATCATCTACCTACAATACGAAGAATATTATTGTGCTCCATTGATCCTTTTGTACACACAAGGTTCCACTTCATTTTTGATGAAATCAAACGATTTGATCGCATTATCAAAATGATGATTCCAACTTCAAGAAGCTTGCTTTAATCCGTATTATGACTTTTGCAGCTTGCAGACTCTATGATCACCATCACCCGATGTAAACCCAAAGACTACTCCATATAGATATCTTTCTCAAGATATCCATTCAGAAAAGCAGTTTTCACACCATCTATCAGATTTCATAATCATAATAAGTTGCAACAGCAAGCAGAGTGCGGATGGATTTCAACATGACTACGGATGAGAAAATTTCTTAATATCAATGTCCTCACGCTAGCTATAATCTTTTGTCATAAGCCTAGCTTTATAGGTCTCTACTTACCATTGGCATCTTTTTTTTTGTAGATCTATTTACATCCAATGGGTAAATACCTCAGGTGGATCCACTAAGGTCCATACTTGGTTCAAGTGCATCGAGTCAATTTCTGACTTTATTCCATTTAACCATTTCTTGAAATCGATGTCAGACATCGCTTCGTCAAAGGTATTAGGATCATTACCATGATCCCTATCTCCATAAGAATATTTTCTTTACTTCCTCCGTAAGCATATCCATGTACCTTTCAAGAGATCGGAGATCCTGCTAGATCTACGAGGTGGTAGAGGAACGTCAACTACTGACTCATGAATAATGGGTTTCTAAGGATCTATAGCTCTTTGCTTTCAGAGACCTTTTCTTCGAGCTCAACTAACTTCCATTGCCACCATCCTGGATAAACTATTTTTTAGGAATATGGCGTTCCGACTCACAATTACATTGTGATCTTGAGGAAAGTAGAAGTAGTATCTCATGGATTCTTTTGGATATCCTATAAAATGAGCTACTATAGATCTATCCTCTAGTTTATCAGTCATCTGTCTTTTGATATAGGTCGGACATCCCAAAGTCTTAAGATAACCTAAACTCAGCTTCTTACTGTACCATATCTCATATAGTGTGGTAGGAACGGACTTTGATGGAATCCTATTTAACAGGTGAATGGCGGTTAATAAGGCATGTCTCCAAAGATATAAGGGTAGATCAGTGAAGCTCATCATGGATCTGACCATATCTAATAGGATCTTATTCTTCCTTTCGGATATCCCGTTGAGCTGAGGTGTTCGGAGGAGTCCATTGAGAGACTATGCCGTTGTCCTTAAGATATCCCAAAATTTTTTTACTAAGGTATTCACCTCCTCGATCAGATCGAAAAATCTTAATGGACTTGTCTGTTTATTTTTCTACTTCATTTCTGAATTCTTTGAACCTTTCAAAGGCTTCAGACTTGTGTTTCATCAGATACATATATCTATATCTAGACAAATCATCAATAAAGATAATGAAGTAACTGTAACCATCTCTAGCCTGCATATCAAATAACTTACACACATTGGTGTGTACCAGAACAAGTAACTCAATAGTCTTTTTTTCATATCCTACAAAGGATAACCTAGTCATTTTTTCTCGAAGGCAATATTCACAAGCTGGATAGGGCTCTGGATGAAGAGAGCCAAAGATCCTATTCTTTTTCAGTTTATTTATCCCATCATCTTCAATATGGTCTAGTCTATGATGCCACAAGTACTTCTGATTAATCTCATCTCTGGGTTTTTTTGACCTCCGGCACTCACTATTTACTCATTTAAATTCACATTCGTATCAACATACAAGTGATATAGACGTTAATTAAAAGACCTTATATAACCAATTTATTTCATAAATAAATAGAATAAAAACTTTATTAAAATTAATTTCAAAACCTTCCTGTGCTAGTATAGATATGAAAATCAAATTTCGACTAGCTATAGGAACAAAATAACAGTCTTTTAAATATAATCTAAAATTAGACGGTAATCGAAGAGGATAAGTGCCAACGATTTCTGCTGTAATTTTGCTCTATTGTCTATCCGAAGGATCATGTCACCTTCCCTAACTTCCTACTTTTTATTAGACCCTTCATTGAGATAGATATATGAGCACTTGAATCAGAATCTAATACCTAACTAGAAGTAGAAAAAATCATAAGGTTAGATTCAATTATGAGCATATCTTTCGAAGGTTTATCATCTTTTTTGGTCTTTAGGCTCTCCAGATAGAGTGGACAGTTCTCCTCCAATGGTCTTCAGTATCATAGTGGAAATACTTTTTCTTTGCTTCGGCCTTCTTAGGAACGTCCTTCTTTGGCTTGCTCTCTTTTTTCTGCTTCTTAGCAGATTTATTCTTCTTCTTCCCAGTAGATTTTTTTTTGAAAGAAGTTCGCTCCACAACGAGAATAGTGCCCCTCGAACTCTTTAAGATTCCTTCTGTAGTGACCAACATGTTAACCAGTTTGGGTATAGTGCAATTGAGTTTATTTATATGAAAATTTATAATAAATTGACTATATAAACTCGTAAGATAAGCTCCTCAATGTCCTTGATCACTGTCATACAGTGCTTATGGATTGACTGCTCTTCACGTATCTTCAAATTAAAGAGTCTCTTGGATACTTCGAAGCACGCAATATGGTTCTGCTCACCATACAATTTTTGCAGGTGAGGGATCATAACCCTGACAGTGGACATATACTCATGTTGGCTTTGCAACTCATTTGACATAGATGCTAGCACATAGCACTTGACCTGACTGTCTTCATCCATTCACTTTTCAAAAGTAGCTCTTTGCTAAGCAGTAGGACGGTTTGGTAACACTGGATTTCTGATCGAGTACATGACCTAATTTTTCTGTGGTCAGGACAATCCTGAAGTTTCTGAGCCAGTCTTTATAATTAGCTTCGATCAAATGATTGGTTTCAAAGATGCGGGCTAGAGATTTAAGGCTGACATTATTTAACTGCAAGAGTAGAGATTCAAGTTAGACTTTTATATTTAATATTATATTTACTTCTAGAGATTTTAAGATACAAACAATGACTCCCACTAATTTTTTGGATCCCTCCACTCCCCAAGTAGGAAACAAAAATCCTAACGCGACAGAAGGATTTCTAGTGGGTACCGCGGTCCCACTAATGCCATGCACCTCACCTAACAATTATTGGTAATATACACATCGATACGTGGATAACTCTTTATCCAGATATTTCTCTAAGCATGTTGCAGTAACTTGGTCTCTAAGTCATATGAGCTCATCTAATAGTTATTGACCACACTTCTTAGTTAAGCCTGACCCATCGTTCACAAGCAAGTGCAAGGCCGTTATTGGGTCCCTCACCTAACAGTTATTGGGTCCGACCCTATCCTTACCCTGAAGTAACACTTTGCTAATAGAGTGGTTGCGTGTTCTCGGTGCAACCGAACCACTGTAACTAGTCGAGAACAATCAACACCAGTAGCACATCTGCACATATACAACGGTGGAAGACCTATGGACTTAATATTTATGAGGAGGTTTAGGTTTAGGTCTCATCTAAGCAGTCATCATATGACCGATCTAATTGGTATGGGCTAAACCAAAAACACCAAGCAACCCAATTGAGGACTCAATCTTCCAAATTGGCCAGGTAAGTGGAGAATGGTGAGGGTCCCTCAGTTGCTTTCCTTAGACATCAATAAATTGATCAAGTAAGCAAACGAAACCAATTAAATAACCACATCTCAATTACTTGCCTTAGACATCAATAGATCAATTGATCCAAATAGGTTAACTCAAGTGAATTAGACTCAAGCCATCGAGTCAAATTAGGTCCTTAGGTTAATCGATTTTACATATGGAATTCAATCGATTTGATCAACAATAATTGTATGATCATATAACTTAATTGATATAATCTTAATCAACACTTGACTTAGTTTGATCAATTACTTAATCGAATTAAACCCATACGATTCAAATCAAAAATCCTAGATACAATCCTATTACATGATCTAATTTTTAATTTTTTCATAACCAAAACTTTTATCGACAAATATAAATTTCAGATTCCAAAATCATATTTTAGATCTAAATTTTTTACATAAAAATAAGTTTTAAATCATGAAAATAATTTTCGGATTTAATATACAAACATATATCTCCTATATGCATGTAAAATTCAGATCTAAATAAAACTCAGATCAATACATGATATCATATATCTCATATATTAATCATGAATTATATTAAAAATAATTTTATAACCTAAATATGCAATCACATATCTTATGTATGAATAATGAATCAGGTCAAATAAAATTTTAGGTTTATACATATTTATATATCACATGAACATAAACTAGAAACTGTTTAGATCAAAATTCAGATCTATGCATACTTAGACATATCAACTATATGTTCTAAAATCAAATTCAAAATAAAATTTATATTCAAAATATTCATCTATATATCTCATGTATTAAGAAAAAATTAGATTTTGAAACTCCTTTCAAAATATGTATGTCAATGTCATGCATATGAAATCCGTGACTCTGAAATCACTGTTGGAATTTCTATGTCGGGCATGCATATATGTTTCAATTTTTTTTTAAACATCATAGTGGAATAGTAAATTAAAATATTTTAATCTATATCATGCATGCATAAAACATAAACCACTAGGATCTACTTCATATATTGAAATTGAATATATGCTGAAATTTAAAATATGATCGAATCACATACCTGTTTCATAATTTTTTTCTTCAAATCTGGATCTAGAAGAGAAGAAATTTTTTCTTGGCCACGTAAATATTCGGCCTCTACGGGTATCCACTCAGGATCAACCTGGAATAGTCCTCTTAAAATTGATTTTTCTTCTCTAAGAAAAATCAGCTTGTGAATCTAAACGAAACCTGGATCGCGATCAACTCTTTGATCTTTTTCTTGATCTTCTTCATCTCTTCTTCTCTTACTTTTCTTCTTTTGATTATGCTGCTATCATGGATCAGAAACTAGCACAAAAGGGGACGCCCAAAGCCTTGGGATGTGGAGGAAGAAGGGACGCCCAAAGGGGTGGGGCATTTGGACGTCCAAGGGAGAAGAGAGGGAGAGAGGAAGAGAGGGCGTGGGGCTCTCCTTGGTGGGCGTGGGGCTGCTGGTTTGAGTTATTAGGGACCTAAGGGGAGGTTCCTTTAAATAGACATAACGTTTGAATCCTATTCAAAACCAAACAGTACTTAATATAGGTCCTACTTGCATTAGATTTTCTAATAACTTAAGTTATTCAACTTTCTTTAGAAAACCTATTAGGCACCAACTCTTAAAGCCCTTGCACTCACTAAATCACACCCCAAAATACACCCAAAGGATGCCCCATCATGGATCCATACGCCCTCTAAAGGTGGGACACGCCCAACTTGATCAAATCAAGTGGCATCCCATAAAAACTATCAAAAAAATTAATTAAGGACTTGCACCTTTAATTCATTTGATCCAAAATCTTAGATACCCAACAATTGGAGTCTAATAAATCTAATTCATTTAGGTTATTAGCAAAAATTTAGTTTGAATTAATCTTATCAAATAAGAAATTCGAACATAAAGAAGAAATTAGGTCCAATCATGTGCTAGCAAGGTTACTTTGAACCCAATCTGGTTTCTCTAAACGTAATTGATACTTCATAAGTTTAATTTCTTATTACATGTTTAATCTCTTTATTGTATGACTCCATAGATTTAATTCTATCTGGTAGTGAGATATACAATGATCTCTATCAAAGTATCATTGAAATTTTTTTAATGGGTCGGAACAATTTCACTCTAACTCATCAAGGATTGTCGATCCTGAGCAATCCTAATGAGCTCTCACAATCCACCAGTGACACCTAGTAGTATGTAGTGGCAATCCAGTAGAATCGAAAATGAACCTTAAGGTATAGTTAACGTGTGATTCAGACCTTCTATCGTGAGTCCCAACTAGATGGCAGGTCATGGATAAATCATCAAATCTCAACATCAGTCATATGATAGATTCGATCAGCTCAAGTCCAATTATGATTTCTATAAAAAAAATTTTTCATCAATCACATTGCTGTGGCCACAGACTCTCAGATTTAGTCTCTCAAATCTCATAGGACTACTTCTTTCTATCAAGATCGATAAATCCCATCTTGATGCGCACTCTACCTTTACAGTGGACCAACTGTAACCAACATCTATTATAAGGGCTCATTGAGATTCATGTTTATGTGTCAGTCAAACTCCAGTAGTCTCACTACAAGCAGTCGTACCATCTCAGATCAAAGGATCATTTACACAACTATAGCATCGAGATAATCACTGACGATCGAATAGAAATCTAAGTGATCTCTCGTATGGTCATGCTCAGTACTAGTTGTTCTCTAACAATTATCCGTACTCATCATCCAGTGTCTCTACACTGTAAACTAAGAATTCATCTACCCCAAAGGAAGCGATCTGTGCGTCGATCTATCCGGATCGATCATCATCTTGATGATGATTTTATGACTGGGAGCATTTAGGAATTAAACACATATTTTTAATTTTCAACTCTTTGAGAATATGTATCGAAAGTTAATTCCATGAATGATTCAAGGATACATCACACTTGAATGAAAAATAAACTTATCTTTTTATTGATCAAATCAATGTATTAAGTATAAAATTATATCTTAGATTTATTATAATGTGTCAGTCATATTGGCTTTTAGGATATACATCTAACAAGTATATGATAAAGTTTATGAATATTTTAGAAATTGAACCTGCAATATAAGGTGAGGTGTCTCGAAGCCAATCTTGAGTGCATATCAAGGCCTCAACTATATTAAGGGATAGACTACTATGAAAATCATCCAAAATTTTTCCATCAGTGTTGAAGGCAGACTCAGATGCAATAGTAGATACTGAAATAGTCAATATATCACGAACCATCTTAGACAATATTGGATATTTTGATTCATTGATTCTTTAATAGTTTAGAATGTCAAAATTTTGATCTCCTAGATGATGAACTTATTTTTTTTTAAAAATATATTGCAAGTTATTTTATTAGCAATATTGAATTATATTTTAATGCAGATATATAAATTAGAAATCATAAAATACCTTCTCTTCTAAATAGATCTCTAATTCTGATTTAGATGGTTAGGCAACTTCTTCTTCTTGAATAAATTCTTCATAATCTTGCATGAAAAGACTCTCATCTCCTCTACCTTGAAATGTAGACACCATCTCCTCTACTTGAACATGAGAGCCATGTGCACCATATAAAATTGTATAATGATCATAAAGACTTTGAATAACATTACACACCTTATTGATCTCAATTGAAGCACGGTCATCATTACTATAGATTTTTTGAAAGCAATACTTAATAAGCTTCATCTTATGTCTTGGATCAAAAACAACCCCGACAACAAGAATGTATGAGCAATCTTTTCAATATTTACCCAATTTTTTTTATATTTTTAAGATCATCATCATCACAACTGTACTTGAACTCCTAGATTCTTGAATTAGAAGTATTTGTATTCTCCAAATTTTATAAAAATATAAATTTACAGTTGTATTTTTTATTTATGAAAATAATTTAGTTATGTGATGAGAAACCTTTCAAAAGTTGCAAATAATGGTGCTTTGAGACCAATCTTCTTCAGTTGGTGCATTTTCAAAATTAGGATCTCGAGTCTCAAGTCGCATAAATACTTTTTTAAATTGTATAGCATCATTTAGTATGAGATATGTAGAATTCCAACGAGCAAGTACATCTATGCATATCTTTTTCTTATAATTTATTTTTAATTATTTGACAATTCTCATAAATATTTTCAATCTTGCTTGAGATGACTTTATAAATTTAATAGTCTCTCGGATCTTAACAATAGCACCCTCCACTGCCTTCATTTCATCCTTCATAATCAAATTAAGAATATGTGCACAACAACGCACATGAAAGAACCTGCCATCCAAAAGTAAGTCTTTTCTAAATTATCTTTGAAGTTCCGTGGCCACAACTGTGTTTGCTGATAAATTATCAAGGGTGATGGAACCTAACCTTCTTTCAATATTCCAAGATGAAATGCAGCTTGCAATACAATCACTAATGACTCAGCTTGTGTGTGGTGAAGGCACCATCTTAAAATTGATAATATCCTTTTTAACTTTCCAATCATTAGTGATGTAATGTGCAGTGAGACACATATATCCCAATATCTGATTTGATGTCCACATGTCAGATTTTAAGCTAATTCTTCCACAATTTGCTTTAAACAACTCATATAGTCTTCTTTTTTTCCTTTCATATGCTTTCAAGCAATCGGATGCCAATGTTGTCCTTGAAACAATATGAAATTCAGATCTAAGATTTCTAACAAACATCTGAAAAGTTAGATTTCTAGCTGTTGTAAATAGCATCTCTTATAGAATTATCATTTTTGCAAGGTCCTCACGACTTTTTTCTTGATCAAATGAATAAGGAGTTAACTCATTGAATGCAACACCATCTTTTGATGTTATATTACCTATTAACTATTTCTGCCTCTCATCAAAACTTTTTATTGACTTACAGTTCTTTGTATGTTTGTGAAGATGACTTGTCCCATTGTTAGGATCAGCTGAAAAAATAACATAACAATAATTATATTTAGCCTTATCTTTTTGATTTTCTATCTCAGAATAATGATTCCATATCTCCGACCTCTTTTTTTTACTCGTTTTAGAGCTATCTATATTAGAGGGCTCTACCATTTATGAACTACTACAACCAAGTGCACTTGAAACTTCAACTGTATTTTTATTGCTATCCATCACAGACATAAACGTATTTCACATAGAATTAAATGAAAATAAATAAGCGTGAATTGTAACTAATTATGCTAGAAATACAAAATGAAACAAAATCTATATCAACCTATATCTTCAGGCACATAAAAGAACATGGAAACTAAAATATATCTTGAGAGGTGGGGGGGATCGGGTTTGAGAGCTTACGGCCATGAATGGAGTAGGAGAGGGCAGCTACGAAGCCGAAGAAGTGGCAGCCAGAATCAGAGGAGCGCAAGCGGCAGATATCGTCGGGAGAGGGAGGGGCGTCCAAGGACAGAGGAGGAGGAAAGTGGAGCCCCAAGGGGGTGTGTGTCTGAGTAGAGGAAGAGGAAGGTGGAGGAGCTGGATGGGGGCTTGAGGGCATCAATCTTCGAGGGTGGAGGAGGAGGGGGGTTGCCTGCAGTAAAGGGGGAGGAAGGTGGAGCCCCGATGGGGGGTGCATCCAAGTAGAGGAAGAGGAAGGCGGAGGAGCTAGATGGGGGCATGAGGGAATCGATCTTCGAGGGTGGAGGAGGAGGGGGGTTGCCTGCGGCGATGAGGGGGGTAGGGGGGTTGCCTACGGCGACGAGGGGGGTAGGCAACGGGGGCGGGGGGGGGAAGATGGAGCCCCGAGGGGGGGTGCATCCGAGTAGAGGAAGAGGAAGGCGGAGGAGCTAGATGGGGGCATGAGGGCATCGCTCTCCGAGGATGGAGGAGGAGGGGGGTTGCTTGCGGCAACGGGGGAGAAAGGTGGTGCCCCGAGGGGGGTGCATCCGAGTGGAGGAAGAGGAAGGCGGAGGAGCTGGATGGGGGCATGAGGGCATCGATCTCCGAGGGTGGAGGAAGAGGGGGGTTGCCTGCGGCAATGGGGTAGGGGGTTGCATGCGCACGGATTGGATGCCGACAGCGAGGATGTGTTGGCCCACGGCGGCGGCGGGAGGCCACGGAGGCGATGGGTTCGCCGCAGGCGCAGTAGACTGATCATGGCAGAGGCGAGGAGGCCACGGTAGTGAAGTTGGAGGAGGATGGTGGGGAGGAGGATGATGGGGAGGAGTTCATACCTGAGAGAGAGACGTCGAGATGAAAGCCCGAGAGAGATGTCGAGGCGGAGAGAAAGCTTGAGGGAGATGTCAAGACGGAGAGAATTAGAGAAAGCTTGAGGGAGATGCCAAGCGGAGAGAACTCAGACTCGAAAAAAGTTTGGGATTTAATGGGGAAAAGGAAGACTGAAATTTGAGAATTATCTGAACAAATGAAGGACTGAAAGGTTTGGGTGAGCCACTCAAATTAGGTTTGGGTCATATATCTTAAGATCCAAATTAATCCAAAAATTTTCATGGATTGGGTTGGATCGAATCCGATCCAAATTCAAAAAATCCAGACCCGACCCGAAAAAGAGAATGGGTCCAATTTTTGAATCCGACTCAGCTCCATGGGTCTTTTAAATGGGTCCGAGTCGGGTCTAACTTGGTCGGATCGGATCGGATCATGGATCAACCTGATCCATTTGTAGCCTTAGTCCTCAGTCGCCTCTAACCCTCCATGGTTCTAGCCTATCACCTGACTAGGAAATGGAAGGCACTATGCGGCACGAGTTATGACTCGCTATCTTCGGCTCTATGTATCTTTGCGACCCTCGACCAGACTGATCCCTTCAACATTTCATGGACGGCGGCACAAAGAAGAAGGAAAGGGGGGATAAGAAAACCCTAGCCACGTTGGATTCGATGCGGTTATACGGATTATGGAGGGAGGGTACTGGAGGATTAGAAAATAAGTGTGTGCTGCACGCCGCATGGGAAATGGGAGGAGCCCAGCTGCCCAGTAGCCCACTAAATTTATTTGAATGGCCCATACACGAGCTAATTTGGTTCAACCCAAAACATAAACGGGTTTAGCGGTTAGATATGTAAAAATTGAACCTGACCTAAATAATAAATAGGTTAAACAGGTTGATCCAATCCAAACCTGTTTAGCCCAAATTCAAACTTGTTTATGGTAGGTGGAACATGGGTCAGATTGGCAGGTCAGGTTATATTTTGCCATCTCTACTCTCGAGAATCATATAAAAAGCTGAAGAACCTTCCCTTGCTACTTAGAATTGGCTCCTAGAACCACCTATTTTTATGTGGAAGAAGTCCTCCAGTATATATATATGGTGAAGGGTTATCAGGATTATTTTGAATCTCTCAAATAATTGCATGCAAGGAGGTATGTTCTGTTTCTACTTGAACTTGCTCTATCCAAATTGAATAATAGGTAAGAGATAGCACATAATCATCCTTTCACGTTGCGTGGTAAGGCCTCTGCAACTGAATTATCAACTCTGTGCTTGTATTTGATCTCATGGTTCAATTCCAAGAGCTTGATAGTCCACTTTGGTTGTACCTCTAGAAAGACTTGTTGATCCATTAAATACTTACGGCTACGGTGGTCGATGTAAATTATGAAATATCTTCCCATCAGATACTATCGCCATTTATCAACGGCATATAATATGGCTATCATCTCATTTCATAGGCAACAAGACCTAAGTGCTTCTTTGATAGGGCTCTACTAGTGAAAGCTAAATATCATCCTGCTTACATCAAGACAACACCAATCCCAATGCCCGACCTATTGCACTCTATACCAAATGGTTTGGAGAAATTAGGAAGCGTTAGTACTGAGCAGTTACCATAGCTTGCTTAAGAAATTGAAAGGACGAATCTACATCATTATTCTATTGGAAGGAATCCTTTAATAGGGAAGTTAATCTAGCGCTTATCTTCTTATAGTTCTTGATAAATTTTCTGCAGTAATCAGTAAGTCCTAAGGAATCCTTTAGCATTTTTAGGTGTAGGGCACTCCAACATGCAAAATATCTTCTGGGGTTTGGTAGTGATGCCTTCTTTGGATATAATATGCCCTAAATACTCCACCTATCTTTAACCAAAGGAATACTTCAAACATTTGATAAATAGTTTATCTTCTCGAAGGGTCCAAAATATTATCTCTAGATGAGCCAGATGATTCTCCCATGATCAGCTAGAGATCAGGATATCATCGAAGAAGACTAACACAAAGCACCGCAAGAATGGTTGGAAGACATCATCAATAAGGCTTTGGAAAGTTGATGGAGTATTAATCAACTCTAGAGGCAAGGGTTATTCTGGCTCTACTTTTTTTACAAAATATAGCCATATATATTGCAGTTCCTCCCTTTGTCAAGGCCTTTTCGATTGAGTGGCTACTCATGATCTGTATCTATGGCTGGATCTCTAGAACACTTTGGTGAATATTGTCATCCCTAATTTATAAACTGTATAGGCAGCTTCAAAAATTCCTAAATTATGGATCCAAGGGTGTGAAGCTAGTAGCTCAAAGCACCACCTTAGAACCCCCAAGAGGAAATACATACATATATATATATATATATGTCTTAAAATAAAAATCTTGAATAGTAATTGGTAGGTTAAAATATTTATCATTTGTTGCTAATTTATGCCCATTAGCAACCATTACTTTAAAGAATTTTTCCTCCGTGGGTCGACATTGAATTCTTTTAGCAAGAGTAGGGTCAGTGAAGTTGTGGGTGCTTCTGGTGTCGATGAGAATAGAAACTAGTTAATGTTTGATTAGCTCCTTAACCCACACATCTGGGGGGATAGGTATCTTGAGACAGCATACATAGAGATTTCAAGTGCTATCTCCTCCATAGCCGCTTCATTTATCTCCTCCATGTTTTCCTCAAACTCATCGTCAGAGATCCTTGATAAAAAATAATTGCTTTGATTTACATCGATGGCCAGGACTAAATTTTTCATCACAATTGTAACAAAGGCCTTTGTCTCTTCATGCCTCTGCTTCAGCAAGCACCACGCACTTCATAGGGGAAGTGTCTCCTTAGGTGGAACTATTGTAGAAATCATAGGCCGAATAAGGGGTGGCTTCAAAGTATGATATTGGGCGATTTGCTTCTCTTCTTATAGATGAGTATGATAAATCACCGCAAACATAGAACTAAAATGAAAAACCCATGTATCATGCTTCAAATCCTCTCTTAGTCCACTAATAAAGTAGCTAATGAAGAACTCTTCAGTTAGCCTAGTTCTGTGATTTGTGAACATCTCAAATTGTACTTGGTAATCTCAAGACAATTGAGTAGGGCTCTGATGCAACTTTATTAATTCTCTTATACAATCATTATATATAGTTAGGCCAAAATTAATGCAAAGAGCTTTAACAAACTTTGCCCAAGATATAATTCTATGGTTCTTTTTAAATCATTGGAACCATTGTAAAGCCTCTTTCTCTAGGTGATAGGATGCAAGTGGTATCTTTTGGATTTCAAGTATTTGATTGAACTTGAAGAATTACTTTATCTAATAAATCCATCCAGTAAGGTCATCACCATCGAAGTAAGAAAATTTCAATGTAGTGACCCATGGTTGCGACTGCACCATAGTCACAGTCTTGAGAAAGGAAAGATATGATCTTTTCCTCATAGACATGGAAGAAGTGGGTGGTTGTATCAAAACTTAGTATCAACATCTTCATTGAAGTAGATGGCTAGGAGTCCATCTTCATATTCATGGAAACGATTAAGTTTCTAAGATTGTTGTTGGTTTTGGTGACATTCTGTACCTTAGTCTCAAGCTTAGTAACTTGAGTATCAGTGGACCCCCTTTCCACTAATTGCACCTCCATCTTCTCCTTTTGATAATAGGTTTGCATCATATACTAGAAAAATCTTGGATCGGATCAAAGCTACATTATGGGATTGCAAGCTTAGACATCAAATGATATGTGGCTCCACATATCATGACCGCTTTGACAGGGTCAACCTTCAATTAGAAGAGAAAAAAATGGAGATTTAGAGAAAGAGAATTCTTTATTCTTTGATTGTCAAGAGCAAATGATTTACATTTTATTGGCAGGTTCGGACCCAGTATTCATTTATTACATCATACTTAATTTAGCACAATTGCCAAATAAATATAGTACTAAACAGACTTTACAATTCTAAATGATACGAGTACCAAAATAAAAGAAGCTAAGAAGAGAATCTTAATTTATTTTCTATTACCAAAGTTGGGTTCCTATCAGGAAGTCAATCCATTTTCCTATAATGGTAGGGCATGGGCCATTGGGCAACTTGGGTGAAAAGAAAGAGGGGGAGAATTGGAGAAAGAGTCAAAGTGTGAAATGAGAATGGTTCTGAGAGAAAATGAAGGGAAGGAGGGAGAGAAAGGTGGAGATGGGAGAGGTTTTGGGTCATTGAAAGTGTGTGAGAGAATAAGCAGGAGGTAAATGAGGGATGTCATGATGGCAAGCAAAGAGGGCGCAGTAAGAAAGATGGAGGGCTCCCGCCAAACATCCTTTTGAATAATTTTTTTTTTTTTTAAAAAAAAATTATAAAAATATCTTCTCAATTTTAGTCCAATTTTATATTCACTTTCTGTATTTTAAAAAATATCAAACTAGTCATTCTAATTATCGATATATTCTAATATGGTCTAGTCGTTGATCTCTGTTAACGAAATAATGTCACATGATCATCATATAATATCATTATTTATAAAATAATGAAAATATCTTTCTCTCCATCTTCCTCTTCTCTCCTTCCTCCTCTCTGATTGATCCTATCCTTCGTCATAGGCATTCCTTTTCTCCCTCCTCCTTTCTCCTTCCTTTTTCTTCATCCATTTCTTTTTCTCCATGACGACTCTCTCTATCTCCATCCATTCCTCCATCATCTTTTCTTCCTCCTTATCCTCCAAGTCATCCATAAGCCATTCCTATCTACAGTGGCCCCTCCACCTCTGTCCATAGGGCTGAAACCAGATCGAATACGGATCGGATACCAGCATATCTATAGCTATATTTATTTTATCTGATAAATATAAATACGGATATGGATATTATTCAGATGCAAAAATTTATATTCATATTTGCTTTAAACTGATACAAAAATAATTCATATACTAGAAGTGAAGGAAGTCCGACTTCTGGGATATGCATGCAGAAATCAATTGCAATGAAAATTGAAACTGATCTAAATTTAAAATTATTTTAAATCTAATATACATAAAATATAAATCAAATCTACATATGCTAGAAATGTTCACATGTTGAAATTAAGATGCTAAAAATAAAAATCAGATTTAGAGTTAGACCTTTACCTTTATGTGGGTAAATCTTCACTGCGATCCGATGATCTGTGGATATCTTCACGATCCGCTAAACCTATGATCTATAGATATCTCGAAGGTCCATTGCTGCTGCATAAGTGTCCGACCTCTATAGATATCCATACGACACTGATCTGATTAGGAAGATTCGATCTCACCGGGGTGCTAGCTCCCTTGCAGAGATCGCTTTCTGTATTGTCGAATTAGTTAGATCTTTTGATTCTTTTCTTAAGAGAATCAATTAGATCTATAGAAGGATATGATAAAATTAGATCACATCTAATTTTCTTTTTCACTTTTCTCTTCTTAAGAGAAAATCAAAGATTTATTGAAGAAGATAAGAGATTTAATCTCTTTCTTCTTCTATCTTGTCCAACTCTTGGACTAGATCTAAGAAAAGATAGAGGAAAACTTTTGTCCATCTCATAGACCAATAGGAAGAGGCAAAAATCAGATCAAATCTGATTTTAATCATGTTCAACTCTTGAATATGTATAAAGGAGAACCGTCTATCTCATGGACTAAAATAAATCAGATCAAATCTGATTTTAATCATGTTCAACTCTTGAACATGTATGGAGAAGAAGATGATGGAGACATGTCCAACTCTTTGGACAAGGAGAGAAAGAGGAGAGATGTTCAACTTTTGAACATAAAACAAGGGAGAAAGAGAGATATCTTACCTTCAACAACCAACTTTTGGTTGTAAGAAAGAAAAGAAACAATTCTCACATGCCAACCTAGGGAGCCGCAGCATCATCTCTCTATTTTTCATACTTGCTGCTTTGAGATGTGCATTCCAGGGTGGGACGCACGATCCAGGTCAGGACTCACATCCCAGGTCCTCCTCCTATTGTTTGGGGACATGCATCCTAGGGTGGGACACGCGACCCAAGCCAGGACTCACATCCCAAGTCCTCCTACAAATTAGTTAGTAGGTGTCCCTCTTATTCCTATTTAAAGGGAGTTAGATAGGATTTTAGTTAGAGTCCAAATCCAAGTGAAAGTTGGAGTCCAATTTAGATTGGATTAAGTCCAATCCCATTAGACTAATGAAATCCAATCCAAATCAATTTAGAACCATATCTAATCAAATTAAATCTGATTTAATTTGACTAAGACCTAATCCAAATCAAACATGGCTAAAGATTAGGTCAAACATAATCTAGATAAGTTTGGATCAAGTATTCATTAAATCTAATCTCATTAGATTAATGAAACCAAGTTCGAGTCAAACTTAAATCAAAACTAATCAAATTAAATCTGATTTAATTTGATTAGGACTCAATGCTAATATTTGATTAAATCAAATAATATGCAATAATTATAATTTAGTCCTTCTATAACTTACTAACTCTTAGTAAGTCCTTTATGTAACTTTTACATATTAGTCCAATCATCAATCAAATTGATAATTAAATTTTTTTATAATTTAAAATTATTATTCGATAATCCGATCGGTCAGGACCTCTTTTGTATGTGATCTCATAGGTTTTATTCTGTCTGATAGTGAAAAATATTTTGATTTCTATCAAAAATCATTGAAACTCTTTTTAATAGATTGTAACAATTTCAACTCACCAATCAAGAATTATTGATCATCAAAATAATTCTCGTTAGTCCCACAATCCACCAGTAATGTCTATCAGTATTTAGCAATTCAGCAGAATAGAAGGATGAATCTCTAGATATAATTATCATGTGATTCAGTTCTTCTATCGTGAGTCTCGATAAGATGGAGGTTATGGAAAACTCGTCAAATCTCATCGTCTATCATATGTAAGATTTATTCGACTTGAGTTCATTTATAAAATATGATGAAAATTTTATTTCATCGTTCACATTGCTTGACTAAGATCTTCCAAACTCAATCTCATAAATTAAATAGGACACTCCTTAGCTACTAAGGTTGATAGATCTCATTTAGGTACACATCCTATTCCTACAATGAATCTACTGCAGCCAACATACACCTCAAGACTTCATATAATTAGGAGATTGAGTTATGGTGTAGTCAAACTATAGCAACATCATTATGAACAGCAGAAGTACTGCAGGTTTAAGGACTAGTCACACCACTACTGTATTGAGAATGTCACTGATGAGTGAGTAGACATTCAAATGACTTCTTATATTGATCACATTCGATATCTTTATTTCTAACAAATATATGCATTTTTGCTTCAGTGTCTCCACATTGTAGACTCAAGACTCATCTACCTTAAGAGAAGCGATCCGTATATTAATCTTACTGGATCAATCACCATCCTCATGATGATCCTTCGATTGAGAGTAATTTGAGAATTAACCATCAATAACATATGCCTCAAATTCTTAATTCTTAAGAATATGTGTTATCATCTTATTAATTTTTTAGATGATTCATGGACATATTTACTACATGAATGAAATTAACTATCCTAATTAATTTGATCAAGTATAAAATTATATTTTAGAAAGAATTAATGTGTCGGTCTGATTGGCTTCTAGGACATACATCTAACAAGAAGTACGAATATAATTATGGATATAACTTAGGTCAATAAATTTTATAATCAGAGAGTCAAAGATATTACTTGGTAAATGATCAATCAAATTAATAGAATGTTTATATAATTATATATTTTTTTAAAAAATTAATAAGTGCTATATAAAATTATATAGGATTACATATAGATTCAGATATTTAGATATGAATCCGATAATCATCTATCCATATCCATTTTTCTTAGATAGATGTGGATATTAGTCAGATCCTTAAATTCTATCTATATACAGATTGATTCAGATATAAAATCGGATGCGGACAGATAATATCCATACCACTTTAACCCATATCTGTTCATTTTTGCCGACAATCCATCTTCCCCCTCCCCTTCCCATCCTCTTCTCCTTGTTCTCCTCCAATCCATTCCTTACCAATGGCTCTTTCCTCCTCTCTTTCCTCATCATTCACTTCTCCTTTTTACCCCTTTCCTCCTCCAAATCCATCCATGTCCTATCCCTCTGTGACGGTCTCCTCTATATCCACCCGATCTCTCTGATAACCCATCCTTCCCTCTTCCTTTCCTTTTACTTATTTCTACTTCTCCATAGTGGCTCCCTCTACCTCCACACATTCCTCCACCGCTTCTCCTTTCTGCTCATCCTCCTCCTTCAAGCCGCTCATGAGCCATCCTCTTTCACTTCCACCCCTTTTCGTCAGTAATCAATCTTTTCCCTATCTTTTCTTTCCATCATCTTCTTCTCCTTGTCCTCCTCCTCCAACCCATTCCTCGTTAGCGGCTCCTCTCTCCTCCTCTCCTTCCTCCTCATCTACTTCTCCTTCTCATCCTCTTCATCCTCCAAGTCCATTCATGAGTGAGAGGTATTTCTATTTATTAAGAGAAAAGCTAATACTATTTATTGGTGAGTGAACGATTGGACCATATTGGAATATATCAATAATTAAAAGGGCTAGTTTGATATTTTTTTAAAGTACATAGGGTGTAAGTGAACTTTGACTAAAGTTGAGGGATACTCTTATAATTTTTTTAAATTTTTATTAAAGTATAGTTTGCAAAAATTGGATAAAAACTAGACTTTATAAATTTATACTAACATCTAACCCATGCTGTGTAGCGAGATTTAGAAAAAAAATCAATCATAAGCTGGAGAACCTATAACTCACAATGTACAATCACATCCACCTAGAGTCAAAGGAAATGTTTTAAATAATCCATGTATAAATCAATCAACTTATATCTGCTTTAATCTTCATCATTCATATCCTTTTCATTTAGGCTAGTAATTCAAAAAAAAAAATCAAAGTATTATTGATTGAAAATATTCTGCAAAAATAATATGCATCTAACCAATTGGAAAAAAGACGGTGAACAATTACATGCATTCTAAAGCCAAATTACCTTCATCATATTTTTTTTGTGGGAGATAATATCAATAATTCCATGCAAAAACAATACAAAGTTATATATATAATAATATAATATATATATATATATATATATAATATATATATATATATCATGAAATAAAAAATAGAGAAAAAGTGCGGGAACTAAAGTATTTAATTATTGGGCTGTACTTGGAGCCTTTTTTGAAGGAGTTGTATTCTTAAAAAGTTCAATATGAATATGTTTTTCTTAAGGGGTGCAATCATAGATCCTTGCTGAAACTACGACGAAGAAGGATCAGGTATAGGACTTTTTGGAAATTATCAAATTGAGATTTAGTCTCTGAAAATATATTGGTTATCTTGAAATTATAAATATTGTCGTTAAAATTTTGAGAACCAAACATAATATGAAAAATATTAGTATGATCAATGATGTTTTTGATAACAGTTAGGAGACTAAATCTATCACATTTTGTGTCCATTACAAGATTAGCAGTTAGAGTACTAATCAATTATTAAGCTAATTTCTTAAAGAATATAAAAGTTATTGTATCAATTTATCTTCAACAATATAGCTTAATTTATACCTTCAAATAATAAATATGTAATAATTAATTTAAAACAAAAAATCTATCCTTTTTTATAAATAAAATATAAGGTTAAAAATACTTTATAATGTTACCATGGCATAGGGGGTTGTTTGTTTGTACCACATTAATTATGCCAAAAGGTATCACCATAAACTATTATTGTGACTCTACTATGGTAACATCCTTTGTACCACTAATCATAGGAGACATTGATTAATTTTATAGTTGTATTGCATGTAAATTTCACCCCCTAAATAACTAGTCAAATGATCTAAGATATTATGCATGAGTATTGTCAAGGTTGAAATATATTTATTAATTAATTTTTAATATTTTTTATTAATTTCATTATTAACATTTTTTGTTGGGGTTGAAACATATTTTTAGAAAGTCTGAGAGTTTTCTAAAAAATAATCATTTTGGTGGGGGGGGGTGTTGTGGGAGTGTTCTGAAAATGCTCGTCCCCACAATTTAGAATTTTTTCTGATAAACTAATAATAATCTAAAAAATATAGCTACCAATAACTTTTTAAATAGCTAAATGGAAGAATCAAATATTTTTTTTATTAATTTCATTATTAACTTTTTTTTGTTGGGGTTGAAACATAGTTTTAGGAAGTCATGTTTTTTTTTTTTGAAAAAAATACCCATTCGGGGTTTTCTAAAAAATGCTCATCCCCTCTTTTTCTGTATTTTCTCCTCTTTTCTATCACTCTTTTTTCTCCCATGTTTTAGACCTTTCTCCCCCTTTTTCCTAACCCATTCCTCCATCTAGATCCATCTTCTTCTCTAATTATTTCTTTCCTTCTTTCTTCCCAAAAACTCCAATCTCATTCCTCGGTTCATCTCCAACCAAGATCCGATGACATTTCCTTTCACGAATCTCTCCCACTCCATGAATCTAAAGACATTAACCCTGTTCTTCCTCACCACTAATTCTTCCTCGATTCTTCCCTACCACTCCATGGATTTGAAGATATTTTTTCTCACTACTCCTTTCTCCCTTTAACATTCCTCTTCAGCCCCATCAAAGTCCACTCCAACCACCACTCCGACCATTCCACCACCTCGAACATAAAAAAAGGGGAACAAGAAACCCTAACCCTATTTGCCAAGGTGGCATTTTTTTCTCCTTTTCCATCTTCATTTCTCCCTCTTTCTTACCTCCTTTTCGATTTTCAACATCTAGATAATCCACATAGATAATCCTTTTCCATTGCTTAAGAAAAAATTTAATTTCAAGTAATTAACATAAATCTATCCTTATAAATGACAAATCGCAAAATCAATGCCGAGATAATCTGCATAGATAACCCGCGCTGCACTGTAGGGTTGGATTATATATATATATATAATTATTAATCAATTTCATTATTAACCTTTTTTTATTGGGGCTAAAAATATATTCTTGAAAAGATGGTGACTTTTATGGAAATGATTTTTTTTTATTTTCTTATCTTCTCTATTTCTTTTCCCCTCATCTTCTAGACCCTTCTCTTCTTCTCCTAAATCTGTCCTCTCTCTCCACCAAAATCGAACTGATCCCCTCCCCTCCCTCCTCCAAACCCCACCTCCAAACACCTCCTTGCTCCATCACATCCCTCTACTAACCCCATCCTCTCCATCCAAACCATTTTCTTCCTCCGCCAACATCCATCTCTTCTCCTCCTCTCTCTCTCTCTCTTCCAAGGAAGTCTAATCTCTCTTCTCTATTCATCTTCAACCAAGATCCAGCAACATAACCTTCAATGGCTTTCTCCAACTTTATGCATCCGAAGAGACCAACCCTAATCGCACCCTCTTCTCCATCTTTGATATCCTTTTAGGATTTTCTTCAACCTACCAAAATTTAATCCAGTTTTCTCTAATTTTTTTCTTGATGGCTATCTTCAAACATGCTATCATCATACCGTATTTTATTGGTTTCATGGATGTGCTCAGCTTCAGAAGCGGAACATCCCAACATATCGGCAACTCCATATGAGCACAACCACCACCTCCTGCGTCTATCAACTATCTCCTAGGCAAATCTCTTTCTTATTTTCTTCACGCTTCGACTCTCTGATAATGTTATCGAGCATGACCACCCACTTCCCTAGCCGAGCCATCACCAGACCTTCTTTCCGATGACGACCATCTATCTCCCCCCCCAAACCTAACTACCACATCCTCCATAGCCGAGCGACTGGTCCAACCCAAAGCCCATCATAAAGAATAAGACCTAGGCATGGGCTGAGATCTGGCCCATACTTACCTAGAAATTCATGCTCAGTTATCTCTAGTCCGACCTTGGGCCTCACTCCAAGCCTCGGCCCAAGTGTTGCCCAAGCTCGACCCAAGCTTCAGTCTAAGCCTCAACCTTGAGCCCAGGCCT